>NW_023494784.1:5863886-6266386 GCF_904425465.1 Colossoma macropomum
TGAGGATGCAGTGAGTGTGAGGGGTCTGAGAGTGAGGATGCAGTGAGTGTGAGGGGTCTGAGAGTGAGGATGCGGCGAGTGTGAGGGGGTCTTAGAGTGAGGATGCAGTAAATGTGAGGGGTCTGAGAGTGAGGATGCGGCGAGTGTGAGGGGGTCTTAGAGTGAGGATGCAGTGAGTGTGAGGGGTCTGAGAGTGAGTATGTGGCGAGTGTGAGGGGGTCTTAGAGTGAGGATGCGGCGAGTGTGAGGGGTCTGAGAGTGAGAATGTGGTGAGTGTGAGGGGTCTGAGAGTGAGGATGCGGCGAGTGTGAGGGGGTCTGAGAGTGAGGATGCAGTAAATGTGAGGGGTCTGAGAGTGAGGATGCAGTGAGTGTGAGGGGTCTGAGAGTGAGGATGCAGTAAATGTGAGGGGTCTGAGAGTGAGGATGCAGTGAGTGTGAGGGGGTCTGAGAGTGAGGATGCGGCGAGTGTGAGGGGTCTGAGAGTGAGGATGCGGCGAGTGTGAGGGGTCTGAGAGTGAGGATGCTTCGAGTGTGAGGGGGTCTGAGAGTGAGGATGCAGTAAATGTGAGGGGTCTGAGAGTGAGGATGCAGTGAGTGTGAGGGGGTCTGAGAGTGAGGATGCGGCGAGTGTGAGGGGTCTGAGAGTGAGGATGCGGTGAGTGTGAGGGGTCTGAGAGTGAGGATGCTTCGAGTGTGAGGGGGTCTGAGAGTGAGGATGCAGTGAGTGTGAGGGGTCTTAGAGTGAGGATGCTTCGAGTGTGAGGGGGTCTGAGAGTGAGGATGCAGTGAGTGTGAGGGGTCTGAGAGTGAGGATGTGGCGAGTGTGAGGGGTCTGAGAGTGAGGATGCGATGAGTGTGAGGGGTCTGAGAGTGAGGATGCGATGAGTGTGAGGGGGTCTGAGAGTGAGGATGCGATGAGTGTGAGGGGTCTGAGAGTGAGGATGCGATGAGTGTGAGGGGGTCTGAGAGTGAGGATGCAGTAAATGTGAGGGGTCTGAGAGTGAGGATGCAGTGAGTGTGAGGGGGTCTGAGAGTGAGGATGCGGCGAGTGTGAGGGGTCTGAGAGTGAGGATGCGGTGAGTGTGAGGGGTCTGAGAGTGAGGATGCGGTGAGTGTGAGGGGTCTGAAAGTGAGGATGCGGTGAGTGTGAGGGGTGTGAGAGTGAGGATGCAGTGAGTGTGAGGGGTCTGAGAGTGAGGATGCGACGAGTGTGAGGGGTCTGAGAGTGAGGATGCGACGAGTGTGAGGGGTCTGAGAGTGAGGATGCGACGAGTGTGAGGGGTCTTAGAGTGAGGATGCGACGAGTGTGAGGGGTCTGAGAGTGAGGATGTGGCGAGTGTGAGGGGTCTGAGAGTGAGATTGAGAGTGAGGGGGTCTCAGAGTGAGATTGAGAGTGAGGGGGTCTCAGAGTGAAATTGAGAGTGAGGCAGTCTCAGAGTGAAATTGAGAGTGAGGATGTGGCGAGTGTGAGGGGGTCTGAGAGTGAGGATGTGGCGAGTGTGAGGGGTCTGAGAGTGAGGATGCGTCGAGTGTGAGGGGTCTCAGAGTGAGATTGAGAGTGAGGGGGTCTCAGAGTGAGATTGAGAGTGAGGATGCCGCGAGTGTGAGGGGTCTCAGAGTGAGATTGAGAGTGAGGATGCCGCGAGTGTGAGGGGTCTCAGAGTGAGATTGAGAGTGAGGATGCCGCGAGTGAGAGTTATGAGTTCTGAACACTTTCTCTCTCCTACCTTTCCTCCCCTGAGACTCCATGCAGTTGTCGTGGAGACAGGATCCCCAAGAGGACCAGAGTGAGAGCAGGCAGGGCTGAGGACAGCGCAGAGAACAGAACTGAACCGCCAGAGGAACCGGTCCATCACAGAGATCACTACTGACTGGCCTGGACACTGGAGAGGGAGAGAGAGAGAGAGAGAGAGAGAGAGAGAGACAGAATCAAAGGAAGAGAGAGGGGGGGAGAGAGAGAGGTGATAGGGAAAAGAGTGAGAGAGACAGAATCAAAGGGAAAAAAAAGAAACAAAGAAACAGACAGAAATAAAGAAAAGAAGAGAGGTTGAAAGAGGAAGAGACAAAAAGGAAAAGAAGAAGAAAGAGAGAAAAAAGTAAAGAGAGATATGGACAAGAGACAGGACAGGAAGAAAGAGAGAAAGCAGGAGGAACAAATAACAAAAGAATAAAGGAAAGAAATGAAGAGAGAGAGAGAGATCAGGAGAGATAAAAGAAAGAGAGAGGGACAGATTGGGAGAGAGTGGGGGATAGATGAAGAGAGGAAGAGGGAGAAAGACAAAGCACGAAGAGAGATGAGCAGATAAGGAAAAAAGGAACAGAGAGAGAAAAGCAGAGAAAGAAGAGATAGAGAGAGAGAGAAAGAGGGAGAGAGAGAGAGAGAGAGAGAGAGAGACAAACGGATAGAGAAAAGAGCAAAAATAGAGAAAGTGAGGGGGCAGATAAAGAAGGAAAAGCAGAAAGAAAGAAAGAAACAGAGAGAGAGAGAGAGAGAGAGGGGGGGGGAGAAAGGAGAGGAGGCAGATAGAGACCAAAAGAGAGAAGAAATAAAGGAAAAAAGGAGATAGAGAGAGAAAAAAAAATCAATAGTGGTCAGCGGGAAGTCGGATAAGGTCAGAAATTCATCCTGAGCAAAAACACATCTGAGAGGAGCTGAAGAAATCTCCTCTCTGAGTTCACGTCCTCCAACCCGCCGCTGAGTGAGGCTCTTAAACGAGCCGTTTGGATCAGAGAGCAGAGGAACCGATTGGAATGAGAGTCAGAATCAGAACAGATTAACATTATCATAACGCTGTCAGACGGAGCGAAACTCAGAACGTAAACAGTTGTAGATATGACAGCAATAAAGAGCCCAACAGGCTTCAGCTGCTTCTGCTCCTCGTTTCCTGAGTGTTCCTCTTTGCAGAGTTTGACAGAAACATGGCGAGTGATCCGTTTACATCAGCGCAGGCGGGGCAGGTTGTGTCCAGAGCAAACAGGGACATTGATCTTCATCCTCAAACAGCGCTGAGCGAAAATAGCCCTCGTTTTTATTCCTTAACACTCAGCCGGACCTGTTTATGCGGTCTGTCTTCATTCTCCTCCCTTTTTAGATATGAAGCACCTCAGTGACCCTCAGATCCATTTCTACTTCTCTACAAACTTTCTCAGCACTGCACCAATTCATGCAAAGTTACTGCCTCGAAAAAAACCAGCTACTTATAGATGCACTATGTAAGTTTTTTGTTGAAAAACTAAGTGAGGAGAGTAAAACCAGGCTAAAAAATGATGAGCGTGAAAAAAAGCCTGAAATAATTGTTTAAAAGTTAAAGACATCATAGTTTTTACACCGTCGTACGTCTTTATGTATTAACGTCACACACACAGACTCAAAAAGAAGCTCAATGTTTAGGTCTCAAATGATCTCAAGATCAACATCATACTGATAAAGATGTGATGACAACAGTAGATATTTCACTCACACCCTCAGAGACGCTCCTTCACCAAGTTTAGACTGAGTTCTCTTTGAATTCTCTTTCAATCATCTGATTCATCTGCTTGGGGAAGTGGTCCGACGCACAACCCATGTTCCAAAATGTTTCTCCACACATTATGTGCAATTACACATTTCCACCAGAGAGGTCTCCAAATCCCAAAATCCCTTACACAGTGCAGCTTTAACAGGTTCAATCTTAAATAACTGTATATTAGAGATATAGTTACTTTCTAATTTTCAGTGATTTGCACTTCTGCAGCAAGTAAGGTTAACTTAACAGCACAATCACTTTAAATAGTTTTAACTGAGCTGGCAATACTTTGCTATTTTGAGTTCTGGTTACTCTTGAATGACTTAAAATCTCACTGACCTCTTAAAATCCCAGGATTATTGCATACTGAGGCTTACAACCCTGTTTCCAAAAAAGTTGGGATGTTGTGCAAAATGTAAATAAAAACAATGTTTTCATGTGCAAACCATTTAAACCATATATTTAATTAAAATAGTAAAATATAACATATCAAGTGTTGAAACTGAGAAATTTATTGTATTTCGAAAAATATATTTCTATTTTTTGCCAGCAACACATTGCAAAAAGTTTGGGATGGGGGCATGTTTACCACTGTGTTCATTATCTCTATTAACAGCACTCTGTAAACTGAGGAGACACTGCTGTAGTTTTGAAAGTGAAATGTTTTCCCATTATTGTTTGATATAGGATTTCAGCTGCTCAACATTTCAGGGTCTCCTTTGCCGTATTTTTGTTAATGTTCTCAGTGGTGACAGGTCTGGACTGCAGACAGGCCAGTTTAGCCTGTTTAGACTCTTTTAATACAGAGCAATGCTGTTGTTTGTCATTGTCTTGCTGAAATAATCAAGGCCTTCCCTGACGTTGTCTGGATGGCAGCATATGTTGCCAAAAACTGCAAATGTTGTTCAGTATTAATGGTGCCTTCACAAATGTGAAATGCCCCACCACACCATCACAGATGCAGGCTTTTGAACTGCATGCTGATAACAAGCCAGATGGTCCCCCTCCTCGTTGTCCCAGAGGAGGCAGTGTCCATGATTCCTATAAAGAATTTAAAATTTTGATTCATTGGACCACAGGACACTTTACCACTTGGACTATTAAATGAGCTCAGGCCCAGAGAAGTTGGTGGTGTTTCTGGATCCTGTTTAGAAATGGTTTCTCCTTTGCATGGTAGAGTTTTAACTTACATTTGTGGATGCAGCAAAACAGTGGTTTTCAAAAGTGTTCCCCTGTATTTTGTTGCCTCTGTCCCATTTTTTTTAAAATGTGTTGTTGGCATCAAATTCAAAATGGGCATATATTAAAAAAAAACCCAAAAAAAACCAAAAAAAACTTCAGTTTCAACATTTGATATGTTGTCTTTGTACTATTTTCAACTGAATATATGGTTTGAATGATTCACACATCGCTGCATTCTGCTTTTATTTACATGTTGCAGAGCATCCCAACTTTTTGGAAACTTTAGTAACTACACAGACTTTAGTGCAAACTGGTTAAGCTGCTCTTAGATTGGAGAAATCTGAAATAAACCTCTGGGCCCACCAGTGGACGCTGGCCACTTAAGGGATTAACTTTAATCAGCCTATTAGAATGAGTTCTAAGGAATTAATATCAGAATGAAGTTCTAATAAAATTAACATCCAAAATGAAGTTATAATAAAAATTAATATGCAGAAGTATGTTAAACTAAAATTGACATCAAGAATGAAGTTCTAATAAAATTAACATCCAGAATGAAACTCCCATAAAATTAATATTCAGAATGAAGTTTTTAATTAAATGAATATTTAAAAATATACTTCTTGTATTCGTAAAGTGATGACCAAATCTTGAGGCAAATAACTTGTTGTTGAAAATAGATCATTACAGGAAATTATCTATAATTTAATAACCTTTTTTTATATTCCCTAGAAACACATTATGATTTATGAGTATAGCTCACTGGATATGACACATTTTGATGTCCATAGTTTTGCAGAACTTTCAGATTATTTTATTTTTTTTACTGTTCAAACAAAGTGGGCACGGTGCATCCTGCAAATGCAGACATCGGGTACATCCCTTTAGCTGAAAGCTGAAAGGAGCATGGCCTTATTCAGGAGCTGAAACTTTATAATGAGCACTTTGGCACTTTTCGGATGTCCATATTTTGGCTTCAGCTGCTTTTGGAGGTGCAAGACTCACAGCTGAGAAGCCGAGACCAGCAGCGGAACCAGACGTCCACCTCTAAAAGCTCCCTCACAGGAAGTTATTACAAGAAATTGTTATGAATTCACTGCCTGATGACTGAGACACACTTTTATGATAGTTTTGAGAAGGCAAAATAGTTTTCACAGAAAACTTATTATTTCAGATTTTCCACTATTTTCCATCATCAACATTCCATATAAACTCAGAAGACTCGTTTAGGTTCACTGGTGGTTCTGGATTGTAAAATAAAATGGTTATATCTGTGTTGTAGTCATGGCGACCCCTGGCTCCTATCACCACCACTGTAAAAACATCTGAGTCTCTACAATCAACCATTTTACACCAAACCACTCTGCATGCCTGTTTACATCTCACCTACTGAATTATGCAGACATTTTGGGCACTGACTGCTGACAGCTTAATCACAGTGTAATCTTTACAGAAAAGCACTGACCAACAGAATAGGACGCTCTGGAGCAGTCAGACATGAGCCTAAGGTCTCCATGTCCAATGCCGAGCGTGGGCTAGAGGGGTATAAAGCCCCCCGGCATTGGGCTGTGGAGCAGTGGAACTGTGTTTTCTGGAGTGATGGAGCTCCATCCAGTACCTTTGGGATGAGTTGATCCAGAACTGACCATCCAACATCAGGACAAACTCAATATTAATACCCTTCATTTCAGAAGAAATGATGGAGGATTAGGGTCTGAAGACGTTTGTTGTTACAACTAATAAATTGGATTATACAAGCTTTTTATTACTTTTATTACTTTTGGGTTTTTTTGTTCACAACTGAGATTATTCACATTTTTGTTACTTTTATTTTATTTTTGTTCACAACTGAAAAAAAGTTTGTTACTTTTGTTTACATCTTTAACAACAATATATATTTTTTTGCTTTAATTTGTACCTAGAGGACCACACTACATGTATAAATACACCCTAAATGAAGGACTTGGGTTTCAGATGGATCAGAGCACAGAACGCTCATGCATACAAAATGGAAAGAAAGCTATGTAAATTCTACTTATTGATTGTGGCTGTGATTGTAATTATTGGAAAGTGGTCCCAGGCCTATAGTGCATAGGGTAAGAACATAGTGCTCGGATTAAGACATGGCAGCACTTCGGTTTGGTTTTGTTTGTTAAGGATCAGTATGACAGAGTAGAGAGGGATGAGGGACGAGGAGAAAACAGATTTATCAACGTCTTCCATTGTCTTAATGTCTGTGTGGGTGTGTGACTCCACAAATGCTCTCTAAATGAGCATAAATGCGTTTCAGACACTGCTTTTGAAAACTTTTGCGTTTCCACTTGAAGTGGGTGTTCTTAAAACTTCTTAAGGCTAAAAACTACTTAGGCCAGAGCTGTGTGGCACAAACTTCAGCTCAGTTTGGTTTTAATGGCTCTGCAACAAACATTGTTCCAAAGCAGCTTTCCTAAGAGCATTAACCCTTAAAAACACAGCTTATTACATACTAAGGCTTATTATTCAGTAACTACAGGGACTTCAGTGCAAACTGGCTGAGCTATTCTTAGTTTAAAGAAGTGCGTAATAAAACTTTGGGCCTGCTGGTGGGCACTGGACATTTAAACCTCTCCAGGGCAATGTTTATACGGGAAGTGAAAACAAATATCCATAATTGTAAATTGACGTTTAGAGCATAAGTTTAATTTTCAGCACTTGATAGATAAATTAAAACTTCAAACACTCTGAATGATGCCACACTAGAGCTTCATAGCCCTGAAATCTGCGTCTTTAATCTGTTCTTTAGATTTTTACTCCAGCAGGACAAACAACTCTCCATCTGTGCACTTTGGAACTGAATATATTGGAGATCCATCATTCCAGCCGTCTGTTATTGATGATATTGTAGGTAACACTAATACTGCACACTAGCGAAAATCAAATCCATCAGAGCTGCAGAGACAGTGAGGCTGAGCTGAATACATTAACTGATTATCATTCTCTGAAATTAGCCATCTGTTATCTCACGAAATAAGCACAGTGACCAGAAGCAGGCTGCACTGCCCGTGGCCAGCGGATAATAATGAAAACCCATGTCTTCCGTTTGCTAATTAATCGTCAGTATGGTCTGGTTCTGCTAAACCGCAGTGGTCACCTGGCGGTCACCTGTTCCAGGTAATCAAAGTCCTCAGAAAACAGTGAGCAGGCATTAGAGTATTAGAGTAGAGTTTACTAAACTGGGGAATATGAACATCTTCAGTTAGCAATTTCAAAACTAAAAAAAAAAAAAAAGTTTATTTACTTTATTTAGATTTTTAAATGCTTTTTAAAACTAATTTTACAATTTCCTGTTGTCTCATTATCAGCTTTTTTTTTTACTTTAAATATTTTTCTGTTTTCTGTTTCTCCTTTTTATGTGGCTTTTAATTACTTTCATAATTGTAAAGATATATATATATATATATATATATATATATATATATATATATATATATATATATATATATATATTGTGTTCAACAACACACTTTACCGTCTCTCCTGTGATTGGCCAAGGCTGAGTGCTCCGTCAGCTGGATGCAGTATGTCTCTCTGGTCTGGATGCCCCCCCCACACAGGGCATCACTGTCCCCCAGCCGGCGCTCCTGCTGCCCCAGAAGAGGAGCCACGCTGCACTCCCCCCACGCCGTGCTCCTCCACACGTACCTGCACAACAACATGCACACCTGCAGCTTTACCTCACCGCAGCGCTCCTTTCATTACCCTGTGACGGGGGGCTCGTTCTGCCCCCCCCAAAGATACAAATCTGCTGGGCTTTGTGCTGAAAACTCTCACTAATGAAAATGCATCGACTCTGAGAAAATGTTATGATGCAGAAAGCAATAAAGAACAGGTTTTAATAGAACAACAGTCTGAAGTAATCTATCAAACACGCCGTCTCATTAATCAGGTTTCTTCGCAGGAACGCTGCGCTGCATTTGTCCACGGCGTAAAAAACGAACCCTTGATTATTGCCTGGCAAATCATTTAGTATTGACCACCTCTTTCACGCTGCTTTAGCTTCTTCACCTTTCATTCTCATTTATTACAATGAGAGCTTCCCGAGAATAATCCTGGGCCGATTCACGGTGTTAAATCTTCTGAAAGATGCTTTATTTCTTCATTTCAGACTTAAGTTGTTCTTCAAAAACCGTCTTTCCTTCTTTACATGCATCACTACACCATCACCACTTCCAGTTCTTGTTTACTAAGGGCTTTGTGAATGTTTGGTTGTTTGCTCTTGCATTTCAGTGTCGTTTTCAGGTGCTGAGTGAACTGAACTGTAAGAAGCTAAAGGCTAATGCCATTATGATTCAAATTTAGTTAATCCAAAATATTTCTGCATTATGTGTTCATTATAAAACATGTTCTATGTTCTGAAACAGAGCTTTAGTATTAAACAGGAGAAACTAACGTCTCATTATATCAGCACAGAGTGAGAACAGTGCAGTATGGACTGTTTATACAGACTAAAATATATTTGAAACACTGTTCAGAAGCATTATTTGACAAAAACATTCATCAAAGCAGGATTTAAACTAATACTGGGCAGCTGAGTATTTTATTATAGCCTAATATTATATACTAGCATGTTGTTGTACATTGTTTCATATTTGATCCGCACTCTAATGAAGGCTATTATCTCAAAACATGATGATATAATTTGGGTCAAGTCAGTTTTGGACAACATTTTGTCAATTCTGGGCTCAAAACATGAAGAGGTGGTTTGGGTCAGTTTTGGACAGACTTTTTTTTCATTTGGGTCAGTTTTAGACTCAAATGATGATGATTTGGTTCAAGTGGGGTCAGTTTTGGACAGAACATTGTTATAAATTCTGACAGAAAATTTGTTATGAATCGACCTGACCTAACTCATGTATTGAGTCCAAAACTGACCCGAATACATCAAAATTCTGTACGAAAGCTCTTTAAACTGCGTCGGGAAACAGTCAAACACTAATAAGTCATGAAGCTGAAGTCGCCTCTTAATCGCCAGCTTCTTGTTTGATTTCTCCCGTTCCACCTTAAATGGTGCAGCAGTTACATTCTGGCACCTCAGGCGCCATTCAAGGTGGAACGGGAAAATTCAAACAAGAAGCTGGCGAACGAGAGGCGATTTCAGCCTCATAAAAAGCCGAATGTTGAGAGACATTTTACAATAAACTGTTCTACTTTTGAGGAAAAGTTTCCTGCCGGAGATGTGAGAAAAGCGGCTATAGCTGAGCTAAAGCTTAAAGCAGAGCAAAGTGAGTCTGTTTTCATTTATATTTTTTAGTCTATTGTAGTACATCAGCACATACTGAGACATATTTACAGACAAGATGGTAAAATGGATATAAAATGTTGTGGCTCCCAAGGTGGTTTCATTTTTGCCGAAAGGACAAAATGGCTGTTCTTAACATTAGGGTTGCCGACCTCTAACCTAACCCAAACCACACAATCATGTTTTGAGTCTGAAACTGACCAGTCATGAGTGAAAAACAGGAGTATTTTGTACTTGTTTCCAATGGCCTGTATCTTACAGCAAGCAGCTAAAATAGACTTGAAGAGCTCAGCAACCATGTGAGTGTTACATTGTTATTCCACACTCGCTAATGGCACTTCATGCACTTGCTGCCACTATAAAAGTGTGTAGATTCTATTCTTACCTAAATAAGAAACATTGGTAAAGAATAGTGTCAGAATCATCGTGAGATCTGCGTAAGTGGGTTTTAAAAAGAAATTTCTTCTTAAGAACAGTTAAGAACAGTGAATGAGGCTTGTTCTTTAGAACCTCTCAGTGTTTGTTGCAAGGTCTTTCACATGTTGTTTCTTCAAAATCTTTTACATAACTGGCTCTAGAACACCAAACCTAAAAAACGATGTTTATAATGTAAGCTATAATAAATGATATAGCTGTATACCTGGGACATCTAGGAAGCAAATCCCCGATGATGTTGCAAGCCTCCTTCTCTTCCAGGACCGGACATTCTTTCCCTCGACCAATCACAGGCTGCGTTATGGTTCGGCTTCTGACCCGGTAACCTGGTGACAAGTCGGTCGCTCTGCAGGTCTTTGAGCACGGACTCCATGAAGACCACTCAGATGTCTGGCAGTCTCTGGGCATGACGCAGGACTGGAAGGTCCCGGGTCCATCATCCTGCGTGCACAGGCTGCAGACAGGAAGACAAACCAGTTTTGAATGTGATCGTATGACTGGAGCTGGATTATTATTACTAGAAGAGGTAAAGCATTGTGTGAAATTTAACTGGTCACTTGGTTTAGGATAAAATATTTTTGTCATTTCCCTGAAATCAGGGTCATTTTTGCTATAAGTGATATGAGCCACTGGGGGTCTCATGACTAAGTAGTGCACACAGTAAGTTGATGTTTGGAAACTATTGGGCTAAAGTTCAAATGAAAAAGTTTGAGAGTGACTAGCTGGGATCTAGAATTGTGTTAGTCATATTAAGTTGCTAGTTAGGTAGTTTACACCCATCTATGAAAGCAGTAGCCTAATCATTGACTGTGGCATTAAAATGCCTTTTAGTTTTGATGACCAGTAAATTGATGTTTTTCCCCCCATATTAACTCTGACAACTTAACTGCTTCATGTATATGACTGTCAAAATTATAACAACTACACATGCTGCAGAATAACGCCGGACAAAATCATTCCACGGTTATTATTATCGGGAAAAACTACACATGCTGCAAACAAAATAACAAAAAAGCAAAACTACTGTAATGAAGGGTTTATACATTAAAAGGAACTGCAACAAAAGTCAGTACACTAGTGGGATTACAGTTTGTTTTTCTACACTCATAAAAAAACATGGTTCTTCAAGGGTTCTTTAGTAAAGAAAATGGTTCTATATAGAACCAAGAACACTTAAGGACACCTTTGCATGATTAAAGGGTTCTTTGCATCATAAAAGCATTCTTCAGATTGATGGAGAATGTACTGTCTGTGGTTCTATATAGAACATTTTGTGAAAAGGGTTCTATATAGCAGTGAAAGGGGTTCTGCTATTTTTACGATGTCAAGCTTGTTACAATAGAAGAACCCTTTTTGATGTGTTATGCATACTTTTCAAAAAGGTTCTACCATAGAACCATCTACAGCTTATAGAACCATCTTCTTTACTAAAGAACCTTTGAAGAATGATCTTTAAGTGTGTAATATTTTGTCCACTTTCGTTGTTCAAGCCTCTTTGGCATAGATGATACCAAGATAGACCAAATCTGTGGAGAGATATTCTGCCACTCTTCACAGATGATTCTTTTCAGCTGTTCTTTGCTGGAGATGCTCCTCTACTTTTCCCTTTAAGATTCTCTGAAGGTTTTGAGAGTGAAAATCATCTTTTCATTCAGTATTATGGTGCATTTATGATGACGTTTAAAAGTCACCTCTCCTACACCTGCTGAACTCTTAGGCATGTTAAACTACCTCCACCATGCTTCACAGTTAGCACTTCAGAGTCACTGTGATAGTCTTGGTCAGGTCCAAGCTAAACTGGATTAATAATACTAATAATAATAATACATGATACTTGAAAAAGCACTTTTCAAGAACCTAAAGATGCTAACAATAACATTAACACATAGAACAAAAAAGACTGTAAAACACAGTACTACAGATAGAAGCAGCTTAAAGTAAGCCTGGATGGAAGAGTAGATTTAGGTTTGGGGAAGGTTACAGGCAAGAGAAAACAGGTATGTTTTGAGGTTACAGACGTTCCAGAGGCGAAGAGCAAATCTCGAAAATGCTCAATCACTGAAGCTATAGAGGTTTGATGAAGGACCAGTGAGTTTCGAGCCCCATTTGATCCTATTTCAGAAGTTAAGCTGAATGGGCGGCTGCTGTGCCTTTGGTTATTGGTAGAGTGGCTCTTCGGGTACTTACAAATAACTGCTGCAGCTGGATTTGGTAGTTTACCAATGTTCTTGTACCTTTCTGTCCTGCACTCTCTGCTTTTCTCTTTTTATTTGACTTTTTCTGAGAATGCTTTGCCATGTGAAGCAGTGATGGATTACTCACAGCATTTCTAAGACCAAAACTGAGAGAAATCTATTGTTAACAGCTGGTTTAGGCTAGCAGTCAAGTGGCCATGAATATTTTAGTCAAAGAGTGTAACAGAGCTCAACAACTTAGCCATAATTGGAAATTGCATCAGGTGTGCTTATATTTGGTTCACTGACTTTTTACAGTGTAGTCTGTACTTTAAATATAGCCTTTCTAACCTGATTATTTTTAATGAAACATAATAACAGGTATCATTTTTTAAGCTAAACTGTATGGAGTCTGTGACAGAATGAGTCTGCCTGACTAATACTTAGTGATATTGTGGACCATCCAGTGAGAATATTGATTTGGTAAAGAGTAGAAGTTTAGAAGAAATCATCTAAAAACTATTTATACTTTGTAAATAGCTTTATTTTCCTTTTTTTCTATTTGTGCACTTTTTTGCACCTTTTCACTGCACCAATAAACATGCTTGCACTGAATGTGCTATTTTGGTCTGCCAGTTTTCTTTGGATACCTATGGCATGTGGTAGTCTACACCACACCTCACCAAAGCTAGATGTGACAGTCATTTTTATAAAATTCTGTTGTAGGCGATATGATATTTTAGAGAAGCTTTTTAGTATTCTAACTTCTGTTATAACAAAAAATTAGTTTAAGGTGGTAGTAACTTCAGGCTTCTGCAGATGGCACTGCACGAGGATTTTTGTGCAATAAACCCCTGTGGGGTATGCGACGGGTTTCATAGATTGAGAAAAGGTGGTACAGTGCAGTGAATGTCTCGTTCAGTGTGTGGAAAAATGGGTCACAAAGCAGATGTTAATGATTAGCAAAAAGGAGTGATTGCATTTGGGCCAAAGGCCACAGTATGAAGAGCATACGGCCATACAGGTTGACCAGCAGTGGCTAAAATCCCAGTCTACATGAAATTCTCATAAGAATTGAGGCCGAAAGTTGAAACTGATGGACAGGGACCACCGGTGTGTTTCACGGCTTGTGAATACAAATCGCTTCGCTTCCGGCCAAGAATTGCTTCTAGAAGTCAATGCAGGTTCTTCACAACAAATTTCTGAAAGAACCTCCACAGGGAGCTGCATACCATGAACATAAGGAGCAGAGTGGCACACAGGAGGCCTTCACTCACTTTTGCTCGCACAGTTGCCCAGTTACAGCGGACGACGAAACACAAAAACTGGACTGTTCGTGACTGGAAACATGTTATCTGGTCAGATGAATCTGGTTTTTGCCCGTATGTGAATGATGCTCAGCTTCACGTTCATTGGAGAGCTCCTAGGACTGCGTCCAAGGTGTGGTTCAAGCTGGAGGAGTGGCTGAACATTGATGTCACATCCAGAAACTTGTCCAGTCCGTGCCAAATCAAATCACAGCGGCTATTCATGCTCATGGAGGCATTATGCCCTATTAGGTACTCTTCAGTCCCAGGTGACTAATTTTTTGTCTGTTGAACTCATAATGAAGATTAGTCATAAAAGCACAGTAACAAAAGCAGCCTGTTTATTTCTCAGGGATAAAAGTAGGTTTTAAAAATGAATTATGACTATTTTCGTTCATAGAATTAGTCAAATGATGAAAGCAGACCTCAAGGGAAAAAATTAAAAAAACAAGAAAAAAAGGAAATGGACCCTTTAAGCGTATCTCGACAGGTAAACGGATCCAGCTTTAAAAAAAAAAAGAAAAGACACACAAAAGAAGATATCTGATATTCTGTCTCTGAGACACATTTCGGGAGGGAGTAGATGTCTCTGTTGTGTGGCATTTGATGAATAGGGATAAAGACGGTGGCTGAATGGGTGACTGATGGGCATCAGTGCTGCTTTTGATGAGACGCCGTGGTGTAGGAAATGTTCACGACTGCAGAAAGAGCACAAAAGCGAAGTACAAAGCCAAAGCAAAGTAGACTGAATATCACAGACTTTGATTTTGATGAGGACACAATATACCAGCACTCATGAGGAGCAACTATTAAAGTCTGGTAAAGAGCAACGAGCCACAGCAGAAATATCGAAGAATCTGTCGAGGGCCTGTAATTAAAGAACAATTATGTTTTGTGTTTTCATTACAGTAAAAAGCAATAAGTCTGACAAATATTTGAGCTGAGAAACATCAGCAGTACCACTCAACGTGAAAGGATGATCATCTATCTGGCCTTTATTTCTCGCAAAGATCTAAACGTCTTGCTGCAAAAAGAGAAAAAGTCCAATTAGAAGATGTAACACAATACATAATTAGAGTTTCATCTGTGAAATTTGCACGGTTTAATTACTTATGTATATCAAAACCCGCGCGTCCATGTTTGTTTAATTTTACTTGGTAATTAGACTATAATTGGACAAACAGCACAAACTGAACTCAGGTGGGAAATACGTATTCAAATCGCTGCATTTCATTAAGCTTGCACTTAGGATTCATAAATGAATATGCTAATTGTACAGTGTAAATGGTCTGTTTCATTGTGGATTAGAGTCATGGCTTCACTTGCACTGCAGGACCTGCTGACAGCCTGTCAAAACTCATCCAACACAGTGGCTCAAACTGCTGAAACACCGTGAATCTGTATTTTACTCTGTTTTAGAAGAAAATGCACATTATGAAACATGAACCAACATGAAACAGATAAAGAGTTCTCTGGAGTGATGGAGCTCCATGCAATACCTTTGGGATGAGTCGGATTGATCCACAACTGATCATCCAACATCAGTACCTGACCTCACTAATGCTCAATCAAATCCTCACAGCAATGTTCAACATCTGGTGAAAAGTCTTACCAGAAGAGTAGAGGCTGTTACTGTAGCAAAGGAGGACAAACTCACTATTAATACCTTCATTTCAGCAGACTGCAGACTCAAACTGTTCAAAACTGATTACATAATAAAGTGGCCAGGCAGTAGAAGGAGAGGGTAGATTTTTCTAATAAAGTGTCCAGTTAGTGGAAGTAGAAGGTAGGTGTTTCTAATAAAGTGTCCAGTTAGTGGAAGTAGAAGGTAAGTGTTTCTAATAAAGTGGCCTGACAGTAGGGGTTTCTAATAAAGTGACCAGACGGTAGGTGTTTCTAATAAAGTGGCAAATTAGCAGAAGTAGAATATAGGTGTTTCTAATAAAGTGGCCAGTGAGCTGAAGTAGAATATAGGTGTTTCTAATAAAGTGGCCAGTGAGTGGAAATACACTGTGGATGTTTCCTATAAACTGGCCAGACAGCATGGGTTTCTAATAAAGTGGCAAGTCAGTGGAACTACAAGGTAGATGTTTCCAATAAAATAGCCAGTAAATGGAAGTACAGGAATGGATTTCAATAAAGTGGCCAGTGAGTGGGCGCACAAGCTAGGTGTTTCCAATAGAATGGCCAGTGAGTGGATGTACAAGGTAGGTGTTTCTAATAAAGTGGCCAGTTATTAGAAGTATAAGGTAGGCGTTTCTATTAAAGTGGCCAGTAAGTGGAAGCAGAAAGTAGGAATTTCCAATAGAGTGGCCAGGGAGTGGAACTGCAAGGTGGTGTTTCTAATAAAGTGGCCAGTTTGTGAAAGTACACTGTGGATGTTTCCTATAAAGTGGCCAGGCAGTGTGGGTTTCTAATAAAGTGGCAATTTAGTGGAACTACAAGGTATGTGTTTCCGATAAAATGGCCAGTCAGTGGACTATTCATATCATGCGTTCTCCACTACATCAGAATTCATATTCTAGGAGCAGAAATAAATGATTTACAGTCTAACAAACTCTAAGAAAGCAGGCAGATGATCGTGACGCATTAGTGTGCATCAAAAACATGAAAACAACTCCTATGTGATGCACCTCAGCCTTTGAAAAGTCAGGAGGATGAAAGGACGACCCCGCGATAAGTGTGAAATGCAGATGGGGCGTTGTGTTTGTATTTGTTAGACGTGGGAAAAGTCTGCGTGTAAAGCTGGTGCTGGGATTAAGACGGGATGATCCCTCATGATCACGCTATTCTACATTTCCCTTTCATACGACATCAAAAAGCATTTGCTTCAGAGAGGAATCCGGCTTAGTTCTCAAGTCAATTACGTTCAATCACGCCCACGTCACAGTGCGCCGGGCGGACGGCTGGTTCTAGTGTTGCTTCTGACTAGGTGTTAACAACTTAATGACAATGCTGGGTCATACATGTGGCTATAACACTCGCATGACTAATCACAGCATGCATTTGGAGACGAGGGGAGAAGCGTGAAAAGGGCATGTTCTGGCCAAGAGTGACGACGAATCAATGGTTTTCAGAGCAACCACCTTTAAAGAAGTGTTCGACGTCTGCTGTGCCTGCAGCTTTCATTATCCTTAATTTGCGAAAAATCCATACTGACAGCGAGAGTGGGCAGAGCCGCGTCGAAGCGACATCTCTGAGAGGAAGAAGAAAGCAGCGAGAATAAAGCAGAAGACACCAAAACAGCGACCAGGCTTTGAAACTCGCACATCAAGAGCCTGAGCCCTGCTAAAAACAAACAGAGAGCAAAGAGCATAGATGTTAATTTCATGTTGATCTATATTGGAGCGCTCGTGCTGATGAGCCCTCGTCTACCAGCACGGCCTCGATGACACTGCCGGAGATGAGCTCAAAGCCAGGAAAAGAAGTGGCCACTTTATTGGAAACCCCTACCATGTGCACAGTTAAAGCCCCTCTGTTGATGCTGTGTTTGTTTTATCCATCCTATAGTCCTTCATTGGTGGTAAGCTGATGATCCATTTCAGTGTCACTATTGTGCTGAGAAAGATCCACCACGCAAATATCTGGACAACAGTGGTCCTGTCTTCAGAAATTGACCAATGATAAAAGGTGAAGAGGGGACTAAATGACTGTGGATGACAGTCTGTAACTACACCTACATAGTATTTCTAATGAAGTAGCCAGTGAGTGGAAGTTCAAGGAAGGTGTTTCTAATAAAGTGGCCAGTGAGTAGAAGCACAAGGTTGGTGTTTCCAATAAATTGGCCAGGGAGAGGACGTACACGGTAGGTGTTTCTAATAAAGTGGCCAGTGAGTGGAAGCAGAAGGTAGGTGTTTCTAATAAAGTGGCCAGTGAGTAGAAGCACAAGGTTGGTGTTTCTAATAAATTGGCCAGTGAGAGGAAGCACAGGGTAGGTGTTTCTAATAAAGTGACCAGTAAGTGGAAGCACAAGGTAGGTGTTTGTAATAAAGTGGCCAGTGAGTGGAATGAGAAGGCAGGTGTTTCTAATAATGTGTCCAGTGAGAGGAAGTACATGGTAGGTGTTTCCAATAATGTGGCCAGTGAGTGGAAGTAGAAGGTAGGTGTTTCTAATAAAGAGGCCACCAAGAAGTACAAATTCAGATCTATCCTAACCCAAGCAAATAATTCTAAACTCTAACTACATATTAAAAACCTAATAGTCAGTGCCCCCGCGACCCAGAAGGATAAGCGGTTTAGATTATGTATGTATGTATGTAGTCAGTGCCCTCGTGATGCAGCCCAGCCTTTAAAATTAGGTCTAAATGTTTCAGTCCCACAGCTCTGCCAGTCTCTGCGCTCACCTTGTATGGAACCCAGGTGTGAAGGAGATAAATGTGAGAGTGTCCAGGTTATTCAGAGCGAGGGTCTGTCCTTAAATCCCGCTGAATACTCGACTACCAGCCTGGCAGTGACAGCACCGCTTTCCACAGCAGCATCAGGATTTAAGTCTTTAAGAATCAGACCTGGGGTGTTTTTCTGAAGCTTCTTTTCATGTAAGCACCTGAACACAGATTACCTGACGGACACAATTCACCAGGCAGCGTTCCACAGGTCTCCACTCTTAAAAATGGTTCTTCAGTAAAAACAATAGTTCTATATACAACACCATTTCCAAAAAAGCTGAAACTGAATTTGACACCAGCAACTTGTTAATATAAATTAAATGTACTGCTGTGTTTTGTTTTTGGGGTCTGAAGAAGGACATTTTATTCCAATGTTTACAAGTTATATATTATAGCTGTCGGAACAAAACCTCATATCTCCAAAATAGTAACTTTACAGGAGAAGGAAAAAACATGCTTTACTTCTAATGTGAGTCAATGGAACCAGACTTTTTTCCAAGTCATTTTGGACCATTTCCTTCAGTCCAATCATCAATGGAGAACAAGGTTTTGTTCCTACAGCAGCGATTTATAGGAATAACACTAAAGACCAATTCACTCAACTTGACTTAGTGAACTTGACTTTTAGTCTATGGTTTCTTTTGATGCTGTTCATTGGGTGAGATGTGGAGAAATGTGCTTTCTCCTTTGTGATGGTGTAAGTTAGACAATAAAACCAGAGTTTGGATGAAAAGCTTTCCACATAAGATAGAAAACCAACCAAACTGAGAGCAGCAGCATGCAGTTACATCTGGTAGACTCATATTGGGCAGTATCGACTGAAAGGTCTAAACAGTTTGCAGAGCGCAGTTTGAACAGTGGGTCACCTTGCAGGACGAAACAGGAGTGTAAAGCTGAGGGGGCTCAATATTCCAATCTATGAATGCCTCAATGAATACCTGATTAATTCCACCCAAAAATTGTTATTTTGTCAAATGTCATATTCACATGAAGCACAGATCATTATACACCACATATGTTTCAGCAGAAGTCATGCAAAGCTAATGGGAAATGATCAGATTACATTACTTTAATACAGTATTCCTATGGATTAGGTTATATTTTGAACATGTAATCAGTAATTTGTCCTGGAATATATTTTTTAAATAACCCTCCCAGGCCTGTTGATAGGAACCAGACGTCTGAAGAGTTTAATGCCTCTAAAAACGGGTCATATTGGCCTAAAATGTATGTTTAATTCCAGTTATGGTGGAGGGATACATGCAGGGTGTTGTGAGGCAAAATAGTCCCCAAAGAAAACAAGTTATTTCAGATGTTCCACTATTTTCCATCATCAACATTCCATATAAACTCAGAAGACTCGTGTAGGTTCACTGGTGGTTCTGGATAGTAAATAAAATGTCCATATTTGCGTTGTAGTCATGGCGACCCCTGGTTCCTATCACCACCACTGTAAAGAACTCTGAGTTGGTATGCTTCTATACCATTTCTCAGATGAATACATCTCAACCACTCAATTATGCTGAAATTTGGAAAATCGGTGATCACTGCAGCTCACCTCAGCATGACGCTCTTTCCATCGCTGGCCATGCAGCGAACCTGCCGCGTCTGATAGCCGATCTCTATGTCCAGTGTCTTGGATGAGTGGTGGTGCTGATGGTGCTGGTGATGATGATGTCGGTGGTGATCCTGGCCGTTCTCGAGATGCCTCTTGACCGTGTTTCTCTCCGTATCTCCCGCGCTGAAGTCCAGTGTGGTCCGGCCGCTCAGCCACAGGTCTTTATGTTGCGGAAGTCTGCACTCACTCCACGGTCCGACCCTCAGACTGTAGCGATGTTCACCTTCGTCCAGACAGGGCAGCTGGTGACTGCAGGGGCGTGTTTGGGTCAAATTCGGGCATCCAGACCCTCCGTACATAGGAGCGGCCAGCACTTGCCGCGTGCGGTGCTGTAATCCAGTTCCACAAGTCCTGCTACAGCCTGACCACGAGGAGAAATCAGACACCACGCAGTCCAGAGGGCACGGGATCAAACAGGCCTGTTCCAGAGCCGGTCGCGGAGAGAAGAACTCGCAGATTCGCTCGGTTACGGACGTCCCATTGGCCGTTCGGACGCACCGGATCGTACGTCTTTGGACGCCGTGCTGGGCAGTTATACACCTATGGACACATCATGTCTTAGTAGGGGTTTTCTCATATTTTTACACATTTTAAATGCGAAATTAATCATGATTATTATTATTTCCCACATTACAGAATGAGAAATAAAGGTGATGATCACATTCTGCTTTGTCTTCACACTCACAATACTAATTACCTTGTGTGTGATGTTTACAGATGTTGCTTCTTTTGCCACATTGTGCAGATAAAGATCATTATTCATATAACACACACACACACACACACACACATATATATATATATATATATATATACACTGACCGTATAGTTCCACTGTAGTTCTACAGTTACAGACTATAGTCCATCTGTTTCTCTGCATACTTTGTTACCCTGTTCTTCAGTGGTCAGGACCCCCATGGACCCTCACAGAGCAGGTACTATTTGGGTGGTGGATCATTCTCAGCACTGCAGTAACACTGACGTGGTGGTGGTGTGTTAGTGTGTGTTTTGCTGGTACGAGTGGATCAGACACAGCAGTGCTGCTGGAGTTTTTAAACACTGTGTCCACTCACTGTCCACTCTATTAGACACTCCTACCTTGTCAGTCCACCTTGTAGATGTAAAGTCAGAGACGATAGCTCATCTGCTGCTGCACAGTTTGTGCTGGTCATCCTCTAGTCCTTCATCAGTGGTCACAGGACGCTGCCAGCTGGATGTTTTCGGTTCTCAGTCCAGCAGTGATGCTGAGGTATTTAAAAACTCCAGCAGCACTGCTGTGTCTGATCCACTCATACCAGCACAACACACTAACACACCAACACCACGTCAGTGTTACTGCAGTGCTGAGAATGATCCACCACCCAAACAGTACCTGCTCTGTGTATATATGCATTCCTGTCTAATGTATCATCAAAATGTCAATGAAAAGTAGAATCTTTAACTTAATATTTATTTTTCAAATTTCTAAGTATTCAATATGTCTTTCCTTTGCTGTAATGACAATGTGAACTCGAGCAGGCGCAGAATCCACATGTTGCTGTAATAGCCTCTGATCAGAAGATCAAATCCACCTGAGAGTCGTCTGAATACGAGCTTCACTCCCTTAGATAAAAGACTAAAAAAATGACCTTTCTGCCTAAAGGCCTTAACAGGGTCAGTGCCACAAATTTGCTTACATCTGAGTGGTGACCTACACAAATAAACACAGTACTGTGGAAAAGTCAGAGATTACCAAATTTAATTTCCAGTAAAAGTTATTTATTACTTTTTGATGAGACACTTGAAGAGATTAGATATGAGACGATCCACTTGCATAATTAAGGAAAAAAAAGCAAAGAAACGTGTCTCCTAACAACCACCTGGAAGAGCCGGTAGACACCAAAACTGCCCCCCCACAGATAAACAGCACTTAAAGCTTTCATCTTGAGACAAAGTGAAACCATCTTCTAAGACTGAACTTTGGAGGTGTGTCTGCAGATTCTTTGAGGAACTGAAAGTGAGTCTCCTGAAAAGAATGGAAGCTGGAATAAAGGTAAAGAGAGACTCACTGACAGTCACACAGCTGAGAGTAGAGTTAGTTGTTGAGAATTCTGTTTAAATGTACAGCATTGTGAAAAAAGTTTAGCTCAAATCAAATGGTTTAAAGCCATCTGGGCAATAAATGTGTCTCTGCTAATAAAAACATCAAGATAACACTATAAAAATGTAAAGTAAACATTAATGCAGTAAAAAGTACTTCCCGTTTTCGAAAAGGTCATTGATATTTTGTGAGCTAATTAAAAGTGCACAAGTTTGGCTCCAGATTTCTCCTGACCGTCAGACATCACATGGATTTGGTCAGTTTCAACAACAGCACCTGATTCAATTTAATAAAGGACTGAACAGATAAACAAGGTATTGAATGAGAGCCACAAATAATACTGCATTTTCTCAAGGAGAGGTTTGGAAATGGTTGAATGAACAAACAGACATGCATAAAATCACCACTAACTGTTTTGTTATTTTTTATTTATTTATTTATTTATTTAGTTATTTATTTTTTCCTGGGCAAATTAATTCTTTTTGCTAAGATGAATGACTTTATCACTTTTTCTCAGGTGTTTTTGCAAAATAACTACACCTATACAACCGTTAGCATTTTAGCACAGGACACCTTAATTAAACTTGTGTATTTTAGCGTATTCCACTACAAAGAAGGCACGAGCTGTTCAGCACGAACTTTGGGCTTTATCCGCTGCTGTATGCGGGGCATTTATTCATCTGTTTTACCTCAGCAGCTCGTTGGAGGGTAGAGGGGCCAGAGAGCACGGTCCCCACTCCGAAACGTCCCACTCGAACAGGTCCTGGTGCCACTCACAGACTTTAAAGCAGGGCCGCTGGCTGTCGGGCCGGTCAGCGTGTCTGCAGTTAGAGTGGTGCGTGTTCCAGCCTTCAGAGTGAACGCACCACACCATCCGGGTCTGAACACCGCCAGAACCACACTCCTCCCCCATACACCTACCCCACTGACCTAGAGAGAGAGAGAGAGAGAGAGAGAGAGAGAGAGTACATTTAACTTTTCTTCTCTGTTATAAAGTCATTTTAAAAGCAGCCATTTACACAAAATAAATTTGCATGCCAGTAGCTTCTCGTACTGCAGCATTAGAGAAATGGTTTGGCACTAAATCTAATTTTCTCCGTTTCTCCCTCTTCTTCTAAATGCAGTCGATCAGCTGAGACATGTTTGCTGTCTGAAATTTGCTTCTTTAGTGTGAGCTCTGGAGCTACGAGGCTAATGCAGCTACAGACGGGTGACAAATTGAAGGAAAAACTGACATAAGGTGTCTTAGTAAGATGCTGGGCCACCACCAGCTGCCAGAACAGCTTTAATACTCCTTGGCGTAGATTCTCTGGCACCTTACTGGAAGGAGGAAACTCGAAATTATT
The DNA here is from genome assembly GCF_904425465.1 of Colossoma macropomum. Lineage (NCBI taxonomy): Eukaryota > Metazoa > Chordata > Actinopteri > Characiformes > Serrasalmidae > Colossoma > Colossoma macropomum. The sequence continues at coordinate 5,887,200 of NW_023494784.1, forward strand.
GCTTTGATGACTGTGGTAGAGAGCGCTGTGTAACACGTAGCTCCAAAATCTCCCACAGCATATGATTTATATCGTTTGCATACTCGTCAAACCTTTCAGTGACTCTTCGTGCTTTTTGGATGGGGGCGCTGTCATCCTGGAAGAGACCACTCCCATCAGTATAGAAATGTTTCATTATAAAATAAGAGGGTCAGTTAGAATGGCTTTGTATTGATTTGGTCCCAGCAAAACGCACCCCCTAAACAATAGAACCAATGGACCCCCAGACTATAGGGGTCAATCATTCAGGCCTGTCCTGTTCTCTAGGTGAATGCTGCAGATATTCAACCACCCATGGAGATCAATTTAACATGAAGAAGGCCTAATTTATGCGATCCTAAGTTACACCATGGGACATACAGATGAAGCTCAACCAGGTAACGAGGATTGAGGCTGTGCAGAGCTTTATATTTGATAAAAAGAACCTTGTACTGGACATGTGATGTAAAAGTCAACCAGTGAAGACTCTGAAGGACAGGGATGATATGGTCAGTCTTCTTAGGCCCAGTCCCATTTCTTCTTTTTACCCCTACCCCTTGTTTTCAAGTGTCACCCTAACCCCTTGGAATGGAGTTACAAAGGGTAGTGGTTGAAATCATGCAAATGAAAAAAATAATAATAACAATTGCTTCATTAACAGCTACTAGCGTTGCTCTGTAGGCGATCCGGCCCGTCTTCAGTGACAGCAGAGAAGAAAAAGTCCAGCAACCTCGCCACAGGGCTTAGTTATATTTAGGGCATCTTATGCCTTCAAAGAGGGGGAATAAGACAATTACTTATGATCGCCCCCCCCCCCCTAATTCTTTAGTGATATGAAGCTGAAGTCAGATATTCACCAGGTTCTTGTTCGAATTTTCCCATTCCACCTTAAATGGTGCAGCAGTTCCCCAGTAGAGTCGTCAGGTGTCAGAACTGCTGGACTATTTAAGGTGGAACGGGAAAATTAGCCAGCTAGCTACCGAGACATTAGCATACTTCTAGCGATTTTTTTTATGCTTGTTATGAAGAAAATGACCATAATACACTGAAGCGACATTAAACTAAGATAATACAATGGTTAATATAATTTTTAACGGAGAAAATTCTCACATTTGTGGGTTTCTTTGCCATTTTGCCGGTTTTTCTTTTTGAAGTGTCTCTGAAAAACCTCTGTTTGGAGGCCATGTAGCCCTAACACTTCGCCCTACCCCTCTATCTGAACAAAAATTGGGACACCCTACCCCTAGATGTGAACGCGCAAAACAGAGGGCTATGGGCTAAGTAGTAGGGGCAAGGGGTGAAATGGGGCTGGGCCTTAGAGTAGGTGAGGATCCTAGCTGCGGCATTTTGTACATACTGTAACATACTGAGGGCTTTAACAGGGAGGCCAGATAGGAGAACATTACAACTGAATGGATAAGTGTTTCTACATCTGCTAGGCTGAGGATGGCCAGAAACCAGCAATATTACAAAGATGGAAAATTGTTGTCTTTACCCTCTGAATTCTCTTGATCTGTTCATCTCTTCTTAAACTCTCCTTAAAGGCTCTTCATATAACATGATCCTCATATGTTTCATATCTAAATGCTCCGTTATCTTCATCACTACTTTCCAAAACCGCTGCAGCAGCTTCAGCAGCTGTAAACTCTCTACACGCCGTTTCACATGTCCAAAATGGTAACTTTACAGGAGGAGGAAAAAACACACTTTACTTTTAATTTAAGTCAATGGAACCAGACTTCTTTCCAAGTCATTTTGGGTCATTTCTTCTGGTCCATTCTTCATGAAATTTACACACAATGTAAAGGACAATGGGCATTTTCAAATTATGACAAAAACTGAAAACAACAAAAATGGAGATACGAGGTTTTCTTCTGAGAGCAGCGATATCTCCACCTCTTCTACCAACACAGTCAGTATAAACTCTGTAGTTAAACCATCATACAAGTATTCTAGCAACACTACAGCTACCACCATGAATATAATAATAATAATAATAATAATAATAATAATAATAATAATAATAATAATAATAATAATATAACAGCAGGGCAGCACGTGGCGCAGTGGGTGGCGCTGTCGCCTCACAGCAAGAATGGCCTGGGTTCAATTGGACATGCTAAATTGCCCCTAGGTGTGAGTGCGTCTGTCTGTCTGCCCTGCGATGGACTGGCGACCTGTCCAGGGTGTATCCTGCCTTCTGCCCAATGACAGCTGGGATAGGCTCCAGCACCCCACCGTGACCCAGAAGGATAAGCGGTTTAGATGATGGATGGATGGATATAACAGCAACATCTTAACAACACCCTAACAACCACTTGGAATACCATAGCAACAATGTAACAACACTTTAGCCACCAATTATCAACCGGCAAACAATGCAAAGATGCAATACTGCAGCAACCTCTATATATTCACCCAATTAAGTCATCAAAAACAATGAACACTGTTCTGCAACTGCTTTAACTTTTGAAGTGTTATTAGCTGACTTTTATTAGCATTATTATTATAATTATTACTGTTATTAGTGGTGGCAGTAGTAGTATAAATAGAGAGACACTAAGGCTGAGTTCATGTCTCATCTTCTACCAATAAATGTGCAGAAATTATTACTGAAATGATTAATAAAACACCATTCTCTGAGCTGAAATGAAATGTTCAATTAAAATGGGAGGCCGCAGTCTGTTCTGTTGCCACAGGAGCTTCATAAAAACTGTAAGTGACAGGCTGTTTAAAGTCATTTTCCTTCATCCACAGCATAAATAGCTTATAGGTATTGTTTCCCTTCCGCACTTCTTTACAGAAAACAGCGTGCGGTTGCATAAAGTGGCTGACAGCAAAGCAATATAACACGCCGGCTTCATTACCTGGCCAATAGACACAGTAAACAAGAAAAAAACGACTGAGCTGAGGTGAATAAAGGAGTGAAGACGGCAACAGACACAATCCTCTACCTGCTTTAAAAAGCCTTTTAGCACTGAAACGGTCTGCGCTGTCTGTCCAACCTCAAGCAATTACTGCGGCTATTCAAGCTGACCCGTGATCCAGCTTTAGCCCATTTTCCAGTTTAAAGGCTAAATCAAGTTTTGCCATCAAACTTTGTTGGTTTTAAAAGTTTTTTAGATTTATTAGAGAGTGAGAATGTGAAAAACTTTCAGAGTAATGTTTGATGTTAACTGGTAAACTTACAGCTGTGCTGATGTTTTGGGAATGTTCAACACATAGAAATCTAAATATAAACCTGGATAATTTGGGCAAGCCTGGTCAAATGACATGTTTTGTAACTTTTCTAAGTAAAAACTAAGTTAACACAATCTCTACAGACGACATACTTAAATGCACAATTTGCTCAAGTTCACATATTGGGGGAAAAAAGTAATACATAAAATGTGGCCTGCGCAAATGTTATGTTTTCTATTTTGTTATGTTTTCTATGTTAAACACAGCAAATAAATAGAAACTGTGCACTATAACTGAAAAAATGCCATATTCTAGTGGGTTCTCTGTGGAAGATGTGTTAACTTATTTATGCTAATAAATCAACAAAAAAGTCATTTGACATCATTCAAACTTTTACATACAACTGTATAAAACATTATCACTGAGACAAAGAGAGCAGTAGAGCAATGATACACTGAGTTTATCATCTTTAACTGTTAGTAATAAAGGTTCTGTTCAGGTACTTTTCATTCATCAAGGTACAAACAGTGTAAATGTTTCCTCAAAGGTACAACAGTGGTTTTAAGGTCTGATTGTGAACCTTAAATAAGTTTTTCCAGGTGAAAAGTTCGTATTTGTACCTTTTCATAACCGAATGTTTTAAACAGAACAGTAAAATAAAAGCCTGGAGGCGAGACGGGGTGTGTGGAGTCAGTACAGCTTAGAACATATCATTTCAGTGGATTATGGTTCAGTTATGTTCCCTGACTAAAGGTGCTGAGATGGACCAAGTAACAATATATAACAATACTGAGTGTACCCTCACGAGCATTACAATGCATATCTTTATATTAATTTACCTTTACTTTACTCATCAAAAACCTTGTTGATGTTATGAGCAGTGTCACATAGTCCTTCAGCATGGACTCCAATTCCTGGAACTCCTTGGCTGATGTGACTCTGTCTCCATCACACACTACCTGTCAGAGATCAGCCTCCTTGGCCTGACCTTGGCCTGTTTTGTGACGAGGAGTTTGGAATCCACTCTAACAAGTAAAGCCTCTTCTGTTTTTTTTTTTAATTCGCACGCATTCTGTCTGATTACAGGCAGTTCCTTCCCACATTTGGATTGTTGAAACATCAGCCCTGTGCATTCCAGCAGTAGAAAGCTTGATCGTGACCATATTATGGGAATATCTGCTTTCTCATATGCAGGTAGTGCAGGAACAGTCAGTGCTGCACTATCATCGTTTTTTGCTGCTGTTAAACCTTAACTCTTAAATATATGTTGTATATGGTTCTATATGGAACTGCTTTGAAAAGGGTTCTGTATGGCACCAAAAAGAGGTCTCCTGTTGTTAAAAGCTTGACATTGTAGCAACAACAGAACCCTTTACAACACATTCTCAATCAATTTAAAGGACAATTTCACTGTGCAAAGAACCATTTAAGCATGGAAAGGGCTCTTGAGTGCTCATTGTTCTATACAGAACCGTTGTCTTTACTAAAGAATCCCTGAAGAACCATCTTTTTTAAGAGTGCAGCAAGTAGAATCTTATGTTGCGCATGCAGGCCATGCTGGATGAACCATAAAGACACTCAGAAAACAAGGTACTTAACTGTTCCTGGGGCAGTACCCCTCTTCTCACTGGGGTAGAACCCCCAAGGGCATGTCTTCAGTAACCATTTTTCCCTAAGTGCTTCCTTAGAAGGTTTTGAGTAACAAAACAGACTGGACACTGTTGAATGCTGATATCACAATGAGGGGATAAAGAGGGCGTGGCCTTTGGATTTATTCCCAAGTTGGCACAGTCACGATGGTTGTGTTCAGACTGCCAGCCCAAATCTGATTTTTGGCTTGTCCAGATTGATCCTTGAGAGTCTGGACAGCAAAAAACACATGAAACCTGTATTTTGCAAATCTGATCCAAACCACATCTAGAGGTGGTTTGAATAGCAACTCCAGATTTTTACAGATGCGTCTAAGTCTGGACGCTCTGGACGCTCAAATCAGATTTTAAGGTGTCTTCTGCATCCAGAGCGACGGAAGTGCTGGGATTCAAGAAGAGCTCCAAAGATGAATGATTATAAAGAGAGTTCTGAAGAGTTTGGAGGGCGAGATGATGCTCCTCCATCTCTCCGGCATCCACATTTGAAATCCACATCACCAGCTTCTATGTCGTCTATGTCGTTCCCATGGCAACCCATGCAGATAAACTGGTGATGTCTGGACACACAAATCCCAAATCCAACCTCATCACTCACAAATAGCAGAGCGGACAGTCGTGTCAAAAGATCAAATTCAGTTTACCTGCAGTCTGAACACCCAATACTGTCACGTATATGTACACGAGGCTGCTTTCCTCATCAGAGTAGCGTTTAAAGAAGAAACATTACTAAAGAAACAGCACCGCTACTCTTTACATTGATCTAATTAAAACCCATTAACTCCAAAATTGATTCTAAAAGTTCCATTTGCATGAACACAGGAACACTAATCACTTTATTTGTGCCGACGCGTGCAGAACGGGCTACGCCGAGCTCAGCTCAGCAGCCCTGATGAATGGATTCAGAGCTCAATGGAGGATAATATCAGTCTTCATTGTGCTTTTAAAGCCACGTGACCACAAACTCATAAAGGAGTCATTACTGTGATAGCAGTCGTCTCACGCATGGCTGTAGAAGCGCCCCGCTGTAGCGTGTCTGAAGGGTAATGTGAGCGTCATTACTAACACAAACAGCCGTGTTAATCTCCACACAGATGTGCTTCGATGTGTGACACAGTTTTCTTCCATTAAGCCCTACAATGAGGCCTAAAAACGGCCAGCGTGATGTTTATGGATACTAAAGACAGGGATTCAAGAGTTGCACTTGAGTCACGTGTTGGCCGACTCTCGCGACTCGACTCAGACTTAGGACTTCGACCAGTGAAATTCTAGCCTGAGAATGAAAAGAGAAGCAAAACTGATTAAATCTGGACCACCAACCTTAATGTGGTAAATGAAAAAAACTTTGCCCCCCATAGGAATGAATAGGGGGACACTCAACATCCATCCATGTCTTTCCACTCATACATTTATTTTAACCCCAAAATGTTACATTCAGTAGAGCATATGTTATAGATGTACAATTTATCATTTATATAATTAATAAACTTTGTGTACAGACTTTGGCACTTAATTTTTATTTATTTATTTATTTTTTACTTATTTATTTATTTTCATTTATTGTTGCTTGTGATTTTATAAAGCAGACAATTTTAATTTTTGTTACATTTAACTTTTCTGGAATAATTTGAAAACTGGAGTTGTTCTTTTGCATTGTGTTAAAATTTCAGAAATTTTCCTGCAAAGTTACTATTTTGGAGATACAATGTTTTGTTCCAACAGCAAAAATATTACTGCTGATGGGAACAAAACCTCGTATCTCCATTTTTGTCATTTTTGAGTTTCTGACAATGTGAAAATGCCTATTGCCCTTTACATTGTGTGTAAATTTCACGATGAATGGTTCAAAAGAAGTGGTTCAAAATGACTTGGAAAAAAGTCTGGTTCCATTGACTTACATTAAAAGTGAACTAGGTTTTTTCCTTCTCCTGTAAAGTTACCATGTTAGAGATATGAGTTTTTTTTCTGACAATAGTGATATTATTTGAGGGTGGGGTCCTTTTTACAAATTTTGCATGTTATTTAACTCTTATTAACTCCTGTTCAGTCATTCTTTCAAACACAGTATTTTTTTTTCTTAAGAATTAATGGGGGCACGTTCAACATCCATGCAAGTCATTCCACTTATATAAAATATATAATGCTTATATCTCCACCTCTTCTTCCAGCAAGTATAAACTCTAAAAAACATCTTATGTCACCATCATGAGAGTATTCTAGCAACACTATAGCAACCGCATTGAATATCACAGCAACAGCCGAGTAACATTCTAACAACCACCTGGGATATCATAGCAACAACGTAGCAATGCTTTTGCCACCACTTAACAAACACCAAGGAATGCCCTAATAACAAGGTGTAACACCACAGCACCCTTGTAACATCACCATAGCAGCTACTTGGAATTACTACACTGTAGCATCCCACTACCAGCTCGTTCGGCCGTAGACACGCATGAACTGCGGCCATGTGGAGTGGCGAGTGCAGAGCCCCTCGGGTACCGCCATCGTGGTAAGAGACTTAAACGTGGTAATAGCTGTGGTTGTGAGGGGATGTGTATATGGGTTGATTCTGTTGCTGTTGCAGGGAAAGAGTACACTCTTAGAAAATGGTTCTTCAAGGGTTCTTTAGCAAAGAAAATGGTTCTATGTAGAAATATGAACACACACAGAACCTTTTGCATGCCTAAATGGTTCTTTGCATCATTAAAAGATCCTATAATGTGTTTTACATGGTTTGAGAATGTGTTTTATATAGAACTGTTTTGAAAATGTACATATTTGGTTCTATATATAGAACCAAAAAGGGTTCTTCTATTGTTTCGATGTCAAGCCTGTGACAATAGAAGAACCCTTTTCAAAAAGGCTCCATATAGAACCATATAATGCACATTCTCCATCTCTCTGAAGAACACTGTCACGATGTGAAGACCCCTTTAAATCATGCAAATGAACCTTTGAATTTTTATGTTTCTATATAGAACCTTTTTCTTTACCAAAGAACCCATGAAGAACCATCTTTAAGTGTGTAAGATTATAAGGATTAGAAAGATCTGTCTCACAGGTGTGTGTGTGTGTGTGTGTGTGTGTGTGTGTGTGTGTGTGTGTGTGTGTGTGTGTGGTGAGCTCACTCTGCTGAAGCTGCCACTCCAGAAGTGTGTAGAGCTGTTAGAACAGCTTCGAGTGGAGAGAATAACAGCTTACAGTTACAACAGGCTCTCCTCAAACACTTCCTGTGATAGACAGCGCCCTCTCTCTCTCTCTCATCTCCTCTCTCTCTCCCCTTTGCTCTTCATGCGTCTGAAATGCTGCCGATGTCAACAGCTGCCACTGTTATCACGATAAATATACAGTTAACCCAAATATAGCCAAACTGACCCATCCATAAACTCCAGTGGAGGATCACACTTATATTATGATGACAAAAATCACTAGAATATAAAAACACACTGCCGCACGAACGAACCAATGACCACTACACTGTTAGAAATAAAGGTTCTGTGCAGGTACGTTTTTCGTTCATCAAGGTACAAACAGTGTAAATGTTCCCTCAAAGAACATATCATTTCAGTGGATTATGGTTCAGTTATGTTCCCTGACTAAAGGTACTGAGATGGACCCTTGAGGGAACCACCCCAGTGACAAGAGTGACAGTTTGGTACCTTTATTTCTGAGAGTGTAAGTTACACGCAAAGAGTAAAGCACTTTCACAAGTGTCAACAAATCATTACGAGATCAACAATCATTCAAAATTTAATATAATAATCTAGCAGATAACAGAAACAGTTAAGCTCAGCGGAGCCGTTCTATGACTCGGATATTCAGCGGCTCCTTGCCTTTCAGTTCCAAAAGAAGTGGCTTTTCTACAGCGAATGAAGCCAGTGCAGGGTTCTTTAAGGGTTCTGTAGTGAAGGCAGTGGTTCTATTAAGATCCATTTAATGCTTAAATTGTTCTTTGCATGGTAAAATTGCTTTTCAGATTGATGAATGTGTTGTTTTATCACGCAAATCATGCAAATGGTTCTTTGAGTGTTCATAGTTCTGTATAGAACAACTGTCTTTACTAAACAACCCTTGAAGAATCATCTTTGAGTGTAGTCGTTATATCTAATATTTCTTAAGTTGAGATTTTTAAATGCTTAATATAAGATTATTTTACTTATTTCTAGACATTTTGTCCTTGTTTAAAGTTTTATCCAGTCAAATTTTCTCACTATTTTGGCAGATATTTTTTATTATTTTAAAAATTAAACAAACACAATTATCTACCAATATAGAGTGAAAATTTGACTTATATAATAAGTTGAATACCTTTTAAATTAAGCTTAAAACAATATCGACATAGAAAATATTAAATATATCAACTAGATTAAAGATCATTTCAATTACAAAATACCATTTTATTGAGTGTAACACATTATTAGACTTTTATAATAGAGAAAAGTGAAGTGTAATCTGTGCCACAATGCAGAAAATGATACCTTAGCAAGTGAAAACATGTGTTCACGCTATATTTCTTACTATAATATTATTGTAAGAATGTTAGATCATTCTTTCTGTTTATAAACACTTGTTTCTTTTAAGTTATCTTATCAAGTAAAAATGATATAAATGCAATGTAAGATAATTTTCTTTCCTTAAAGGATTGTTTTGAGAAAGAAGAAAAACGACCTGCCAATGCAGAGAGGAGTTATTATTTACAGTAAATATATTATAATACTATAACAATCATACAGCATCCTCATACTGAGAAATATTAGATATATTAAGATATATATTACACAAGATGGTTCTCAATGTGTACTGTAGTAAAGAAAATGTCTCTATATAGAAAGCTTTGCGCGATTAAAGGGTTCTTTTGTATCATGAAAGGGTTCTTTAGATTGATGGAAAATATGCATGAATGTGCTATAAATGGTTCCATAGAGAACATTTTTGAAAAGGGTTCTATATAGCACCAAAAAAGGGTTCTTCTATTGTTACGATCCTGACATTGCAAAAGTGGCAAAATGCTTTTCGGTGTTACATAGAACCATTTTCAAAAAGGTTCTAGATGGAAGCATCTACAGCACATTCTCCATCAATCTGTAGAGCCATTTAATGATGCAAGGAACCGTTTAATCATGCAAAGGGTGCTTTGTGTGTTCATGTTTCTATATAGAACTATTTTAACTACTGAAGAACCCTTGAAGAACCATGTTTTTTAAGACTGTACATTTAAGATATTTCACCTACCGACATGTCATTGTTTGTCATGTGACTTCAGTTACTGGTGTGTTTAACCACTTAAATGTCCAAAGTTTTATTACACACTTTTATAACCTAAGAAAACTCAACTAGTTTGCATTGAAGTCCCTGTAGTTACTGAGTAATAAGCCTTAGTATGTAATAAGACAGGTTATAAGGCTTTTTAAATTGTTTTTAATAGTTGCTACATTCTTTTTGACCACTAATAAAGTTCTTTTTGAAGTGTACACACCTATGAACGGATTATTATTCAACAAACAATAACTCCATCCAGAAGGTAGATTAATGAGCCGGATGCTGGACTCTGAGTGTCTCTCTGTCTTCCCCACAGTGAGCCATTAGGACTGGACAGAGTCCAAGGATGCAGTATTTCACCAGCTGGACCAATATGCCAATAACAATCCAGTCAGGGGTGGACTAGATATACACTGACAACACTCTAGAACATCATCTACCATCCTGTGTGCTATCTGCTCTCTCTGTCTGCTTCATTCAGTACACTCTTAAAAAAGATGGTTCTTCAAGGGTTCTTTAGTAAAGAAAATGGTTCTAAGTAGAACCAGGAATACTCAAAGAAACCTTTGCATGATTAAAGGGTTCTTTGCATCACGAAAGGGTTTTTCAGATTGATGAAGAACGTGTTGTAGATGGTTCTATATTAAATTTTCTGAAAAGAGTTCTGTATAGCACCAAAAAGGGTTCTTCTATTGTTACAAGCCAAAGAACCATTTTTTTGGTATTATATAGAAAATTTTTTGCCTAAGGCGGGGCTTTAAGGTGCCATGTTTGTGGTGGGCTGAAAGCAAAAATAAAAAACTATATACAAATAAAGAAGGTAGGTAGGTTTCACATTGAGTTCTCCATGTGCAACTCAGGTAAAATATCATTACAGTGTAAACACTGTTTTATTTATCTATATTAACAACCCAAAATTATTTAGAATAAACTAAAATCAGATAAGATAACCCTTTATTAGTCCACGACAGCAGCAAAGGGAGAGCAAGTCATTCAAAATAAGAGTAACAAGAAGAGAATTTAACAAAAAGTAATTAACCTTATTAATTACTTAACACGGTTACAGTTTGTTACTTATCAATCAATCAATCAATCAATCAATCAATCAATCAATCAAACCTTTATTTAACCTAGAAGAACATTGAGGGTGACCCTCATTTACAAGGTTGCCGAGCTGATGCAGGAAAAAATAAGAAGATAAATAAAACTTATTACTGTATAGAAAATATATATAACTAAAGATTAAAAAAATAAACTGTATCCTTCACAAAATAAACAATACAAATATTATTAATAGAAAAGCAAGACAATCTTTACACTATAGAGATATTTTGCAAGTGTTCCACATGGAGTATTGATTATATTGCACACAGGAAATGGTGATGAGTGGAGGAGGTTCTACTGGGAGCAGTGCTGGTTGTACAGTCTAACCTCAGCAGGAAGGAAGGACCTTCGATAGCCTCCTTCATACACTTGGGGTGAAGCAGCCAGTCACTGAAGGCGCTGCCCAGTGCTGCCAGAGTCTCATGCATGGGGTGGGAGCTGTTCTTCAGCATGGATGCTAACTTAGCTAACATCATTTCATGAAAGGTCAAGACAGTTTTTGCTTTTTCCTGTAAAGTTGCTATTATTAGTAATAGTATTTTTTCAATTTTTTACTGTCCTAATTTTAATTTCCTGTTTGATTTAATGATTTTCTCTTTTAAATCTACTGTTTTAATCAGGTGTTAATCATGTTTTTAAGTTCTATTCTTGTTTACTTTTTTTAAACAACTCTGTATTTTCTCATCTGTAAAGCACTTTGAATGACAGCAGTGTATGAAAGGTGCTGTACTCCTTGTTTCTACTCTCATTGTCCATTTTATCAGCTCCACTTACTATATAGGTGCACTTTGTAGTTCTACAGTTACAGACTGTAGTCCATCTGTTTCTCTGATACTTTGTTAGCCCCCTTTTACCCTGTTCTTCAGTGGTCAGGACCCCCATGGACCCTCACAGAGCAGGTACTATTTGGGTGGTGGATCATTCTCAGCACTGCAGTAACACTGATGTGGTGGTGGTGGTGTGTTAGTGTGTGTTGTGGTGGTACGAGTGGATCAGTCACAGCAGCTGCTGCGTTTGGGTGGGTTTCACAGGTGGGCTGAATCACTCCTGCAGATGGGGAATATGAGCTACAAAAACAAAGTGTAAACCATCACTGAGGCGTTGTTCTGAGTGTCGCTTAAAGACTGCAGGAGGTAAAACTGCAGTAACGTTGCAGCCTGATAGTCGACTAGAACACAGAAAATGTGGAGCTCGTAATAGAATTGTAAACTCGTATCTCTTGTTCTGCAGGCAGCAGCAATAATGACCAACATAACTTTGATATACTTGTCATTTCTTGTGTTTATGCCTTCAGTGTTAATGAGCTGGTTAATGATTGTGCCACATGCAGAACTGGTTGCACTGCAGTAACACTGACGTGGTGGTGGTGTGTTAGTGTGTGTTGTGCTGGTCTGAGTGGATCAGAAACAGCAGTGCTGCTGGAGTGTTTAAACCCTTCAGTGTCGCTGCTGGACTGAAAATAGTCCACCAACTAAAAATATCCAGCCAACAGCGTCCTGTGGGCAGCGTCCTGTGACCACTGATGAAGGACTAGAGGATGACCAACACAAACTGTGCAGCAGCAGATGAGCTATCGTCTCTGACTTTACATCTACAAGGTGGACTGACAAGGTAGGAGTGTCTAATAGAGTGGACAGGGAGTGGACACAGTGTTTAAAAACTCCAGCAGCACTGCTGTGTCTGATCCACTCAGACCAGCACAACACACACATTAACACACCACCACCACATCAGTGTTACTGCAGTGCTGAGAATGACCCACCACCCAAATAGTACCTGCTCTGTGAGGGTCCATGGGGGTCCTGACCACTGAAGAACAGGGTAAAAGGGGGCTAACAAAGTATCAGAGAAACAGATGGACTACAGTCTGTAACTGTAGAACTACAAAGTGCACCTATATAGTAAGTGGGGCTGATAAAATGGACAATGAGCGTAGAAACAAGGAGGTGGTCAGAATGTTATGCCTGATCGGTGTGTATAAATAAACTTCCCTTGCTTTGCCTAATAGTATTTATTTATTTATTTTTTGGACAGTAAAAACACAAAATTTGGACAAACTTGCAGGAAAACATTGGTTCCCTGTAGAGAATACATTAAAAATCAAATCAAGCGTCCTCACGGGCCGCACTCTGGGCAGTCCTGCTCTCTTCTCTGATCTCAGACATGAATCTCTCTCTTCACGGTCCTCCCTGATGACCCATCACACTCACTGCTGTCCCATATGGCGTCTCAGTGGTCAGGTTCTCTGTCCAGATCCAGCTGCCCGCTGATTTACACTGAGGTGATTCAGCCAGTAAACTGAGAGAGGCAGCCACTCACACACCAACCTGTTCATCCACACGTCTCTGGGGCGCGGTAATCAGTGGGACGTGCTCCCTCTCTCGCTCTAAAATAATAGCCCACCAAACATGCTAATGTGGCTAATAGGCAATGAAAGCTAGTAGCTTCCGATTAGCGTGATGTGACTTGGCTAATTCTAACTGGGGGATGTTCATTTCCATTTATTATGACTGAACTGTTCCTGCATCTCTTAAACACTGAGTTCTCTCTCTAACTGTGGGTAAATACCTGTTAGAGACCCGGAACTTATATCTACACACTTAAAAATGATGGTTCTTCAAGGGTTCTTTAGTTAAATTTGTTCTATATAGAACCTTGAACACTCAAAGGACCCTTTCCATCATTAAAGGGTTCTTTGCATGGTGAAAACGTTCATCAGATTGATGGAAAATGTGCTGTAGATGGTTCTATATAGAACCTTTTTGGAAAGGCTTCTATATAGCAGCAAAAAGGGTTCTTCTGTTGTTACAGCCTTGACATCATAACAACGGCAGAACCCTTTTTGATGCTATACAGAACCATTTTCAAAAAGGTGCCATATGGGTCCATCTACATTCTGAAGAACGCTTTCACAATACAAAGAACGACTGAATCATACAAAGGGTTCTTTGAGTGTTCATGGTTCTATGAAGAACTATTTTCTTGTATTGTTATGATGTCAGGCTTGTTACAATATAATAACCATTCTGGTGCTATATAGAACCATAAACACTCAAAGAACCCTTTCCATGTTGAAAGGTTTCTTTGTATGGTGAAATGGTTCATCAGATTGATGGAGAACGCGCTGTAGATGGTTCTATATAGAAGGAAAAGTTTGATGAAGCACTAAAAAGCGCTTTTCTATTGTAACAACCTTGACATTGTAACAATGGCAGAACCCTATTTTGGTGCTATATAGAACCATTTTCAAGGTGCCATATGGATCCATCTGCATTCTGAAGAACAATCTAAAGAGCGCTTTCACAATACAGAGAACCATTTAATCATGCAAACGGTTCTTTGAGTGTTCATGGTTCTATAAAGAACCATTTTTTTGTGTTGTTACAATGTCAAGGTTTGTTACAATAGAAGAACCCTTTTTGGTGCTATATAGAACCCTTTTCAAAAAGGTTCTATATAGCACCATATACAACACTTTCTCCATCAATCTGAAGAACATTTTCACTATGCAAAGAACCCATTAATCATACAAAGGGTTCTTTTAGTGTTCAGGTTTCTATATAGAACCATTTTCTTTACTAAAGAACCCTTGAAGCCCCATCATCACAGCCAAAACAGCAGTGCTACAGTTACAGACTGTAGTCCATCTGTTTCTCTGCATACTTTGTTACCCTGTTCTTCAGTGGTCAGGACCCCCATGGACCCTCACAGAGCAGGTACTATTTGGGTGGTGGATCATTCTCAGCACTGCAGTAACACTGACGTGGTGGTGGTGTGTTAGTGTGTGTTGTGCTGGTCTGAGTGGATCAGACACAGCAGTGCTGCTGGAGTTTTTAAACACC
This sequence comes from Colossoma macropomum, assembly GCF_904425465.1. Lineage (NCBI taxonomy): Eukaryota > Metazoa > Chordata > Actinopteri > Characiformes > Serrasalmidae > Colossoma > Colossoma macropomum. Next base: position 5,902,252 of record NW_023494784.1, read on the forward strand.
TCAGTGTCGCTGCTGGACTGAGAACAGTCCACCAACCCATAACGTCCAGCCAACAGCGTCCTGTGGGCAGCGTCCTGTGACCACTGATGAAGGACTAGAGGATGACCAACACAAACTGTGCAGCAGCAGATGAGCTATCGTCTCTGACTTTACATCTACAAGGTGGACTGACAAGGTAGGAGTGTCTAATAGAGTGGACAGTGAGTGGACACAGTGTTTAAAAACTCCAGTAGCACTGCTGTGTCAGTGTTATTGCAGTGCAACCAGTTATCCAGCTCTGAACGTGGCACAATCATTAACCAGCTCATTAACACTGAAGGCATAAACACAAGAAATCACAAGTATATCAAAGTTATGTTGGTCATTATTGCTGCTGCCTGCAGAACAAGAGATACGAGTTTACAATTCTATTACGAGCTCCACATTTTCTGTGTTCTAGTCGACTATCAGGCTGCAATGTTACTGCAGTTTTACCTCCTGCAGTCTTTAAGCGACACTCAGAACAACGCCTCAGTGATGGTTTACACTTTGTTTTTGTAGCTCATATTCCCCATCTGCAGGAGTGATTCAGCCCACCTGTGAAACCCACCCAAACGCAGCAGCTCTGGCACCTCTACTGAATTAAAATCACCTGATTAAAATCGTCAGATAATTGCTAAGCCTGTAAAGTGGTGACTCAGATGTGTTATAACAGAAAAAACACCAACAAAATTGAAGTGCGTGGAAATCTCTGGACTAGAGCTGAGAGGCAAAGTTCATAGCAGAAAGTACTTAACTCCACTCCACCTTGTTTATTTAGTGCAGAAATGTAATTTAAAACAGTACCAAAAGGCAGCTTTAATAAAATAAACACACTGTAAAATCAAAGGGCATCATTTAAATAATTTAAAATCATTTAAATCCTTTATTACTTTGAAAATAGTACAAAGACAACATATCAAATGTTAATGTTTTTTTGAAAAATATTTGCCCATTTTTAATTTGATGCCAACAACACATTCAGACAGGGGCAGCAAAAGGCTGGTAAAGTTGTGTAATGCTTAAAAAAAACACCTGGTGGTTGATTCACAACAGGTCAGTAACATGATTGGGTATAAAAAGAGCATCTCAGAGAGGCGGAGTCTTTCAGAAGTAAAGATGAGGAGGGGTTCACCACTCTGTGAAAGACTGCACCATCAAATAGTGCAACAATTCAATAACAACGTTTCTCAACATAAAACAGCAAAGAACCTCTGCTTTTCATCATCTACGGTACAGAATATCATTAAAAGATTCAGAGAATCTGGAGAAATCTCTGTATGTGAGGGTCAAGGCCAAAAAGCAGTATTTGCTGGCCGTGGTCTTTGGGCCCTCAGGCAGCACTGCATTAAAAACAGACATGATCATCAGACATGATTTACATATTTACATATGCTGCCATCCAGATGACGTCTTTTTCAGGGAAGGCCTTGATTATTTCAGCAAGACAATGTCAAACCACATTCAGCCTGTATTACAGCAGCATTGCTCCGTATTAAAAGAGTCCAGGTACTAAACTGACCTGCCTGCAGTCCAGACCTGTCACCACTGAAAACATTTAGCGCATTATGAAATTAAAGATATGACAAAGGAGACCCCGAATTGTCGAACTGAAATCATGTATCAAACAAGAATGGGAAAATATTTCACTTTCAAAACTACAGCAGTGTCTCCTCAGTGCCCAAACGAGTGTTGTAAAAGAAGAGGTGATGAAACACAGTGGTAAACAGGCCCCCGTCCCAACTTTCACTGACAGAATGTATAACAATGATTATTGCTCGGTTAAATTATTTTTAGAAGTTAAATAAACTAAAAAAATTAAGGCAATGTTACTTTTTTTGCAATTAAAACAATTTTTTTATTTATTTATTTTTTTTTTACAGTTGTATAAAAGTTTGTGCACCCCTGGTTAAATTCCATATTTTTGCTGATTTTCTAAGTGAAAATAAGACAACACATTCTCCACAATTTAGTACACCCTTTGCACATTTTAACACATATTGACTGTCTATTTGGTAAATTGAATTTAATAATTTGAAAAAAATAAGATGCAAAATGTAGCCTGTGCAAAAGTTATGGCACATTTCATATTCTATTGTTTTTTCTGATATGTTAAACATATCGACACACATAACTAACATTACTAGAACAGCCTTCCTGCATCTCTGCAATATTGCTAAATTGAGAAATGCATTCTCTCTACAGGATGCAGAAAAGTTAGTTCATGCGTTTATTACTTCAAGGCTAGACTACTGTAATGCCCTGCTGGCTGGATGTCCCAGCAAAAGCCTTAACGAGCTTCAGCTAGTCCAGAACGCTGCAGCCAGAGTCCTTACAAGAACCAGAAAGTTTGACCATATCAGCCCAGTTTTATCAACCCTACACTGGTTACCAGTTAAATTTCGGATTGATTATAAAATTCTCTTACTGACTTACAAAGCACTAAACGGACTCGCCCCTCAGTACCTGAGTGAGTACCCCACCCTCACAACCTGACCCCACTGCTGCTGCTGCCGCCGCTGTTGCTGCATGAACTGAACTAATCAAATAAATAATTTGCTCCACCTCTTTTCCCTGTTTTTGTACTATAATATTTTATACTAACAATGTTTACTATCCGGTGTCGACCAGAGGAGGATGGGTTCCCCTTCTGAGTCCTGGTTCCTCTCAAGGTTTCTTTCTGTTTCTCTTAAGGAGTTTTTCCTTGCCACTGTCGCATCTGGTGACGCTCATGGGGGCTCGGACCTGGATTTCTTTCTGTAATGCTAATTTTTCTGTAAAGCTGCTTTGTGACAACACCTGTTGTAAAAAGCGCTATATAAATAAACTTTGCTTGCTAAAGTGGTGCAATCGTCTAAGCGTTGGCCCCATAGTCAGGAGATCACGGGTTCGATTCCTGGTGATGCAACAGCCATCCGTGGCTGGGAGTGCAAGAGAGCACAGTTGTCCTCGTTCTCTCTGGGTGGGCAGGATGGTCCCCCATCTCCCCCCATCACTCAACACGATGTTAGTCAGCACAGGCGTCTGTTAGCTGGTGTAACAGAACTGGCGGTTAGTGTTCTCCTCCAAGCATGTTCGGCTGTCCAATGACGTTGAGTTAGCAGTTCGAAAAGATCTGGTGGTGCTTCACAGGTCTTGAAGGAAGCCTGTGTTAGCCTTCGCCCTCCTAGTGCTGGTGGTATCGTATGACCAGTGGTCAGGTGGTATCGTATATAAATTGTGCAGTACATTTTGCAGAAAAATGTCATATTTAAGTGTGTTCAACAACATGTCATGTGATCAGGGGTGCCCAAACTTTTGCATACAAGCATAGCATAATCCCTTAACCTCACAGCACACTGTGTCAGAGGTGCAATCGCTCTGAACTCTGCAGGAAATCTAATTTCTGCTGCGGCTGCTGCTGTAGTTGTTTATGTAACCCTCAGAATTAATTAAGGCCAGGTGATGTTGGTGCACAGGTGTTTTACCTGCGCCGCAGAGTCCCTGGCTTTCTGCTGATCGCGACAAGACGTGAGTCGACTCATTAGTTATTATCCGTAGGAGGCAGGAAAACAGCAGCGCCAGATGTTTCAGGAGCGCTGCATTGTTGGTTAAGCCGAGTGTCCTTTGAGAAACGCGCAGATGTTGAGAATACTTTGATTGCGCAAGTATGTTTGCACTTGCTCCTGCTTGAGGGTCCGTGCTTTTCGCCTTTAAGGCGCGCCGCCAGCTGTTTAAGGAGAATAACTTATGGATAAGGTGTTCATGTTTCTTGTATTTAGGGAAAAAAAAATGGAAATAAACGACAGCAATTTAATTCGCATCAATATTTCATTTGCAGCAGGGCTTTTTAAATGAACTGTTCTATATGTACCGCACTGCATCATTCATAACCCGCGCGCAGGACCGCATTGCGTTTGATTTACTCTGCATGGGAGACGTTAACTGCTAAATTAGTACGAGGAGGAACTCGTGTGATTATCTTTGTCGCTCCATCCATCTTTTGATTCATCCTGAATCAGCTAATTCCATCCAGGTGTTGGGAGGTGTGGAGTTAGGGGGGGTATTGATGAGTGATGTCTAATTGCTAAAAAATTGACTGAGTTCAGTCAGCTGTGCTGGAAAGCCGCAGCAGACGAGCCGTATGCCTTATGAAGCTGTAGCTGACGCTGCCGGTGCTTGTCGGTTTGGTGAAGCGTGAGAATTATTCATAGCAACATGTCACTTAGATCATCCTAACCCAGCTAGGTTTGTCACCGGAGGATTCTGGAGTAGTCAGATGGAGGAAAGACTTAGCACTTAGAAGTCTAGAGCTTTTACCATCAATGCATTCGATACACTTTACATATTTACTTAAATGCAATTAAATGACTGCATTACTATTAACATACTGAGTTATGTAATGGATTAAATTTACATTCAACTTACATTCTGTACTGACAAGTATGAAGAGACACCATCAACTCAACATCAGTAACATCCAGACTGAAATGGCTAGTTCCCATCGTTTTGTAATGCTTATTAAGTATAATTACATAATTATGACATAGTTATTTAATGGTTTGAATACATGTATCTCCATTTTTGTTTTTATACATCATTTCAACACACCAGCTATCCTTTACACTGTAAAAAGTGTCTCGTGAGACCTACCTAAAAAATGACTTCATGTGGTAACAAGTAAATTAACTAGTTTTATTCAACCTAAATGAACACTTTGAATGAATGATTCTTTGAATCAAAGTAATTTTGATTAAAAAAAGTTGGAATCAAAGTAATTTTGATTAAAAAAAAGTTGGAATCAAAGTAATTTTGAAAAAACTTTAATAAAACTAGCTTGCTACCACATGAAGTATTTTTTTTTTTTAACTAGATCTGATGAGCCACTTTTTACAGTGTCCACTGAGTCCAAATTTCATGACGAATGGACCAATAGAAATGCTCCAAAATCAGTTTGAATAAAATCTCTTTACATCACCTTGCATTGAAGGGTACGAGTGTTTTTGCCTTCTCCTGTAAAGTTACTATTTTGGAGATACTTGTTTTTGCTCAACAGTGACGATATACCAATATGAGTCTTTCCACAAAAGAATAACTTATCAAATTCAAATCATAATAAATATTTTCTTTTTTGTAAATGTTCCCTCAAAAGTACAACAGTGGTTTTAAGGTCTGATTGTGAACCTTAAATAAGTGTTTCCAGGTGAAAAGTTCGTATTTGTACCTTTTCATAACCGAATGTTTTAAACAGAACAGTAAAATAAAAGCCTGGAGGCGAGACGGGGTGTGTGGAGTCAGTACAGCTTAGAACATATCATTCAGTGGATTATGGTTCAGTTATGTTCCCTGACTAAAGGTACTGAGATGGACCCTTTAGGGAACCATCCCAGTGACAAAAGACAGTTCACTACATTTATTTCTAAGATTGTATGATATAAACGTTCTTTATCACATCAAGGGTCCTTCCTAGAATTGTGTTCAACACAGAGATTAATAAGGATCTTTGTTCTCATAATGTTAAAGTTCTATACCAATTTAAGGGTTCTTCCTGGAACCTTTGCATTATGTGGATGTTCTTTCAATATTAAAAAGGTTTGTCACTCTCAAACATCTCCTTTACAAAAATGGCTCCTCAAAGAACCTACCACTGAAAGGTTCTTTAGGGAACCAAAAGTGGTTCTTCAGTGGTATCACACAAGGAACACTTTCTGGCACCCTATGCTATGCAGGAACTCCTCTACAATGCAAAGTTGCATTTGCTTGATTGGTTGTTTGTTGCACTGCAAGCTCTTGTCGCTCACTATGCCACAATAAATTGCATATTTTAGCATTACTCACTGTTGGACATGAATGAAAAAAATTATAACATGTTTATAAGTAAAAGTAAGCTGGTGATGCCTAAAAGTTTTACATAACTTTAGAGAAGTTAACAGAATGTAAAAGAAAGTATTGATACATATATTTCTATATCTGTTTGTGCATCTTTGTGATGATCCAGCTCAGAAATCCAGTTCAAACACTTCCTGAATCTGTAGAGTCGCCCTTTCCATTCCATCTTATCACGAGATCATACGACACTCACATCCGGAGTTATGAGCCTATGAAGAGGGGCTGAGATACACGTCATCTGCCTCTCACCGTGTGGAGCTGGTGGATTCGTGTGTCCGTCTACATTCTGTGTGAAACTGACCAATGGACACTCAGGAAATCACTAAGAACTGACCATCACGCCGGAAACCCTTCATTCTTCGTTCAGTCCACATCAGAGACTCATGTGAAACGGCGTGCAGAGAGTTTACAGCTGCTGAAGCTGCTGCAGCGGTTTTGGAAAGTAGTGATGAAGATAACGGAGCATTTAGATATGAAACATAAGAGGATCATGATATATGAAGAGCCTTTAGAGGGGGATTTAAGAAGATATGAACAAATTGAGGAAATGACCTCAGACCACAGAGGATTTACTTACTATTAGAAGTTCAGTTAACTCAAAATTCTAAGGCAAGTGAAATTTTAAGGCAGCTATTTTTTGGGGTACACAAACTTGTGCAGTGGAGTTAAAATCATTCACACCTTGTTTGACTGACAGCTGGCAATAATCAAGCCCTGATGTCCAAATATACAAGCCAAATGCCCTCTAATCCCCTATTGCTGCTATACTGGAACGATTCAGGCAGTCCAGCCTAATTCAGGACCTAATCCACCAGCACCCTGACCTTTTCATTTCCTGGATAAACTATATATCAACACAGATCAGGATGCCCATATGATTGCCCTTTGAAGACAGCACCACAACCATCTCCGCTTGTTTACTGGGCTGTTGTCTTCTAACACTCTGGGAAAGTTGATTTGAGGAGCTGAAAAATGAGTTTTCAACATGTCGTAAAAGGGCAGTGATTTAATTCACGTCAATATTCTGGAGTCGTTCAGCTCAACCGCGGGAGAGTTCATGCAGAAATGACTGAGGCCTAGAGTTATTATGGTTTGCTATACATTTGAAGTATATTACATAATCATTTAAATGTAATTATCTAATTGACTGTACTTACACGTTGATTGGATTAGATTAAGTGATTTACATGCAATTTACTTTCTGTCGTCACAGAGTATGAAGAGATCTCATCAGTGCAATCTCTCACAATTCTCTTAAAATCGATCCAATTAGCTGTTAAGTGACCCCATTGCTGTGCTGTTTAAACATAGTTAGGTAATTGCATGATGAATAACATAGTAATAAATTACATTCTGCATCACCAGATTCAAGTCTGGACTTAATTTGTGTGTTTGTATTAATGTTTTTTCATCACACCACAGTAAATTATTTATTATCTGTAATAAAGACCTTGTTTTAGGATCACGGCTGTTATTTTTTTCTAAAAAACTTTCACAGTAAAGCTGTAAAACCACAAACCATACAAAGCACCACTGTTCACCCTCAATCCTTTTACCCTTTCTAAAAATACATACAAGCTCAAATAACTTTCCTGTTTACCAAACTTTACACAAATCCAGCCAATATTATTGGACAAATCCTGTCGTCTCATTAACACAACTCCAATTCTACAAACCACCTTTCGAAAACGACTCAACTGTCAACCACTTCATTGAAGAATTAATTGACCAGCCAAAGGGGTGCGCTCATCGCTAATTAAGATTCAAAGCCTGCCAGGTTCTTGTTCTGGCTCTGGAAAATTAAGTAACAGTGAAGATGACACTGATACACTGATATACTGATATACTCTTCTTGGCCATTTTATCAGAAACCCCTCCCTTGTAGCTCCAGCTTGCTAGCATATAGTTAGAGACTGTAGCTCATCTGTTGAGTGTTAGTCATCATCTAGCGCATCATCAATCATTAGTCTCTGACCACAGATCCTGACCCACTAAGTGGAGGTATAAGGTGAGTGTTTCCATTAAAGTGGCCAGTTAGTGGAAGCACAAGGTAGGGGTTTCTACTAAAGTGACCAGTGAGTGGAAGTACAAGGTAGGTGTTTCTAATAAAGTGGCGAGACAGAGGTAGTACAAGGTAAATGGTTCTAATGAAGTGATCAATAAGTGGAAGTACAAAGTCAGTGGTTCTCAAAGTGTCCAGTTAGTGGAAATACAAGGTTGGTATTTCTAATAAAGTGGCCAGTTAGAGGAAGTACAGGTTAATGTTTCTGATAAAGTGGACAGTGAGTGGAAAGACAAGGTTAGTGTTTCCAATAAAGTGGCCAGTTAATGGAAGTACAATCAATACAGCAAACACTAAGTGTTTACTAGAAAATGCATGTGTGAATCACAACCAATCTGCTTGTCTCGACTCACTCTAAATATAAGTTCTTCAGCACTGCATATATGCATGGCAACAAATTAAGCAATATGTTAAGGTGAGGTTTTATGCCACATATCACTGAGTCATATGCGTTTAGCAAACAGAAATGTTGTACCTGAAGACTGTCTGTTTACATGACAAGCCTACACATTATCACAACACCTTGATGTCACCGCCATATGTCCACACACTGTAGATGGTGTTATATTGCACGTTCTCGAGATCACCTTAGCGCTGTCATCACTCATGTTTTAGCATCATATATTCTCCAGCATGCACACTATGTACCCCAAAGGTGTTCATGTTTCAATACACATGAGCTGGAGTCAAAACACAAACCAACAGACAGACGGCTCAATAATTAAACATGGGGATGAGAGATAGCATATGTTGTTTGTTTGTTTCGGCCTGTCTCGATGCTAAGGAGCCTGAATACTCAAGCCGCAGATGAATATTAATGATGGACTTGTAGCTCCAGAAATGAGCAGGGAGGCATCCGGCCTTGTTTGACATGTAAACACGTCCACATGAGTTTGCATTTTTGCAATTTTGTTAAATATATAGACTTTGGCTGGTAGTAATAGAACCTTCTGCACTGTGATTGGGTTGGCAGTAGTACTAGCCACTCCTCCTGCCCTCTGATTGGGCCGGAAATAGTAATAGCCAGTAGTATTAGTAGCCCACCTTCCGTCCCTGTATTTTGGTCAGTAGTATTATTTGTCCCACCTCCTGCCCTGTATTTTGGTCAGTAGTATTAGTAGCCCCATCTCCTGCCCTGTATTTTGGTCAGTAGTATTAGTAGCCCCATCTCCTGCCCTGTATTTTGGTCAGTAGTATTATTAGCCCACCTTCCGTCCCTGTATTTTGGTCAGTAGTATTAGTAGCCCCACCTCCTGCCCTGTATTTTGGTCAGTAGTATTATTAGCCCACCTTCCGTCCCTGTATTTTGGTCAGTAGTATTAGTAGCCCCACCTCCTGCCCTGTATTTTGGTCAGTAGTATTAGAAGCCCACCTTCCGTCCCTGTATTTTGGTCAGTAGTATTAGAAGCCCACCTTCCGTCCCTGTATTTTGGTCAGTAGTATTAGTAGCCCACCTCCCGCCCCGTATTTTGGTCAGTAGTATTATTCGTCCCACCTCCTGCCATGTATTTTGGTGAGTGATTTTTAATAGCCCCACCTCCTGCAATGTATTTGGTCAGTAACATTAGTAGCCCCACCTCCTGCCTTGTATTTTGGTCAGTAGTATTAGTAGCCCACCTTCTGTCCCTGTATTTTGGTCAGTAATATTAGTAGCCCATCTCCTGCCCTGTATTTTGGTCAGCAGTATTAACAGCATCACCTCCTTCCCTGTATTTTGGTCAGTAGTATAAGAATTTCCATCTCCTTCCCTGTATTTTGGTCAGTAGTATTAGTAGCCCCATCTCCTGCCCTGTATTTTGGTCACCTCTTGCACTGTAATTGTCCAGTAGTAGTAATAGTCCCACACCTGTCCTATAATTAGTTGGTAGAAGATATCACCTGCCATGTAATTGGCTGATGTAGTAGTCTTGTTTTCTGCCCTGTCATTAACTGTTAGTGTTAGTAGCCCCACCTCCTGTCCTGTAATTGGCTAGTAGTAGTAGTAGTTCCACCCACTGTCCTGTTGTTGGGCTTATAGTAGTAATAGCCCCAACACTTGCCATGCTGATCGCAGTAGTACCACCACCCCCAGCCACCTTGCCTCCCACTTTATTTCAGAAAGCAAACTGTGTGTTTATTATAATGTGATTATTACCTGACATTAATTAAGGTACCTTCAGTGCTAATAGAGTATTGTTTCCCAGACACCAATTAAACCAGGCCTTATTAATGTGAATAGAGGATCTCCATTCGCAGGGCGGTTCAGGCCAGACTCACCGTGTGTCTGAAAAGCAGCCCTTTGAGTCATTAGCAGTAAAAGTTTTTTCAGATTAAAAAATCAGCTTACACAGCTAAACATGTTAACAATCCAACCCCAGACTTGACCTACGCAATCAGCGGCGCTCCAGATGAGAGAGAGTTTAAGTGAATTCTGCCCCCGAGTCCCTTCGCTCCGGCTGCTAATCTCAGCTTATTAATGTATGCATTTCATTTACCACGTATAGCAGCACAGCACACTACGCACGGCTGATAATGCATCAGCAATTTACCAGCATGCAAAGTAAACATGTCAAGAGCTTTTATTTGAGAGAGAGAGAGAGAGAGAGAGAGAGAGAGAGAGAGAGAGAGTAAACAAAGGAGAAAGAGAAGCTGAGCAAAGTGGTCTGGACGGGCTATGATGCCTCAACACATCTGAAAGATAACACCAGAGCTGGGTCATTAAGAGCTCTAAATGTCATAAGCAAGACTTTGTAGTCAAAGCAAAACTTAACAGGAAGCCAGTGTAAACTGAGTAAGACTGCAGTAATGTGCTGAAGGCAAGGCAGCTATTCAGCAGCACAGTGCATATTATAAAGCATTAAATCATCTCTCAGCATCTTGTAGGGACACCACTTGCCTTATTTTGGATATTATCAATTAGTGCATTTACATGCACTTAATAATCCAAAAACTGCAGGAAATCAGATTTTGTCAGTAATCCAATCAACACATTTACATGCACTTGAGTAATCAGATAATGGGGAAACTCCAGGTCTACATGAGTCAGGCGGTAATCAGATTTCTGCTTTACAAGCAGCCAATAAACCCACAGAAGACGATGTGACAAACATGTAAAACTCAAACTTCATGCCGCGACTTTACCTGAAAATATGAACATGCATCATTTATTAACATTTGTTAACAATATTCAAATCCTTCCAGCATGTATTTGGTTTCAAACTGCTTATTTCTGGTACCGTGGTCTGTTTTTGCACATGCTCAGACTGAGAAATCCGAAAGAAATCAGAGTAAGGGTTTACATGCACTGGGAAATCTGATTACTGAGCTAAAATCCAGACTCTTTATCAGATTTCTTAATCAGATTTCTAGGCCTTACTCCGATCTAAGAAATCATGAGTGTGCTGTTTATAAGACCATTTGAATAATCAGATAACTGCATAAAATCTGATTATGATCAGATTATTGAGTGCAGGTAAATGCACTTAATGATGGAACAGAACTTTGTATCTCTGAAAAAGTAACTTCAGAGGAAGAAGTATTTTTTAACTTCAATGTAAGTTAAAGTAATAAGGCTAATTAATTTTGAACCATTTCTATTGTTACATTCATTATCAATTGTGCTACACTGTAAAAAGCAGCTGGCATTTTCAAATCATGTTTAAAAAAAGAAAAATAATAAAAATGCAGATACAAGGAACTGTTCTGACAGCAACTGAATACTTCTCAAGGAATAAAATGTAGTCTTAGAGATATTACTCATATAAGACTCAAATGATAAACTAGCATTCAAAAGTACATCAAGATCATTGACTGCAGCTTTGGTTGCAATGAAAGCCATGAAAAAAGCTCAAGGATAAAACAGACAACAGCAACACTGTCTTATGCCTTTATGTCTTTAACATAGTCTTCTATTACATGCAAATGTCACTGAATCTTGCTGAGCTGATGCATATACCTTTGTATCATCAGCCAACACTGTTAGCAAATTGTGGCTAAACATAAAAGGGCAATAGAATGGGCCCTAAAACAGAGCCCTGTGGAACACCATGCCTCACTAACAAACTGGTAGCAGATTGTAAAATAAGATATTGGATTGTTGGAAATGGAATCGATCAAAGGGATCAAGGTGCGGTTTCTTAAGGAATGGCTTGACAATGGCAAAGTAAAAAAAAAGGAAACGATGAATCAATAATGTTTAATAAAAGCTCCTTAATTACTAGTAAGAATTCTAGAAGGCACTGACCCCTTAAATGGTCAGGGCCCAATGTTTTTGTTATACACTTCTTTGAGGGGTTAAAGTGCAAGGGTGCATGTGGTTGAGCTAGAGGCCATCATGCTATAAAGCTCATGTAGATCAGTAGAACTGAAATCTTCAGATGTTCTTAGTACAAACACTATCTAGATTGTCTGTCATCAAAAGCTATACTGGGATGTAGTGGATTATTAGTGGCCTTCTGCTTAATTTGTGCTCTTTTGTTTTCTATTTTATTACCAAAAAAGTCTGAATGCTTACTGCTGCTACCAGCTGGAGGGATCACTGTCATTTGTTAGCCTAGAAACAGTTTTAAATAGAAACCTCTTGGGGTTCTTATTTTCTATCAGGGCAGAGAAATATGATGATCTAGCAGAAACAAGCACTGTGGTAGCTTGTTAGGGACTCTTTCCATGCTATTCTGAAAACCTCCAGGTTGTTTTTCACACCGTAGAGAAGTTTGTTTGAGGGTATGAAGTTGTTCACTGTACAATCAGAGCTCTTCTAATAGTCACTCTCGTAATAAGGGGAAGGGAGCTGCACTGCCCTACACTGTTATTATCCATCAGGTGATGTGAAAAGAAAATAAGTGTCTTGCAAGTAAGATGAGAAAACAGGATGCAGCAAAATGTTTATCTCTCTCATTTAAGATTGTTTTCTCCTGGTCAAGTTTTGTTGAGTTTGTCTGAAAGCATTTAAAGTCTCACCAGTTGCTGGTCCAGAGTTTAATATTGGTGTGGAGAACGGAAGCTAACAGTAGATCAATAATACAATCAACCGGCACAAGAACTAGTACAATTCCTGGAAAATTATCTGGAAGGCTGATGCGTGAACAGGAGCCAGCATATTAACAGGAAAGATTCCCTCATTTTCTTCCATTTAGAAGTTTATTGTTTTCTCTGTTTGCTTAAACCAGACTATCCTCTTCTACTCTATACTCTTAAAAAAGAAGCTCTTTAAGGGTACTAAAAATGGTTCTACATAGAACCTTTTTGATAATGGATCTATATAGAACCAAACAGAGTTATTAAAGAACGATTTTTGGAGCTATTTTCAATTATTTTCAAAAAAGTCCTATATAGAACCATATGCAACACATTCTCCATCAATCTGAAGAACGATTTCACCACGCAAAGAACCATTTAAGCACAAAATGGTTCCTTGAGTTTTCATGGCTCTATACAGAATCATTATCTTTACTAAAGAACCCTTGGGGAACCATCTTCTTTGAGAGTGTAGCTTCAGCATTTGTGTGGAGACCGGAAGGCAGCCAAGTTAGCTATGGTAGTTTTAGCATTGGTATGGAGAGTCATAGCTAAGAGTAGAATTCATTCAGACTAGTTAGCTATGGGTTAACTTTCTGGCCCAAGACGATGCAGTCAGAGTCCGTTTATGAGGAGCCTGGCTTCTTCCTGTTTCCCCCATTATATCAAAAACAGGACTGCAGAACGCCAGAGGGCGCCCATGAGTGAGTCCTCAATGAATGGGGGGTGAATGGAGCTTAACGGCTAAAAACGAAAAGTTAAAACCCAGAACTTTCCTTTAATTTTAGAAAAATTACCTGTATATTTCCTTTTTTCTACAGCCAATGGGATTTGGGCAGCAGGAAGCTAGCAATACTGCTACTGAGTGCTGATTGGTTAGCATTACTGCTACTGAGTTCTGATTGGTTGGCAAGTGGAGCAGCTCATTGGCTGTTCACGCTCACTGACGTCATGAACGTACATGAGACTCTTATAACTCGAGTTAAAAAGCTCTTAAAATATAACAGCAGTGTTAAAATGTTTTATGCTGTTCTGTGTTCAGGAAATGATTGTATTCTTCTACGGCAGCAAGAATGGCCTGGGTTCGATTCCCGGCCGGGCGACCAGGGTCCTTTCTGTGTGGAGTTTGCCTGTTCTCCCCGTGTCTGTGTGGGTTTCCTCCCACAGTCCAAAGACATGCAGTCAGGCCAACTGGACATGCTAAATTGCCCCTAGGTGTGAGTGTGTATGTCTATCTGTCTGCCCTGTGATGGACTGGCGACCCGTCCAGGGTGTATCCTGCCTTCCGCCCAATGACAGCTGGGATAGGCTCCAGCAATCCACCGCGACCCAGAAGGATAAGCGGTTTAGATTATGTATGTATGTATGTGTGTAAGCACTTATAAACTATGATTTTGCTCAAATGCTCCATCTTCACCCATTCATTTTGGACTCACCCTCTAGCATCAAGGAAACCAAGCAGACATTACAGGGTGGTAATTCTCCTCTCTACAAGTTCTCTAGTGCAATTGCGCATAGGGGGCACCAAACAGATCTTTGCTGAGAGCAGTATATACATGAAGTTCTGGACCAGCACTAGAGAGAGAGGAGAGCAGCTGACAGATTCCCTCAAGCTCTAAAGCCTCCCCAGGTGTAGCTGCAGGTCTCCTGGCTGTAAGAGACTCTTGACATGGAAATGCACAGAGGTCAGGGCTAATTGGACAGCAGGGCTCACTCTCGTCTGCCTGACTGTAAGAAACATTCAAGAACACTCCATTTTATTTTTAAAGCTCAGCTGAAGAGCAGCACTGCTGTCCTGTCTTTGTACAGCGAGGTAAAGGAGCTCTATTAACAAACCCTATTATTACTAGTACAGAAGCCCCACCTCAGTTTGGACCATATGAATAGTGCTTCTCCAGAATATCCCGCCTTCAGTTTGGGCCTTCAAGCTTCTTAATGAATTGTTCATGGTTTTATCTCCATCCATCTTGTTGCTGGTCTTTCTCTTTCTCTTTTACCCTCAAGCATAAATATTTCTTCCAAAGAAATGGTTCTATTCTGGATGTGTCTGAAATGAGAGCTTCATCTGGGCTTCGAGTAAGTGGTGAGGCTTGATTTGGTCCAGGATCTTTGTGCTTTTCTTGCCGTCTAAAGTTCTCTCAAAAGTTATCGCCAACAACAAAGTTCAAAGGTATCGGTAATTTCCTGTCCTGCTTTATCACTGTCCAGCTTTCACTTCCGTAAGGAACCACAGAGAAGACCACAGTTCTGATCGTTGACTTTAGAGACGTATCATCACATTTGAAGACCTTTTCAAGGTCCTTCATGCTGGGTCCTGATCTGTGTTGTTTTCCTTGGCTGCTTACTTCAGCATTAGAACCCGAGAGGGAGTGTGTTATCGCGAAATAACATCACGGCTGTGATTTGGTCGCAGGCATGAGCCGATGTTTTTCGCGATAACACACAAGCTCGAGTGTTCTATTGCTTTTATACAACAGTTAAATAAATAAGTAATAAATTAATAAACTGGGCCGTGAACACGGCGTTTAATATGTTTGCAGTTCCTTCACCAAATTATAGTTCCTTAACGAGCAGCTTGTTGCTTCTTCAGAGTAACAAACTCCGCCCACTCGCTGCATAGTCTGTTGTAAGCCTCGCTTTCTGAAGTACGGACTGAGCCATAAAACTGCCACAATATCAAGTTCAGCTCAGTTTTGTCAGTTTTTTCCAGATCAGTATTAATGTTGTTTTGTTCCAGCCAGTCTGTAAAGCATCTTACAGCCCGTTTAGTTTGGCGAATGGTGTTGGGTTCATTTCTGGCTGATTCCAGGTTGTTTAGCTGTTCTTCTGTCACAGCTGCCGACTGAAAAGCTGCTCAGTGGTGATGACAGTTTGGGAATTTAGTGTCGTCTCATCTTCAGAGTCTGACCAAATCGGCTGTCGGTCAAATGTGATCTTAAAAGTGTCCATTTTCTGTTTCTGCGCAAAGGTCCAATGCTGTGGACCCCCAAACCCTGTGAGAAGCACTCAAACCCTGGAATAATGCAATAATGAAAAGATCTTCTGACTGATGGACACTGGAGGACAGAGCAGGATTCAGACTCCCTTTAAGGCTTCAAGTTCAGAACGTTTCTGCTGGTGCCTCGCAAAGTAACCAGAGGAAAGAAATTACACACAATGAAAAAGCTTTGGGCGAAATAAATTACAGAGTACAGAGGCACAAAAATAACACCAAATTTCCTCCATTTAGCAGAAGATAAGAAATGACAATTCATCTGGAGGAACATGGCGGCTATTACTGTGAAATTAGTCGCAATATGAGGGACAGTGATTAACCAATCTACCCACCGCTGTCTACTGTGGGTCTTTAATCTTTTTTCTACATTTTAACTTGTTTGTTGTTTGATTCTCTATTTGGTTTGTTATTGGTGTAAATATGCATTCAGAGATACTATTAGCACAGATACGCATGAGACAGGGATGACGAGCAGAAATATTCTTGGTGTATTTATAAAAGATTTTGCTATTTTTCATGCTTTACTGTCAGTACTAGTACTTTTGTATTGCCTGCCTTCTTGTTTGCAAGATTCTTCCTAGTCCTCTCTTATTTATCAGTGAGTGTGTTTACATGCACTCAATAATCCGATCATAATCAGATTTCTGCAGTTGGAAACCCAGCATAACCTTGAGTTTATTCACTAAGTTCCCAATATGCTCTCTAAAAGAGACGTCATTGTCCAACCAAAGACCCAAGTACTTGTAGGAGGAGACTGTTTCAGTTTTATCTCCTCCAAAGATGTGAATGGCAGCAGAATCTGAGATTTTCAGACTGATGGAAAATGTGTTGAAAATGGTTCTACATAGCACTAAAAATGGTTATTCTATTGTCATAAGCTTGGCATCATAATAGTAGAATATTTGTGGTGCTAAGTACAATGTAGAACCATTTGCATGCTTTAATGGTTCTTTGCATGATAAAATGGTTCTTCACATTGATGGAGAATGTGTTGGAAATGGTGCTATATAGCTCTGAAAGGGTTCTTTTATTGTCATAAGCTTGACATTGTAACAACAGCAGAACATTTTTGGTGCTAAGTATCATGTAGAACCATTTGCATGCTTTAATCGTTCGTTGCTGGAGAAATGGTTCTTCAGACTGATGGAGAATGTGTTGAAAATGGTTCTATACAGCACCAAAAAGGGTTTTTCTATTGTCACAAGCTTGACATCATAACAATAGCAGAACCTGAACACACATGATTAAATGGTTTGTTGCATGGTGAACGGGTTCTCCAGATTGGTAGAGAATGTGCTGGTTCTTTATAGAACCTTTTTGAAAATGGTTCTATATAACACCAAAAAGGGTTCTTCTATTGTTATGATGTCAAGCTTGTAATAAAAAATAAATCCCTTTTTGGTGCTATACAGAACATTTTCAAAAAGGCTCTGAATAGAACTAAACACAGCACATTCTCCATCAATCTGAAGAACCATTTCACCAATCAAAGAACACTTTAATCGTGCAAATGGTTCTTTGAGTGTTCATGGTTCTAGATAGAACCATTGTCCACTAAACAATCATCTGTTGTAAGTAAAAATAATTTCTTCAACTGGTTAATTTACTCCACTTATCATGATTTTTGAAGAAATGAAATGTTATTTTCTGACAATGCTGTGTCTGATCCACTCAGACCAGCGCAACACACACTAACACACCACCACCACGTCAGTGTTACTGCAGTGCTGAGAATGACCCACCACCCAAATAGTACCTACATTGTGAGGGTCCATGGGGGTCCTGACCACTGAAGAACAGGGTAAAAGGGGGCTAACAAAGTATCAGAGAAACAGATGGACTACAGTCTGTAACTGTAGAACTACAAAGTGCACCTATATAGTAAGTGGAGCTGATAAAATGGAATAATGCCTGATTATGATATATATAACTGTTATATTGCTGAAAATAATCTGCATATGACATCTGCTATGACATGTTTATGGAATGATTATGTCACTCATGCTTAAAGTCCCTGTTGTATTTAAAGAGGCTGTAAAGCTGCTGTGGAGGTAAAACCATCAGACTGAACTAATGAAGAGCAGAGAGACATACAGGGAGAAAGAAAGAGAGAAGAACAGCAGATGGAGGAGAAATCTCCCATGAGCTGCTAGCATGTATACAAAAGGCCTTCAGTACAGTATTCAGCATAACAGCTCAGCTCTGATTAATCATCTGTGGCCTGAGGTCATTCTCACATTTAGTTTATATCCTTTTAAACTCTCCTTTAAAGGCTCTTCATATATCATGATCCTCATATGTTTCATATCAAAAATCTTCATCACTACTTTCCAAAACCGCTGCAGCAGCTTCAGCAGCTGTAAACTCTCTGCAGGCCATTTCACATGAGTCTCTGATGTGGACTGAATGAAGAATGAAGGGTTTCCGGCGTGATGGTCAGTCCTTAGTGAGTTCCTGAGTGTCCATCGGTCGGTTTCACACAGAATGTAGACGGACACACCAATCCACCAGTTCCACACGGTGAGAGGCAGATGACGTGTATCTCAGCCCCTCTTCATAGGCTCATAACTCCGGATGTGAGTCTCGTATGATCTCGTGATAAGATGGAATGGAAAGGGCGACTCTACAGATTCAGGAAGTGTTTTAACTGGATTTCTGCACTGGATCATCACAAAGATACAGAAATAGAAACAGAGAATTTGATGCACAGGTGAGTTTGTGAGAGAGAGAGAGAGAGAGAGAGAGAGAGAGAGAGAGAGAGAGAGAGAGAGAGAGACCGCAGTGTGACACTTTTCCTGACCCTGAGAGTGGAGAGTAAAACAACATTGACATGACCATGTCGCTCATGAACAGCTTCCTCCACCTTTCAGACATGAATAATCACCTCTGACACTTAATTACCTCCTCTTTACATTCAGCAGCAGACGGTCAGAGCGGTCAGAAGCAGTCAGATACGGTCAGAGCATCAGAGCTCAAGGTCTCAGATAAACATCACCACAGACCTGCTGATAGACTTCACTGCACATCAACAGCTTTAACTCTTTAATCCTCTTTCTCTCTCCATCTCTCTCTGTTATTCGATAACCACAGGCTCCAACATTAGAAAGAAAGAAAGAAAGAAAAGAGAGTACTGAAGAAGAGAGAGAAGCAGTGAGGTCACCTAAAGAGTGAGGTCACCTAAAGAATGAAAGAAAGAAACAAAGACAGAAAAGAGAAAGAGCGAGAGTGCAGAGAAAATAAGAGGAAAGAAAGAGAGTGAGATTCACTGAAAGAAAGAAGGATAAAACAGAAAGGAAGAAAGAAAGATGAGGAAGAAAAAGAGTACCAAAAAGTGAAGGGAGAGAGGGGGGGGGGTCATTTGAAGAAGAAAGACAGAACAAGTTAGAGATAGGGGGAAATAAATAGAGAGAGAAAAAGATAGAGAGATAGAGAAGATAGAGAGAAAGAGAGAGTATAATAAGAGAGTAGAGAGTGTGAGCATGGGAGAGAGAGAGAAGGAGAAAGAAGAGAGAGAAGATATATGGGGGAGAGAGTAGAAAGAAAGAAGGAGAAGGAGAAAGTAGAGGGGGAGAGAGAGAGAGAATAGAGTCTCTGGGATATATAAAGGGGAGAGAGAGAGAGAGAGAGAGAGAGAGAGAGAGAGAGAGAGAGAGAGAGAGAGAGAAAGAAAGAGAGAGAGAGAGGGGAGAATAGAGTCTCTGGGATATATAAAGGGGAGTGTGAGAGAGAGAGAGAGAGAGAGAGAGAGAGAGAGAGAGAGAGAGAGAGAGAGAGAGAGAGGAGAATAGAGTCTCTGGGATATATAAAGGGGAGTGTGAGAGAGAGAGAGAGAGAGAGAGAGAGAGAGTGTTGGGAAAGAGAGAAAAAGGGCACAAGTGCCAAAAAAGTGATGATAAATAAATTATAATTATGATACAAAAAATAATTCACTTGACTTGCACTCATCGTTCTGTCTGCCGATGTTGATGAGGCTTCTCAGAGTAGGAGCGCTGATTGAGACCAGATCCCTCTGTCATTCACTATGACTTCACATGAGCAGATCCTGGATCAGCACTGCTGCTCTGAGGAGCTTCCTGAATATGAGCCAATGTTCAGAACGGCTTTGCTTTATTTTTTGATTTACTTTGTAAAACCGTCATATAAAAGTAACAGAAGACTGGAGGTGGAGTTTTGAGTTGGATACCATCACAGCTGGAAGGAACCACGGTGACTGAATCACAGTCAGCTTAGTTAATTTAAAACTTTACAGGTTCAGAATGATGACTAATGTGTTGTATATGGTTCTATATAGAACCAGAAAGTGCTGTTCTGTTGTTACGATGTCAAGCTTGTAACAATAGAAGAACCCTTTTTGGGGCCATATAGAACTGTTTTCAAAGAGTTCTACACAGAACCATTTACATTCTCCATCAATCTGAAGAGGCATTTCACCATGCAAAGAAAAACCTTTAATCATGCAAATGGTTCTTTGAGTGTTCATTGTTCTACATAGAACCATTTTCTTTGCTAAAGTATGGAGCCCTGCTGGAGAATCCCATATAAATAAAAATAGCGCTTGGCCACGCCTTATTAACCCAAGGGCATGAGATCCTAATGCATGGCCACGACTAAGTAAGAGGGAATGAGATCATGCCTTACTAAGTTGTGGCCACGCATTAGGATTTCATTCCCACGCCTTACTAAGTTGTGGCCATGACTTAATTATCTTGTTCCCATGCTTTACTAAGTTGTGGCCACGCATTAGGATTTCATTCCCATGCCTTACTAAGTTGTGGCCATGACTTAATTATCTTGTTCCCATGCTTTACTAAGTTGTGGCCACACATTATTTTTATTTATACAGGATGTCATCAGCAGGGCTCCATACTAAAGAACCCGGGAAGAACCATCTTTAAGAGTGTTAAGCTTGTAGAAACCCATTTCATGAAGCTCCTGATGAACAGTTCTGATGTTTTCAAAGGCAGTATGGAGCTTTGTAGTGAGTGACTCAATGGAGGAAAGGTGATTTTTACATGGTAGGCCAGTGGTCTCCAACCCTGATTCTAGAGAGCCACCTTTCTTTATCCCCACCCCTTACCTAACTCTAAAACACCCGATCTAGCCAATCAGGGACTTGGGAAGAGGTCGATTAGCTGTAGGAAGTGTGTCAAATTGTTGTTGGAAATGGTGCTGTGCAGGAAAGTAGCTCTCCAGGACCAGAGTTGGAGACCACTGCACTACACGCTTCAGCACTCAGCAGCCTCGGTCTGTGAGTTTGTGTGTCTACGTCTTCGTGGCTGAGCTGCTGTTGCTCCTGGACGCTTCCATTTTACAATAATAGCACTTACAGTTGTTTGGGGCAGATCCAGCAGGGAAGTGCCCGGTTTAAAGTCACTGAGCTCATCAGTACGACCTATTCTACTGCCAGTGTTCGTCTGTGGAGATTGCATGGCTGCGTGCTTAATTTTATCCACGTGTTATCAATAGGGGTGGCTAAAAAACCTGAACTTAAACGTATGTCCACATACTTTTGGCCATATATTGTATCTATTTATCATTATCTTTCTTTCTGTTGTCCATATTTCATTGCTAAATGCTCTGGTGATTAGAGAGAGTAAAACAGTGTGAGCTGAGTATAAATTCCTCTCTGAATTGTAGAAGTAATTTCCCCAAAACATCCAGCTGCTCTTGTATGTTTTTCCTATATTCCCGTTTACCACAGTTAAAACAAATGAAGGGATTTAGTCTGTCATTCACACTGAAATAATCATGCAGTACAGAGAACGACAGAAACAGAGGGAGAACAGAGGGAGAGAGATGAGAGGGAGGACAGCGCAAGAGCAGCTGAACACTGGAGAAGTGTGTGATGTGTACATCAGAGAGAAAGAGAGAGGATAGAAGACTAGGAAGGAGAGCAGAAGGGGAAAGACAAAGAAGAAGAAGAAGAAGAAAAAGATGGATGAAGAGGAGGAGGAGGGGGAAGAAGAAGAAAAGTGAGTGTAAGAGAATAAGAGGAAGACTAAGAGTTGAAGAAAGAAAGAGAAAGATGAGAGACGTACAAAAAAGAAAGAGGAGAAAGGGACAACAGACAGAGAGATGAGATAGATGAAGAAAGAGGGAGAGAAAAGGGAGAGAGAGAGTGAGAGGTAAAGCAAGAGAGAGGAAAGGAGAGAGAAAAGAAGAGAAAGGAGAACAGACAGAAAGAGAGATAGAAGGAAAAAAGGGGGGAGAGAGAGGAGAAAGGAAAAAGAGAGAGGAGCTACAGATAAAGAGAGGGAGAGCAAGAAGAGGGAGAAATAGAGAGAGAAGTAGAAGGAAAAGAGAGAGAGAGAGAGAGAGACAGACAGAGAGAGAGAGAGAGAGAGAGAGAGAGAGTAAAGCAGGTTAGTGCTGTTGCTGTAGAGATATTGATGTGTACTGTGGGTCAGATGGAGGATTCTGACTCTGAGGCTCAGAGTCGTAATGCAATGTAACGTCACTGTTTTTGTTCACAAGCCTTCCCAATGAGCACTGGGATTGGGTCCAGTACCCCCCGACCCAGGAGGACCCAGATAGTGTGTGTGTACTGTTATCATTTTATATTGTTTATTTATATGATGTAGTGATTGTTCTACTTTATTTAGGCTATTTATTCATTGCAGGATTTCTCTTTATTCATGCTTTGTCCCGCTCCCGCCTGCAGTGGACTGGTTACCCACCCTCTTCCATTCACAGCACTGAAAATTAGTCCCGTGCTAAGATATTGTGGTGGGTTCTGCAGGAGTGCAGACCTCTAGTCCGTGATATTCTGTCAGTTGTTATAGTAACTGACATTGTCCAGTTAAATGCACGGTAAGTAGGGGTGCAGGAAAAAATCGATTCACAAATGTCAAAAACCGATTTTCTAAATATTTAATTTATAACGTAATGTTGACGGAACGCAAAAGGCGGAACTTGGAAGTGGGTAAGTGCAGCGCCTGGACAGTCTGTGGCGGCACATAACAAAAACACTACTGGATGATGAGAAATCCGATCGGCTCCCTCTGCATTAAAGCCAGGTTAGATCAGGAGTCACAACACAAATAATAAGAAGAGCCATTTTGACCTTTCAACAAAAATCAAACCAGCTTGGGAGCCACAACATTTAATGTCCAGTATGTCTCAGTGTGTGTTAATGTCCTAGTATAGGCTAAACAATATAAACGAAAACACAGACTTACTCTGCTCAGCT
Organism: Colossoma macropomum; assembly: GCF_904425465.1. Classification (NCBI taxonomy): domain Eukaryota; kingdom Metazoa; phylum Chordata; class Actinopteri; order Characiformes; family Serrasalmidae; genus Colossoma; species Colossoma macropomum. Next base: position 5,925,379 of record NW_023494784.1, read on the forward strand.
TTAAGCTTTAGCTGTAGTCGCTTTTCTTCCATCTCCGCCAGAAAACTTTTCCTCAGAAGTTGAATAGTTTCTTGTAAAATGTCTCTCAGCTTTCGGCTGTTTTACGAGGCTGAAGTCGCTTCTCATTCTCCAGCTTCTTGCTGAACTTTCCAATTCCACCTTAAATTCTGACTGAGACGCCGAATGTAAATGCAGCACCATTTAAGGTGGAATGGGAAAATTAGAAAGGGAAGCGAGTTCATCTTCGCATCTTTTTAGTGTTTGACAGTCTCTCGTTGCAGATTTAATGTACCAGGAAACCAACTGCGCTGCTTATAGATGTGAATAAGTCCATATATCTCTAAATGTTCATCTGTCTTTCTCTTTTCCTTTTCGTTCACTACCAGCCAGGCGAAACCTCATTGCTACGTGACCTGCAGTCTTTCGCGCCCCCCCCCCCTCTATCACGAGACCAAAACCGAAGTTATAAAATCACTAAACAATACATAATGTGGTCCGTGGTCATCCTTCACCACTGGACCTTATTTCACCGTAACAGCGCATTTTATCGCAGATGAGTGGCAGCAGCGTCTCATGTGCTCCAAACCAGAGCAGTGAATGAGAGCCTTCCAGTTCACTTACCGCATCACTCCCATTTGATTTATTAATAAAAGATATTGGACATAAATGCATTATGGATCATTACAAATACTTTGTTTTAAAACTACCAAGTCCTCAGACAGTAAGAAAATAGAGATCATGTATAGGAAAAAAAAGATGCATCGATAATTGTTTTATAATCACATCTCAGCCCTCTGAATCGTAATCGAATCGAATCGTGAGGTGCCTAAAGATTCCCACCCCTAACGGTAAGCAATTATATGTTCTATTAAATATTAAAACCTGCCTTTAGATTTGGACTCACCTGATAGAGTGTGTGTTTTTCATAATCTTACAGAAATTTTAATCTAAAATCTTAAACTTAAATGCTTGAAATTGCTTTCTAAACAAAAGTAAACAGTGAACTTGATGTCTATGTTAGAATTTATTTCCAAAAGAAACATTTCAGTTCATATCCATAATTCAAGCATTGTGGAAAAGCTGAAGTGTCTCCTACTGTACAGAGTATATAGTAAAGTTTCCCAGTCCATACAGACCTTTCATGGAAAATGAGCTGCGAAATCAGCCCGTTTTGAATTAATCAGCTTTGTGATGTCACAAAAGCAACACATTTACATATATTTGCCAACTAAGCCTAGAGTACACTCTTAAAAAGAGGGTTCTTTTCTATTTAGAACCATTAGTTCTATATAGAACCATTTTCATGCTTAAATATTTTTTGTTGACATTGTTTTCCAGATTGATGGAGGATGTGTTGTACATGGCTCTATGTAGCACCCAAACGGGTTCTTCTATGGTTACAAGCTTGATATCATAACGATAGAAGAACGCTTTTGAGGACTACATAGAATCCTTTTCAAAAAGGCTCCATATAGAACCACTTATCATCAGTCTGAAGAACAATTGCACCATGCAAAGAACCATTCAAGCATATAAATGATCCTATATACACGTTTTTTAAAAGATGGTTCTTCAAAGGGTCTTGAAGACCCTTCTTCTTTTTGAAGAGGGTTCTATATAGCACCCAAAATGATTCTTCTGTTGTTACAAGCTTAAAATCATCACTATAGAAGAACCCTTTTGAACACTCCATGGGATCCTTTTCAAAAAGGTTCTATATAGAACCATCTACAGCACCTTCTCCATCAATCTGAAGAACGCTTTCATGATGCAAAGAACCGTTTAATCATACAAAGTGTTCTTTGAGTGTTCATGGTTCTATATAGAACCATTTTCTTTACTAAAGAATCCTTAAAGGACCAACTATTCTATATAGGACATTTCAGAAAATGTTTCTGTACAGCTCCAAAAAGGGTTCTGCTATTGTTACATGCCTGACATTTAGCTCTTTTTGGTGCTATACAGAACCATATACAACACATTTTCCATCAGAAACAGAACCGTTAAATAGAACCATTCCTTTTACTAAAGAACCCATGAAGAACCATCTTTTTAAGTGTGTAGTTCAGCTTCACCCTTTCATGTTGAAGTTATAAAGAGTGGCTTTTTGAATGAGGCACAATACAACACAGCCAATCAGAACAGAGCTCATTTACATATATCATTCTTAAAGGCACATTAACAGAAGAGGCCTGTTTAGTTCGAAATAATAGATGAAGAGAGGTTGGAAAATGATAATGTAGAAAAAAAAATAACTTTTTGGTTCATAAAACCACAAAACATAAAATATATAAAAATGTAGAATAATGTAAAAATGTAAAATATATATTTGTAGCTGCTGCATTCCATATGTGACACATCATAGTTTTAATGTCACTGCTAATCTAAAATGTAGACAGGGTGAGATGCATAGGTGTGCCCAAACGTTTGACTGGTACTGTAAACGAGCGAGGCAGGGTCCTCGTATGTAAAAGGAAGAACATTTGGTCTCCACAGGGCTCCAGAAATAACATCTGTGTATCCTTCAGAAAGTGCGCGTGGTTATTAACGTGCTGCGCTGAAAGCGCTGGTCAGAGATGCCTTTGAAATGGAAAGCGCAGGCTTGCTGGCTGATCTCTAACAAGGAGAAGAGTGACAGGGTAATTTGCGCTTGTCGACGGTAATGGAACCAATTATGATGGCACTTTCGGGTCATTGGGGTGATTAAAAGGAAATGTTGTGTTCTCTTCACGTCTTAAAGAGCCAAAAAACGACGTGACGAATCGCCCTCACTGCAGTCAGAGCCGCCGCTTTGCTCCCACTGCAGCGACTGGTTCAGTTTTAAGGTGAAATATTAACAAATTAAAAAAAAAAACATTTTCTTGAGGTTCTTGAGGTTGTTTATGGACTAATATCTCCTATTCTACTGTATAGGAGTGTTTACTGAGGTTGATCATGTACTAATATCTCCAATTCTAGTGTACTGGATTATGTATTGAGGTTGTTTATGGATTAATATCTCCAATTTTAGCGCAAAGGAGTGTTTATTGAGCTTGTTTATGGACTAATCTCTCATATTCTAGTATATAGGAGTGTTTACTGAGGTTGATCATGTACTAATATCTCCAATTCTAGTGTACTGGAGTATGTATTGAGGTTGTTTATGGATTAATATCTCCAATTTTAGCGCATAGGAGTGTTTATTGAGCTTGTTTATGGACCAATATCTCATATTCTAGTGTAGAGGAGCATTTATTAAGGTTGTTTATGGACTAATATCTCCTATTCTACTGTATAGGAGTGTTTATCGAGGTTGATCATGTACTAATATCTCCAATTCTAGTGTACTGGAGTATGTATTGAGGTTGTATATAGACTAATATCTCCAATTCTAGTGTATTGGAGTATGTATTGAGGTTATTTATGGATTAATATCTCCAATTTTAGCACATAGGAGTGTTTATTGAGCTTGTTTATGGGCTAATCTCTCATATTCTAGTATATAGGAGTGTTTACTGAGGTTGATCATGTACTAATATCTCCAATTCTAGTGTACTGGAGTATGTATTGAGGTTGTTTATGGATTAATATCTCCAATTTTAGTGCATAGGAGTGTTTATTGAGCTTGTTTATGGACCAATATCTCATATTCTAGTGTAGAGGAGCATTTATTAAGGTTGTTTATGGACTAATATCTCCTATTCTACTGTATAGGAGTGTTTACTGAGGTTGATCATGTACTAATATCTCCAATTCTAGTGTACTGGAGTATGTATTGAGGTTGTTTATGGATAAATATCTCATATTCTAGTGTATAGGAGTGTTTATTGAGCTTGTTTCTGGACTAATATGTCCATTTTTTTGTGTAGGAGTGTTTAATGTGCTTGTTTATGGACTAATATCTCCTATTCTAGTGTATTGGAGTATGTATTGAGGTTGTTTATGGACTAATATCTCATTCTAGTGTATATGAGTGTTTAATGAGGTTGTTTATGGACTAATGTATCTTATTCTAGCATTTAGGACCATTTATTGAGGTTGTTTATGGACTAATATCTACTATTTTTGTTTATAAAATATTTCATTATGTGTCATGTAGAGCAGAAATGATTAATGAATGTATTCTTCTTTGGATCCGTTCACTGCCCTATTTAAAAATATAATTTACGGACAGTACACTCATTTGCAGTCAGACATGGCCGACACACAAGGTCTTTTGCATTCCTGTGGGTCTTTTGGGTCTCCAGTGATGTAGATTGTGACTCAGCTAACACTCAGTGAATGTTTAAGAGCTTTTAAACATCGCTTATTAAAATACCATTACATCTACATATACACCACTCTTCACGAGTTTAGATTCACTGATAACACTACTTGTTAACGTTCACTTAACTAGCTAAACTGCTTAAGACTGAATGGTGGAGCTAAACTGCTGTAGACTGAATGGTGGAGCTAAACTGCTGTAGCTGAATGGTGGAGCTAAACTGCTTAAGACTGAATGGTGGGGCTAAACTGCTGTAGACTGAATGGTGGGGCTAAACTGCTGTAGACTGAATGGTGGAGCTAAACTGCTGTAGCTGAATGGGTGGAGCTAAACTGCTGTACTTGAATGGGTGGAGCTAAACTGCTGTACTTGAATGGTGGAGCTAAACTGCTGTACTTGAATGGGTGGAGCTAAACTGCTGTACTTGAATGGTGGAGCTAAACTGCTGTACTTGAATGGGTGGAGCTAAACTGCTGTACTTGAATGGTGGGGTTAAACTGCTGTAGCTGAATGGTGGAGCTAAACTGCTGTAGACTGAATGGTGGAGCTAAACTGCTGTAGCTGAATGGTGGAGCTAAACTGCTGTAGCTGAATGGGTGGGGCTAAACTGCTGTAGCTGAATGGGTGGAGCTAAACTGCTGTAGCTGAATGGGTGGAGCTAAACTGCTGTAGCTGAATGGGTGGAGCTAAACTGCTGTAGCTGAATGGTGGGGCTAAACTGCTGTAGCTGAATGGTGGAGCTAAACTGCTGTAGCTGAATGGTGGAGCTAAACTGCTGTAGACTGAATGGGTGGAGCTAAACTGCTGTAGCTGAATGGTGGAGCTAAACTGCTGTAGCTGAATGGTGGGGCTAAACTGCTGTAGACTGAATGGGTGGAGCTAAACTGCTGTAGCTGAATGGGTGGAGCTAAACTGCTGTAGCTGAATGGTGGGGCTAAACTGCTGTAGCTGAATGGTGGAGCTAAACTGCTGTAGCTGAATGGTGGAGCTAAACTTCTATAGGCTGAAGGGCTGCCTGTATGGACTGTGAAGTGAATAGTACATTCAGATCAATGCTTAAATACTTCATCAACATCTATTACCTTAAAAAAGTGGAGAAATTCCGGTGTCTGTGACATTTAAATGCCTCATAACCGTCTAAAGCAACTGCTCTGAAACTTCGCACCTGAATGTGTGGTCTCTTGCTATGTAAAGGTGAAACGAATCCAGGCTTTCGAGCTTCAGTAAATTTAGTATTTGCTAAAAAAAAAATGAAGTGATTTAATTTATTCTCAAGTTCTAAATTGCTCTGTTTCTCCAAACCTCAGTTCTCTAAAGCTGTGAGATTCAAAACTTCTTGCAGATGCAAATAACTCTCACTGTATAAAAGATCTGTGTTAAATTCTGTTAACGAGCTGTAACATTAAAACCACCTCCTTGTTTTACACTCATTGTCCATTTTATCAGCTCCACTGACCACAGAGTTTCACTCTGTAGTTCCACAGTTACAGACTATAGTCCATTTGTTTCTCTGCATACTTTGTTACCCTGTTCTTCAGTGGTCAGGACCCCATGGACCCTTACAGAGCTGGTACTATTTGGGTGGTGCATCATTCTTAGCACTGCAGTAACACTGACGTGGTGGTGGTGTGTTAGTGTGTGTTGCACTGGTCTGAGTGGATCAGACACAGCAGTGCTGCTGGAGTTTTTAAACACTGTGTCCACTCACTGTCCACTCTATTAGACACTCCTACCTTGTCAGTCCACCTTGTAGATGTAAAGTCAGAGACGATAGCTCATCTGCTGCTGCACAGTTTGTGTTGGTCATCATGTAGTCCTTCATCAGTGGTCACAGGAAGCTGCCCACAGGATGCTGTTGGCTGGACATTTTTTGTTCTCAGTCCAGCAGTGACACTGAGGTGTTTAAAAACTCTGGCAGCACTGCTGTGTCTGATCCACTCGCACCAGCGCAACACACTTACCGAATCAGAACTGTTCACAGTGGTGGTGATAGGAACCAGACGTCCACCTCTAAAAGCTCCCTCACAGAAAGTTACTACATGAAATGGTTATGAATTCACTGCCTGATGACTGAGACACTGTTTTATGATAGTTTTGTGATAAAGATTTGGCTTAAAACGTCTTGTTAATCCGTTTATTTGAAACAGGGATGCATTGTGAGGCAAAAGGAAGCATAATTTTTCAGATTTCCCACTATTTTCCATCATCAACATTCCATATAAACTCAGAAGACTCGTGTAGGTTCACTGGTGGTTCTGGATAGTAAATAAAATGTCTATATTTGTGTTGTAGTCATAGTGACCCCTGGTTCCTATCAGCACCACTGTAAAGACATCTGTAAGTTTCTCTACAGCAAACTATTTTGCTTTAAACCACCCTGAATCACTCTGATTACAGCTCAATCAGGAAAATATATAAATATATCACTGTGGTCAGAAAAAAAAACCTTGTGTCTCCAAAAATGGTAATGTTACAGGAGAAGGAAAAACTTACTCTACTTTTAATGCAAGTCAAAGGGACTAATCTTTTTCAAAGTAATTTTGGGTCCATTCATCATGAAAATTTACAAACAATGTATAGGACAATGGATACTTTCAAATTATGTCAAAAAGTGAAAAACGAAAATGGAGATATGAGGTTTTGCTCCGACAGCAGCCATACATATAGTGATTTTACCCATCTACAGGTTTATGCTGGTCAGTAGAGACCCAGTGAAAACAGATGTTTCAGGCTGGTAGGACTTTCAGTGCTGTAAAAGATGTGCAGCTTGTGGTTTTGTTGTCCCTGTTCTACAAAAAGAAATTCTGTTCTGCTTTAAATTGTTAGCAGGCGATTAAACGAGCACTGAGAGGAGTTCAGATGGGGGCATACTGGAACATTCAGGGCCATCCCTAACGTGGGGTACACAGGGTGCTGCCACAGAGGGTGTAAAAATAGAAAGTAGTCTCTGATGGAGCTTTTTGATCTGCTCTGTGTGTCCCTGGTGGTCAAACGAAAAGTTCAGGAGCCCCCAGTTAGACCCAGAAAAGCTCAGATCCCAGCAGGAAAACACAGGAGAGCATCCAACACATGCAGCTGAGCTAATTGGGAGCTAATGAGAGAATCTAAGAGGAACAAAGTCCTCAGGAAGAACCAGAGAGAGAGAGAGAGAGAGAGAGAGAGAGAGAGAGAGAGAGAGAGAGAGGGAAGGAGAGAGAGAAAGAGAGATGGTGAAAGGGAAGAGAGAGAGAGATAGAGAGAGAGTAGCAAGAAGCAGAGGAGAGAGACAGGAAGGGAAAAAAGAAAAAGTTGGAGATATAGAATAAAAAAGGCAAGAAAGAGAGGGATATATGGAGAGCGAGAAAGAAAGTGCAGCAGGGCAGAAAGGAAGGGAGAGATGAGGGGACAGATATAGAAAGAAAGAGAAGAAAGAAATAGAGGAATAGAGGTATAGTAAGAAAGAAAAGCAGGAGACAGAGAGAGACAAACAGAGAGTAAAAAAAGAAAGAGAATGATGAGAGAGATGAAAGAAAGAGAGATGGGGGAGTAGGGGAAGAGAGAGAGAAATATATAGAAAAAGAAAGAGGAGCAGAAGAAGAGAGGGAGAGAGAGAGAGTTAGAGATGTAGAGAGAGAAAGAGAGATGGAGAGAGAGAAGATGAAGAGAAGCTCTGCTCTGTGAACATTAAAAGCTAACGCTGAAAGAGAACTCGGACGGCTCGGCTCTCTCTTTCATGTGACACAGTCCGGCCCTTATTCCAACACTCAGTCCTCCGTAAAGGATCATTCTTCTCCCTACAGCTGGACTCCACACTCTACATACTGAACAACAATCCGCACATCAGCACAGATAAACGCAGGCACAGGACAATAGCACAGGTAAGCTTTGTGCAGGAAAACCAGCAAAGGTAAACACCAACACAGGTAAGACAGTAAATATCAGCTGAGGTAAATACCAGGATAGGTAAATACTAGCATAGGCAGGCACCAACACAGATAAATACCAGCATAGATAGGAGGTACCAGAACAGGTAAATTCCAGGATAGGCAAATATCAGCATAGGTAGGCACCAGCACAGGTAAATATCAGCATAGGTAGGCACCAGCACAGGTAAATACCAGCATAGGTAGGCACCAGCACAGGTAAATACCAGCATAGGTAGGTACCAGAACAGGTAATTCCAGGACAGGTAAATACCAGCATAGGTAGGCACCAGCACAGGTAAATACCAGCATAGGTAGGTACCAGAACAGGTAAATTCCAGGATAGGTAATACCAGCATAGGTAGGCACCAGCACAGGTAAATACCAGCATAGGTAGGTACCAGAACAGGTAATTCCAGGACAGGTAAATACCAGCATAGGTAGGCACCAGCACAGGTAAATACCAGCATAGGTAGGTACCAGAACAGGTAAATTCCAGGATAGGTAATACCAGCATAGGTAGGCACCAGCACAGGTAAATACCAGCATAGGTAGGTACCAGAACAGGTAAATACCAGGATAGGTAGGCACCAGCACAGGTAAATACCAGCATAGGTAGGTACCAGCAGAGGTAAATACCAGCGTAGGTAGGTATCAGCACATGTAAATACCAGGACAGGTGGGCACCAGCAGAGGTAAATACCAGCGTAGGTAGGCACCAGCACAGGTAAATACCAGCATAGGTAGGTACCAGCAGAGGTAAATACCAGCGTAGGTAGGTATCAGCACATGTAAATACCAGGACAGGTGGGCACCAGCACAGATAAATTCCAGCATAGGTAGGCACCAGTACACATAAATACCAGGATAGGTTGGCATCAGCACATGTAAATACCAGGAAAGGTGGGCACCAGCGCAGGTAAATACCAGGATAGGTAGGTACCAGCATATGTAAATAGACAAACACAAACACCTGCACAGATAAATATCTGCACAGGTAAACACCAGAACAAGTAAACACTTGCGCAGGTAAATACATGCACAGGTAAAGAACAAATAAACAATAGTACAGGTGAGAATCTGCACAAATAATACAGGCAGATGTAAACAGCAGCACAGATTGGTCAACAAGTGAGGAACACAGCATCTGATTGGTCAACATGTCAGGAACACAACCTCTGACTCAACCCAAGGCGTCAGTGAACAGCTAACAGCCATAACAACAACAGCAACTCTCTTCAACATGGAGAAATGGATAGATTATGCCAGACGTCAGTCAGTGTTGGATTTGTTTTTATGAATTTTTATTTTACTAAGTCTCCAAAAAGACAGTGCAGTCCAAGCCTGGATTATAAAGTCGCTGAACAGAATACGATCACACTGGAGTCCTACTGAAATGTCAAAACTCTGGCCTTCTGGGAAGAAATGAAAGTAAGTCTGTAGCATGCAGCGTTCCCAAGATGTTTATTCTTTTATGTATGATGGCTTTTGATGTCACATATGACACCATTGATCAGAGAGGGTTACGACAAAGCCCCAGGTAAACATCTGCAGGCACAGGTAAGCAGTAGCACAAATAAACAGCATCACAGGGAAACAGCAGCACAGGTAAATGACAGCACAGGTAAATGACAGCACAGGTATACTTCTGCAGGCACAGGTAAACAGTAGCACAGGTAAACAGCATCAAAGGTAAGCAGCAGCATTGGTAAACGACAGCACAGCTAAACGGTATCATAGGTAAACAGTAGCACAGGTAAACAGTATCATAGGTAAACGGCAGCACAGGTAAACATCTGCAGGCACAGGTGAACAGCATCACAGGTAAACAGTAGCACAGGTAAGCAGGTGAGCTGTGTCTCTCCTTCAAGAGTAGTGCATTTATGCTAATTGAGATCAAAAGCAGAACTGTCTTTGTCCTGTAAGTGACAGAGTGACGTGTATTTGACAGGATCATCTCTTTCAAAGGTCATTATTGGCATTTCAGGCATGTTATGGAAACGACCTCTGAACACACAACAACAAATCAATCCACCTCTGACTGGAAAAGCCCTGAAAGAGGCTCAGAGCGAACACATGCAGCAGCGAGAGACACTTCCTCCAGGTGCCTCATCTGATTAGCATTACAGAAGTTACCTCTATCTTCCTTTGTCTCATCCTCTCTTTATCTTTCCTTCCCTCTCTTCCCCCTGAGTTCTTTTAGATGCAACTTCCGATGTCGCTCATTTAGCTTTCCGGTTTATTCCGCGGGGAATCAGTATTCTCCTCAGGGCCGGCAGACGAGCGCTGTAATAAAGCCTCGCGTTTGTAAAACAAAATATGAACCTCCGCCTGTCTGCTGCTAATGCTAGTGGAATATTTAATCCAGTTCCAGTGATTTATATGTCGGGGTTTTCCAGTCTGAATGAGCGTGGAGCTCTTTGTGAAATCCCTCAGAGATCCCTGATAAAGATGTGAGGGAGGGAGAGAGACGGGATCTTCAATATTTACTGCTTTTATGAAGACACAGCCGGCGGAGTAGAACGGCTTCAATAGTCTGACATTTAAAAAAATCCAAATATGTTTATTTCTGGTCTGATCCCTTGACTCGGAGACAGTGGAGTCGTTCCTGATCAGTCTGGCGCCTCACCGTCTGCAGCTGCGCACACTCAGATGTTTAATGATAAGACTTGAGGTTTTAGAGCGAAACCAATGAAAATCAGGAAAAAAAAAAAAACACAAAAACATGATTGTTTTGTAGTTATTTTGGCTGTTTATGGAGGTTTTTATTAGACTGTAAATACTGCTGCTGTTCTGTTTATACTCATTGTGTTGTAACTACCTCATACTACTTAGTGCAATACCTGCTCTCATGTAAATACAACAACTACTTTTATTCCTCCTCTCTCATTCTTTAACTTACATTTATTTATTTATTTTTTTATTATTTCTGCCTAATTTATGTAAGTTTATGTGCAATTACATGTGTTGCCACTATAACACTGCAATGTCCTTTCAGGATCAATAAAGTTCCATGTTCCATCCTCCATCCATCCATCCATCCATCCACCCATCTGAGCTGAAGCCCATCATTTCAGTTTGTTCTTCAACTTTCCTCATAAGGGCCTTTAGATCTTAAGTGTTGTATCAACGCATGTCAAAGGTTATTGATGTTTCTCCAGAAAATGTTATGATGAAAAGCAGGATGAGGAACCACTGAGATGAATCAAGACTCAAAAGGAGAAACTCCCTAAGAACATGAGGAAGAACCACTGAGAGGAACCAAGTCTCAAAAGGAGAAACTCCCTTACAGCATGAAAAAGAACCACTGAGAGGAACCAAGACTCAAGCAAAGAAACTCCCTAAGAACATGAGGAAGAACCACTGAGAGGAACCAAGTCTCAAAAGGAGAAACTCCCTTAGAGCATGAAAAAGAACCACTGAGAGGAACCAAGACTCAAAAGGAGAAACTCCCTAAGAACATGAGGAAGAACCACTGAGAAGAATTAAGGTTAAAAAGGAGAAACTCCCTGAGATCATGTGGAAGAACCACAGAGATGAACCAAGACTCAAATAGAGAAACTCCCTTAGAGCATGAAAAAGAACCACTGAGAGGAACCAAGACTCAAAAGGTTACCCCGTCCTCCACTTGGCTGCACCAGATAGTGCAGTTTCAACAGAGAGGGTAAAGTTTAGAAGGTTTACAGTAAAGGTACCAGAGTTTAAGTGCATTTTGAAACCAAAATAAGCCACAAACAAAGCTGAAGTTGACACGGGGTCTCATGAGTTTCCTATAGCGGTGCTAATAAGTGCTATTTAAGTAAAAATTAATGCAACAAAGACTTTTAGGAGTTGCTAGCTGACCCACCTAGATAGGTCACCAAGTACAAGCATTAGGATGAATTTCTGAGAAGAAAACTACACGTATCACCAACTACCATCAGCTCTATGACACACTGAGGGTGACATCCTGCAGCTTAGAGCTCGGGCTGCAGTGAGGGGCCCTGAGGTGGCCCTAGGCTGTGTCACACCATCTTAATTACCATACGGAGCCACGAGCCACGTCTAATCACAGGGGAACCAATTTACCTGCATCCATGTCTCCACTCGCTGCCAGGGTAATATTTGATGACAGAAAGAAAACACCTCCCGCAAGAGCCGTAAACGACTCCCGATGGAACGTGACGTGTTTCTGACACCGGTTCTGTACCTGCTTCCTAACTTAGGCACTTTCTTCCTGACAGTGTCCTCTCTCGTTATAATGACTGTTAACTTAATTTGCAGCAGGAAGGCTGTTCGCGTTTGTATGAGCCGTGACAGCAGAGCAGTTATTTATACTGCATCATAAGTTTAAAGTCTGAGTTAATCATCATCATCGCTCTCAGGAAAGATCTCGCTCTGCAGCGGTCGAAACTTTATCTATAGGTAACGACGCTGGATCTCCTCATATTTCTCAGAGGAATAGCTGCCTCCAAATGCCAGAACTCTCAAAACTGCGGAACAGCGGCCCATTTGTCAGGATGAAACATTCAAATGTCAGTCTATGTAGAGTTCCCTATATCTCAAAGCAAAATACACGCCAGAGGACATCAAACCTGCAAGGCTGAAAGAGAACTATGGCCACAGAATGAACATCAGGGATGGTAAAAACCTATTTTGATATCTCAAAATGGAAATGTGTCAAAATAAACTGTACAAAAAGTATAAACACTCTCAGTCTATTTACATGTACTCTTGATTTTCTGAGTGAAAATAAGTCGACACATCCTCTATAGACAATACACTTAAATATGACACTTTTCTGCTAATTTTAATGCACAATTTTTATTCACTGAGTTTGAAATATTGGAAAAAATAAAACATAATATATAAAATATGCCATAACATTTGCACAGGCAAATTCTGTGTTAAATTCAGCAAATAAGCAGTAACTGTGTATTAAAATGTGAAGTGTGTTCTCTGTAGAGGACGTATTCACTTATTTGCACTTAGAAAATCAAGAATATATGTTTTTTTGACCAGAGGTGTCCATACTCTTGCATACGACTGTATGTAAGTGGGCTTCCTGGCTACACTCTCAAAACAGATGTACCTCAACAAAGGCACTGCTGCTCTCACTGGACGTCGGTGATGAAAATCGGAAGTCTAACCATTTAGTGTGGACAGTAAGTGTGTTATTACCAGTTAGAAAGTTTAGCCAAAACCAGGTATTTGATGATCACTACAAATGTAGTCATGGAACAATTGAATTTGGGGAGAAGACCAAGCCTGAAACGCACCTTCCAATCCAACACCCTATAAATTCCCATCTCTACCTTCCCTTTCCCGTAAAAGGTTTCAGTCCTACCTCCATCCACCAGGTGGGGATCCAGCCTTCCAGCTCCAACTAACGTCAGCACAAGAACTGTGTGTCAGGATGTTCATGAAATGGGTTTCCTGCACACAAGCCTACGACCACCACGCACACTGCCAAGCATCGACTGGAGTGGAGTAGAGCATGGCAGTGAAGGGTAGTGTTGATGCTACACTATACAAAGACATTTTAGACAGTTACATGCTTCCAAAGTTTGGCGAAGACCCTTTTCTGTTCCAACATGACTTCATATTAATGCTCACAGTTAGGCTTAATTAACTTCAATTAAATGGTAGATTTTTCTCATATGGTTAGAGTGAGACTGAGCTAGTTTAACACATTTGTATGACCCTCATTAGTCATTGAAAAAGATACATGTAAATGTTCCCTCAAAGGTACAACAGTGGTTTTAAGTTCCAACTGCGTACATTAGGGTTTGTATTTGTACCTTTTCATAACCGAATGTTTTAAAACAGAACAGTAAAATAAAAGCCTGGAGACGAGACGGGGTGTGTGGAGTCAGTACAGCTTAGAACATATTATTTCAGTGGATTATGGTTCAGTTATGTTCCCTGACTAAAGGTACTGAGATGGAGCCTTGAGGGTTCCACCCCAATGATAGTTTAGTACCTTTTTTCTGAGAATGTGAGCTGAAATATTAGAGAAAACTCTGCGTATGTACGGCACAGCTGTGGCCAACAACAGCTGGAGAATAAAGCACCATGACTTGTATGAAAGCTGTGTCTCTTTTAATTCACTCTCAGAAATAAAGGTAATAAACTGTCACTGGGGCAGTCCCCCTTGTCACTGGGGTGGGACCCTCAAGGGTCCATCTCAGTACCTTTAGTCAGGGAACATAACTGAACCATAATCCACTGAAATGATATGTTCTAAGCTGTACTGACTCCACACACCCCGTCTCGTCTCCAGGCTTTTATTTTACTGTTCTGTTTTAAAACATTCGGTTATGAAAAGGTACAAATACGAACTTTTCACCTGGACAAACTTATTTAAGGTTCACAATCAGACCTTAAAACCACTGTTGTAGCTTGGAAGGAACATTTACACTGTTTGTATCTTGATGAACAAAAACTGTACCTGCACAGAACCTTTATTTCTAACAGTGTAGTGGTGAACACTACTGTATATATGAAAAAGTTATAAGAAATACTTACAGCATCTTGTTTTTCCCTGATGCCAGTAGAGAGGTGAAGGGCAAGCACTGTATATCTACACCTCAGTTTCTGGAACTGTTTACAGAAACCACAGGAACGCGCACTTTGACCCCATGGACTCCACAACACTCTCAAAACATTCTGCTAAAGCTTACAGGCAGTATGATGGTCCGCTCATTACGTCTGATTTTGAGTTAATTGGCTGCACTATGTGACTCAAACATTCAACCTCCATGAATAATAATAAAAATGATTTAAACACAGCTTATGGAATGATTTGGTGAAATTCGAAAGCTCAGAAACTTTGTATGTGGTCTTCACACTTTTCCTTGAAAATAACTTCCAAGGTAAGAGCATGTTTGAGATCTAAATTCCCACCGGACGCAGCGCTGAAACTCCCATGCGGGGAGACCAGCCATCAGCTTTTATGACAAAATTCAATCATCTCAATCTTGCAGCAGAAAAATCTCTCCAGCATGATCAATGCTAACAGCGCAAACACGCCTCACCTTCACACACTTTCCAAGGTTGCTTTTGATAAAAAACACACGCAGAGGACCATTACCGGACCTGGACATTTCAAATGTGCTTTTTTGCGAGGGAAAAGAAAAATGAATTCCCCAGAAGAATTTCATCACAGAGGCTTTTGTTCTGCATTTGTTCCATTCAACAGCTACAGAGTCAACAATCCAGACCTGCTGATATTCTCTCATATAATAAAGGTTGCTAAATGGCTCTTGTCTTGGGGGAAATGGTTCTACCCTCTCAGAAAAAGGAGTACTCAATGATCCCTGGGGTGTTACCCTCAAGGGTACACATTCAGTACATTTAGTAAGGGGACTTAATTGTACCAAGTATGATTGCAGTTACATTCTGTAACTGCATAAACCCTGGAAAAGGGCAAATGTTCCCCTTTCTCCTGGGAAAGTGAAGGTAATGTATCTTTAAAACTCATTTAAGGCACATAATTGGGCCTTAAGACCACTGGTACACCTGTGAGGGTACATTTACATCATTTGTGCCTTGAAGAAAATTGTACCTGTACAGAATCACTAAACAGAAAACTTTTAATAGGCATAGAACAGAGATGGCACTAGTCTCATGATCTCATTACTTAAACATCTGGGGACAACTGTTGGAAACCTGAGACTGCAGACTTATTAGGATGGGAGCAACCTTTCTGGGCAAGGCAGGGCAAGTTTATTAATTTAGCACTTCATACACAAAGGGCATTCAGTGTGCCTTATATACATAAAAGCCAAAAGGGGAAAATTAAAGACAAAGTTCTTAAGAGTGAAAACCAATAAAAATAAAGCAAATAAAGTGACTAGCTTAAAACTAATGAAACAGTCAATTAAAAAGAAGTGCAAAATACATAAAAGCAAAATAAAACATAAGAGAAAATTAAAGACAAAGGGCTTATTTGTTATTAAAATTAACTCATTAGGGGTGAAGTGTAGTAAAAAAAAGCCAATCTGTCTTGCAAAAGGGGGCCTCAAAGCAGAGGGTAGTGGAACATAACAGGGATGTAATGTAGGTTAAATAAGCATGTAGTTTTGCTGAGAATATTACATGCAGTAAAAATAAACAGTTCTGTTAGCTAACGGTAGCGTTTCTCAAGCTAGCTTGTTTTGCTTATGTCATCAATTGCGTATTATCAGTTGTCCTCCAGACATTAAAAGAGCACAGACTAGAGGGATTTGGGGGCAGGTTTTAGGGGGTCACGCTCTTCTTAACAGTGGATTTTGCTGCAATCCAGCACCAAAAGTTTTAACCAGATGTGTATTCTGGTTACAAGTCCATCCAGTCCACCCTGAAATAGCACAGAATTGCTTGTAGCCCCACAAAACATACAGCAGAAGTGAAGTAAAAGTCATGTTACAACTTCAGCATCCACATGATATCACATGATGGCAGTACGAGTGGAGTAGTAGAGTGTTTGTATATAAATGGTGTATAAAATGCTTCATTTTAAGGCTTAGTAGCTTGTTTTTTAAAGAAAGTTTAGTACTGGATGATACCCAAGATTTCAGCATCAGTGTCAGAAAAGAAAACTTGGTTTTGTTCTATCTAAAGAATCTTTACATTATGAAGTTCTTCACACTCACAAATTTCTTGTTCACAATAATGGATCTTTAAAGAACCATCCACTGAAAAGATCATTAGGGAATGATCAGTGGTTCCTCTATGGCAGTGGTTCCTAACCCTGGACCTGAAGGACCTCCTGCCCTTCACATTTTAGAGTTTTTCCTGCTCCCAACACTCCTGATCTAACTAATCAGCTCATTAACACGCCCTTCAAGCTGGGAAAACACAAACGTTCAGGACAGGTGGTACTCCAGGACGGGAGTTGGGAACCCGTGGTCTGTGGCATCACTTTATAGAAGAACCACTGTTGCTTCCTTGAAGAACTATCCACTGAGAGGTACATTAGAGAACAAAAAGTGGTTGTTCTATGATATTAGTTGAAATAAGCATTTTTGGCTAGTTGAAAAAAAAAATAAATGTTCTTTGAAATTAGTGGAGTCATTTTGGTTGGCAAATAATTTAATACAACAAATAATGCTACATACACTCACTGAGCACTTTACTATATTATGACTTGTACACCTACTCATTCATGCAATTGCCAATCATGTGGCAGCAGCATAGTGCAGAATATCATGCAGATACAGCCAGCAGGTTCAGGTAATGTTCACATTGAACATCAGAATGGGGGAAAAATGTGATCTCAGTGATTTTGACTATAGTGTGATTGTTGCCAGACAAGCTGATTTGAGCATTTCTATAACAGCTGATCTCCTGGGATTTTCATGCACAGCATTTTTAGAGTCACTCAGAATGAAGCAATAAAGAAAAACATCCAGTGAGCAGCAGTTCTGTGGACTGAAATGCCTCGTTGATGAGAGGTCAGCGGAGAATGGCCAGAATAGTCTGAGCTGACAGAAAGGCTACGGTAACTAAGATAACCACTCTGTAAAATTGTGGTAAGCAGAAAAGCATCTCAGAATGCACAGCACATCAAATGTTGAGGCGGATGGGCTACAACAGCAGAAGACTGTGTCTGGTTCCACTTCTGTCTTCCAAGAATAGAAACGTGAAGCTGTAGTGGGCACAGACTCACCAACTGGACAGTTGAAGACAGAAAAAAACATAGCCTGGCCTGATGGATCTCGATTTCTGCTGAGGCTCACAGATGGTAGGGCCAGAATTTTCTGCCAGCAGCATGAATGCATGGACTCAACCTGCCTTGTGCCAGCAGTCCAGGCTGGTGGAGGTGGTGTAATGGGGTGGGGAATGTTTTCTCAGCACACTTTGGGCTCATTAACACCAATCAATCATCACTTGAATGCCACAGCCTGTTTGAATACTGTTGCTGACCATGTGCATCCCTTCATGTACACAGTTTACCATCTTCTAATGGCTTCTTTCTGCGTGATAATGCACCATCCCAGATAGCCAGCGCATATCAGTCCACTGGCTTGATATGGTCGGCACCCCGCTGATCGTTTGCCACTGCTGGTCCACCCTTAGACCACCCAGATTACTGTCCTGCATACAAGCTCTGATTAGTTTTTAATCTCCTCACACAGATTTTAAATGCACAGAGACTTTTATTTTGGAAAATAAACCAAGACAAATATTACGAACAACTCAAAGAAATGATTTGGTCCAATTTTAAAATGATTTCACAGAAATTGTTATTGCTGACGCTGTGTTTGATTAAAATTATTTACTAAACAAATGTACAAAGCACAACTAAAGAAAGGAATGAAGGGAAAATAAGTCAATTGGGCTGAATGGAAAATGAGCAATGATGAGTGTAATTCTATTACTCTACTTAAACACTGGTGGGCCGCCCCGAAAAACACCAGGGAACCACCAACTTTGCAATCAGTGGGCCAACATTGGCCCACTGTCCTCTTGCTATCAGGGATGTTACAAAGCAAAGGTAGCTCAAACTGGTTTCATGAACATGACAGTGATTTCAGTGAACGGGAAAATCACAGTATGAACGTGCTGCTGAAAAATCAACACTGACCAAAACCTCCAGCATCTTGTGGAATCCATGTCATGAAGAACTGAGGCTGTTTTAAGAGCAAAGCGAAGTCCTACCCAGTATTAGTGTAGTGTTCCTAAAAAAAATGCAAGTAGGTTAGCACTCCGGTCGCATGAAATAAGTCTGCTATTAAAATTCAGTTCTATAATAACACCAGCTACTCAAACTGCAGCCTAAAACTGCCAAAGCCTCTACACTACCACACTGGACAAAGCCTGCTGGGTTGTGATGATGATGTTAGTCGGGAGCCCAGCAGTGTAAGCTTATATGCAGCATTCATATTTTGACTTGATCTCATAATTACCTCATAATAATAATAATAATAATAATAATAATAATAATAATAATGACCTCATAATTCAGAGGATCCAGTGACAGTTGGGGGAAAATGTATGTAGAACAAAACACATCAGCTTTAGAACATTTTTGCTCTCCACAAAGTGATTTTTGAAAATGCCATCAATTTTTCTCATAAATGGCTTAGACCTGGATTTCCTTATATGGGGCAAATTACCGACAACAAAGCGTCACATAACTTCAGAGATCTATGAGCTCAAATTTTTAGATGTATGGAAACCGAAACTGCATTCTTCTGCATTCTGTAACTGCATTCTTCAACTCCTCAGAGTCTTTCTTGAGCGTGCTAGTTAGCGAGCCACTTAACAGCAGCAGCATCATAATCATGTATTGTAAGGAATTTCCACTACTTTCTTGCTTTCTTTATTTCGTTCTTTGTTGCTTTCCTTCTTCTTTCATTCTTTTAAGTTAAAGCAGGCATTGACTGGAGAACGCTACTGTAAGGAAGGTCTTTGATGAAGCCTCCACTCTTAATGAAACCTTTATTGATTTCTCATTGCAGGGAATCATTGCTTTCTCTCTGAAGCTCTCAGTTTGAAGTTCCCACGTTTGGCTCCGTGCGGAGACTTTATTGTTCCGTACACTGGAGGATCCTCGACAGATTTATCGATGTAAATCGAGCAAACATGAGCCTTTTCATCTGAAACCGATCCAAATTCCGCAATCCCTCGTAAGAAAACACAGCCAGTTGGTAGTAAACGAAAACAGATGAATGTTTTGGCAGTAATAAAATGAAGGTTTTTCAGAAAAGAGGGATGAAGGATAGGATATGATAACTGGATATGATAATTGCACTTAAAAAAAATAAATTGCTGTCTGAGCTTAATTTAATTATGCCACACGGTTGAATTCAGTCATACAGAGTGGAGTTTTTCTACTTCGAGTCAAGTCAGGTTTTGTCATTTCAGCTATATACAAATATGCAGTGAAACGAAACAACATTCCTCCAGGACCAACACAGGAACACAAGTGCGAGACAATACAATAAACACAGTGCAGACAATACAGTACAATAAATAAACACAAAAGACTTACAATAAATACAAAACAGGACACAGAGAGCACACGGTACTGAGAGTGTGTGGAGCTGTGCAAAGGAGGATGGAACACATGGCATATTAGCAGATAGCCTGCTACTGAAGTGTTTCAGTGAAATGCAGTAACTATATGTTTACAGTGTTGTGTATGTATGTGTGGGTCCGTGTGGGTGTTTTGTATGTGTGGGTCGGTCCGTGGGAGTTGAGTAATCTGATGGCTTGTGGGAAGACATCTAATGTAATGCCCATATCTTACATTTGTCTTGTATTTTATTCTTTTCTTGATGTCGACTTACAAGGTTTGTGTGGGTTTATGTACAAAAAAACAGTAACAATGAATTATGACATGTCCATTTTCAAACCTCTCTTTATCCTTTAGAATTAAACCGTTTGTTTTTGTTTTTTCTCTGATATCAGACTGATATATGGAAATGAGCTCTGTCAGGATTGGCTGCTTTATATTGGGATTAGCTCAAAAAGCAATTCAGGCTGAAACACTCCTATAATTTTAGTGTGTGTGAAGGGGCTAAACTGCTGTAGCTGAATGGTGGGACTAAACTGCTGTAGACTGAATGGTGGGGCTAAACTGCTGTAGACTGAATGGGTGGGGCTAAACTGCTGTAGACTGAATGGTGGGGCTAAACTGCTGTAGACTGAATGGGTGGGGCTAAACTGCTGTAGCTGAATGGTGGGACTAAACTGCTGTAGACTGAATGGTGGAGCTAAACTGCTGTAGACTGAATGGTGGGGCTAAACTGCTGTAGCTGAATGGTGGAGCTAAACTGCTGTAGACTGAATGGTGGGGCTAAACTGCTGTAGCTGAATGGTGGGACTAAACTGCTGTAGACTGAATGGTGGGGCTAAACTGCTGTAGCTGAATGGTGGGGCTAAACTGCTGTAGCTGAATGGTGGGACTAAACTGCTGTAGACTGAATGGTGGGGCTAAACTGCTGTAGACTGAATGGTGGGGCTAAACTGCTGTAGCTGAATGGTGGAGCTAAACTGCTGTAGCTGAATGGTGGAGCTAAACTGCTGTAGCTGAATGGTGGAGCTAAACTGCTGTAGACTGAATGGTTGAGCTAAACTGCTGTAGACTGAATGGTGGGGCTGAACTGCTGTAGGCTGAATGGGCGGAGCTAATTCAGTGGAGTTCAGTGGAGTCACCAAAACAGTGAACTCCAAACAAGCTGAATGATACATTTTCAAACTTTAACAGTATCTATAAACTACATGAATCTCTTTTGTTCAAATAAAAATGAGGAGTTGTACCTGTTTTTGGCTCATTAACACTGACACATTTTCATTTTTTTCATCTGTCTTGTTTCATGTTTGAACGTTTGTTGATGTACTGAGGGCTCGTTTTGTTTCTGGACACAGAGAGAAGTGGACTGAAGTGGGCTCCGTAGCCAGAGAGGAAAAAAGCTCGTTCAAATGCCAAAACTGTCAGGAAACAGCAAAGCAGCAGTCAATTCGTCAGGATGAAGCATTCAGTTGTCAGTCTGAGGAGCATATCTCAAAGCAAAATACATAGACAAGCCTGTCTGTGTTTTTTTTCCCTTCGTTTGCTCCCGAGAGAAATCAGTCTTCAGCATCATCAGAGGAGTTTTTCAACAGAGCTCGTGTGTAATCTGCAGCAATTAGGCGTACTTCGCCTTCTTCCTCCACAGGACTGTAATTTCCTTCGACTGTGGACAGTTTTTTTCTCTCCGTCTCTAACAAGACCGGTCATCAATTTTCATCTATTTACACTCTTCCCTCCGCTATAAAACTATCACGGATTCACAGCAGATCTATTTCCGTAATAAAACAGATCAATAAACGGCTTCGTTTTTGGAAAATAAAATGCTTTGACGTACTGTACGCGGCTTCTAATTTGCGCTTGTGACTCAAGGCTGAAGCCACACATTTGCCTGATTCAGGCCTGTAAGAAAAAGGAGGGTGACAGCCCACAACAAATTGGAGCCTCCACGTTTCTGGAACGTTGTGGGGAGGAGATGAGACGCTTCTGGCGATGATGAATTCAAACCTGAACGAAAATGTTAACACCTATAAAAAAGGCTGGAGCGCAGGGCACTGACACACACGCTTAATTGCAGATCCACTGCAGGGAAACGGAAGCTAGCAGCAGCGCCCCGTCTCTGAAGATAACACCTCTCACCAGGTCATGCTAGTGCTGTTTTTTTGAAGTATGGTGGCAAATTAGAGGCACAAATGTGCCATGATCTGAAGGCAGGGGTGCAACACCGAAGAGCATTACAGAAATAGCCTGTCAGTGAAAGTGGTGTATCTCCATGCTGAGCGTAGCCTCGAGCAATCAACATACACTCTCATTACGGTGCGCCTTAATGGAATTACAGTACATAATGGCCAAAATATAATGGTACATCAATTATAACAAGGCCAATTTCAAACAATAAGACATATGATATTATTTTCATGATACATACATTTTTATGAATATGTTTTTCAGAAATGCGGATTTTCACTACAGCTTAATACAACAGCTAAAATATGACAATATATTGGTGAAAACTATGCTAACAAAGGGTTTTAGTAAAGGTAATGGTTCTGTTTAGAACCACGAGTTCTACATAGAAACATTTGCATACTTAAATGGTTCTTTTCTTGGTGAAACTGTTCTTTAGATTGATGGAGAATGTGTTGTATATCTGTTATATTGTCATGCTTGTAACAGTAGAAGACCCCTTTTGGTGCTATATACAACCCTTTTCAAAAAGGTTCTATAGAGAACCATATACTCTCCATCCTCCTCCATCAAGCTGAAAAACTGGAAAATGCTTTCACCATGCAAAGAACCATTTAA
Source organism: Colossoma macropomum (assembly GCF_904425465.1). Classification (NCBI taxonomy): domain Eukaryota; kingdom Metazoa; phylum Chordata; class Actinopteri; order Characiformes; family Serrasalmidae; genus Colossoma; species Colossoma macropomum. Next base: position 5,948,309 of record NW_023494784.1, read on the forward strand.
TCATGCAAAGGGTTCTTTAAGTATTCATTGTTCTGTATAGAACCATTGTCTGTGCTAAAGAACCTTTGAAGAACCATCTTTTTTTAAGAGTGCAGTTTGTTTCGAACAGGACTGCTCAGTCCATTTCCACAATTTCTGGTCCAGTATGTCAAAATATATACCTGTTATTTTAAAATAATTACTTATTTTCATAAAATATATAAACGTAGCAATTAGAAAAAATAATTTTTAATTTTTTTTTTTAAATTATAGGTATATTTTTTAAAAAAAGTTACAATAATAATTAGGTATGTTCTTGAAAATTAACACATTGTTTCACCATCTCACAATAATCTCAAATTTTCCAGAAAGTAAATCATTATTTTGAGATTTTAAATATTAAATAAATAGTAAATATTTTGAGATACTAGGTCAATATTTAACAAAATCAACTAATATTTTGTGGAGCCAATATTTTGAAAAATACGTCATAATTTTGAGGTACTAAGTCAATATTTTGACACACTGCCGTAAACAGAGAAGGAGAAAAACAACCACGGGTGTTTTTTTCACCTCTTCCTGGCTGGAATGAGCCTCTAAAGATTCTCCATAATGATCTGGTCTGAAAGTGGACCAGAACTGATCTGAAACCTGCTGCGATTCCTGACTTTTTTAGCATCACTGAAGGTTTGGAGCCACACGGTCGGCCTCTCAGCGCACAGCCGGGGCCATATGCGACTGCAGTAATGAAATCATTCATTCCTATGGAGCGGAGAATGCAGCTTATCAAACCCTGCATCGCTCAGAGAGCCGGCTCTGCAGAGGAGAGCGGAATGGGGTACATTGCCTATTCCTCTTCACTCAAATATCCTGCCCACATGCTGGGCGGGATAGAGGTCTCAAAAAAAGATCAATAGGAACATATTTTTCCTTTCGCAAGCGTGTATGAATAAACACGATTTGTCATTCTGTGGTACAAATCTGTTAAACTGATCACTAACTTAAACTACAAAGAGTTACTGTGCAATCGTACATTACTCTCAAAGCCGTTGGGCAGTAAATAGCAAATAGCATTAAAGGGGAACTCCACCGATTTTCCAAATTTCAGCATAATTCAGCGTGAGAGATGTAAACAGAGTCAGTCAGAGTGGTTTGGTGTGAAATGGTTCAGATGTCTTTACAGTGGTGGTGATAGGAACCAGGGGTCGCCATGACTACAACACAAATATAGACATTTTATTTACTATCCAGAACCACCAGTGAACCAACACGAGTCTTCTGAGTTTATATGGAATGTTGATGATGGGAAATAGTGGAAAACCTGAAATACTAAGTTTTCTCTGGGGACTATTTTGCCTCACAACACCCTGCATGTATCCCTCCACCATAAATGGTTCAGACAAATGGATTAACAAGACGTTTTAGGCCACAAAACTATCATAAATCAGTGTCTCAGTCATCAGGCAGTGAATTCATAACCATTTCCTGTAGTAGCTTTCTGTGAGGGAGCTTTTAGAGGTGGACGTCTGGTTCCTATCACCACCACTGTGAACAGTTCTGACTCTAAGTTTCTCTAGAACAGAGCGTTTCACACCAAACCACTCTGAATGACTCATCTCAACCACTTAATTATGTGGAACTTTTGGGAAATTAGTTCCCCTTTAACAAAAATAGCTGTACAAATGTGTATCGTAGCGCAATAATCAGATTACAGCTGGAGTTCCGCTGCCATGCAATGCATTAAGCTGAAGTTATTAGAAGAAGCGAGCATTCATTAGGAGGAGCCATCTGGACATTGGACGAAACGGTGGACGAAAAAAGTATCCAGTACTGAGAAAATTAATGAACCACTCACAGCGGGGTTTATATTTGATATCGAAACGTCGCCTCAGTAACAAGGAGTATTTCCAGCCACCCGGGCTTTGATTAGGAAAGAATCAGGGGTTGATTTATCAGCCATGAGAACCGAGAGTTTCAATCAGGACTGTGGCCAGGGTCAAACGCAGAATAAATCAGTTTTGTTAGCTGGAGGAAAAGCTGTAGGCCCACAGTGGCAGCTTTCATTGAATCATCAGCACAAGAGCAGTGAGATAAGCTGACCTTTCAGATTTTACTGGTGATGGGGTAGGGTTTGGGGGGGGGTGTGGGGATGGGACTATTACTACAGAATAAAACCCAAAAAAACCCCAGATGAAAGTGTTCATAGGCTCGCAATCCCACAGCCACCATTTTTGTAGGCAACTTCACGTTCATTCAGCAGCGCAGTGTCGGCTTATTGTGAGATAAAGCCGGAAGTGACTCAGTAAAACAGGAATTCACAGTTTGAAACTCATTTTTAAAGTGTATTAACCACCATATCTCATATTTATATGAAGGCCATTGAAAATACCCTTAGTTTTCATAGTCAATACAGGTTCTTATGAAAACGCATTCCCACCAGCTGGAGGAGAAAACACGCACCTTTGTTTTCTTTCCTCCTTTTCTATTTCTGGTATGTAATTTTTGTTTTACTTATTACTTTTCATAAACTATTGACTCAGCAATTTGAAATAATAAGATATGTCAAAATATTGTCTTATTTTGAAATAATGACATCTTCATAAAATATTGACTTACAAATTTGAAATAATGAGTTGGTGTATCAAAATCTTATGACCATTTATTTTCTCAAAATATTGACTTGCTTTGTTGAAATATTGACTTATATTCTCAACATATTAACATTGCATCTCCAAATAATGATTTACTTTCATTTTTTGACTTAACAACTGGAAATAATGACTTGGTGTCCTGTAATAATGATTATGCTGAACAATAGTTATGTCCTTGAAAATTATAAACAACAAATATCAACATTTTAAAATAATCAGTCATCATTTTGAGATATTAAGTCAATACTTCAAGCAAATAAGTAATTATTTTGAGATACTAAATCGATATTCTAAGAAAATAAGTAATTATTTGAGGAGCTCAGCCAAAGGTTTGAGAACATAATTCATGATTTTGAGATATTAAATTAATATCTGAAAATACATACAGGTTCTTATGATCGTTTCCACCAGCTAGAAAACAATCACCTGTTTTTTTTTGTTTGTTTGTTTTATTTTTTCCTCTTCTTTTTCATTTCTGCTGTGTAAAAATATTTATTACTTCCAAATAAATAATGACCTATTTTCATAAACTATTGACTCAGCTATTTGAAATAATGAGATGATGTGTCAAAATATTGTCTTATTATTTTGAAAATGTCTTATCTTCATAAAATATTGACTTACAAATGTGAAGAAAATGAGTTGGTATGTCACAATCTTGTAATAATGGCTTATTTTCTCAAAATATTGACTTACTATGTCAAAATAATGACATTTTCTTGAAATATTAACTTAGCATCTCAAAATAATGATCTGTAATAATGACTTATTATGCTGAATAATGGTTACATCCTTGAAAATAATAACGTTATTACTCATTACTCAAAATAATCTCAAATTTCCCAGAACACGTCATTATTTTGAAATGTCAATATTAAAAAAAGGAATTATTTTGAGATATAAATCCATTTCTTTTGCAATGCAAGAGACATGAGTTACTCGAAGCATGAAAGAAGCTAAAAGTGTGCCATTGTAAGACCAGCCTTAGGTTTGTTGTCTCCTCTGAATCTCTTGTAGTGTTTAAAATTCAGTATTAAAACACTGTTTGGCCTCACCTTTCCATTCCTCTCTTACTCTTTTCAGCTTGACCTTTAGAAACACTGTATTGTGACTCATGCATGGCACTATGCACTTTGAAAAATAACCAAAACAAATCTGAAACAGGCCGACTAGCTTTACAACATGCTGAAATTCTGAAGGGATTTTACTGTTCAGAGCAGAAGACGGTCACCAATCACCCTCCTCTCCACAGCCTGCCGAGGGAAAATGGAGAAAAAGTGGCCGGTCCTCATGGACTCTAATGAGAGCACTTTGTTTAAAGAGCTAAATGATCCTTGCGCTGCCCACAGCCTTGGGTGCCCTCGCGTCTCTCGCACAAAGATGAAGGTCAAGCCTAAAGCACACACTGTAATGTGAAAGGACTCTCAGACTGGCCGGCTCAGCGGGAAAATCACTCTACCTGAAACGATGGGAAGCGTGTTCAACCCGGGAAGCTGGATAAGCAAACTGTAAAAAAAAAAACCTCTGGTGACTGCCACACGGACAAAGCACTGAGACGTGACAAATGTCACGCCTTTCAGTCTCCACAAACGCGCAACATCCTTGGAGAGGTGTTAGTCCAGGCTCATGGCGACACATGCTCACTGGCCATAATGTAGTACAGAGACACCGGAGATGAAGTAATCTGACACGTCTAATAGAGCAGGACAACTGAGAAATGTGCCACCGTTTCCTGCAAAAGGAAGAGACAACAGTCTCACGGGTGGGCTTGGTGGGCTCAGGGGAACTGAAAGCTCAAGAGCCAGTCATGTACAGCATGACCCACAATCACGATCCAAGTGAGAGGTAATAATTCATACACTGGTTGAGTTGCTCAGCCGGTTGATTTGATAAATGAAATACTGAATAAAAATTAACATGTATGGGTTATTTAGGTGGTTTCTTACAGCAGCTCTCCATAGAGATCCATTTATTTCATAGAAGTCACTTCACATAACTACACGCCTGGCCACTTTATCAGAAACCCCTCCCTTGTAGATCCACCTTGTTTGTGTAGTTAGGAACTGGAGCGTGTCCATGCTCCACCCACAACTGCACTCTTTCATAGCAACTGTTGCCAGGTTGGACAAGCTTTAGCAAACTTTGGAAAAAAAAAAATCCCATTCAAATTAATGACACTTAGAATAAGATGAGTTGTTGTGGCTAATTAAAGCTACATAAGTGTGCAGCTATACTAATACTGATAGAGTATTCTACATTTAGGTACATTATATATCTAAAAGTTTGTCCCCATTCAGCTATACGGTCTGTAATTGTACTCTTATGTAGGTGTTTCTAATAAAGTGGCCAGTGAGTGGAAGTACAAGGTCATGGAGACCTTAGGCTCATGTGCGGGTGTTTCTAATAAAGTAAAATCATAAGGTAGGTGTTTCTAACAGAGTGACCAATTAGTGGAAGCACAAGGTGATTTGTTTCTAATAAAGCGGTCAGTGAGTGGACATACAGGGTGGGTGTTTCTAATGACGAGAACAGTGATTATATATATTCTTTGTGGAATTCAACCTCCTTTCTATCCATTCACAGCACGGCTCTCCTCCATTCCCACAACACAATATAATTCACTCCATTTAAAATTAGAATCAACACAGAGATTAGCCTTGTGATATTAAATCAACAGCTACACAATTCCTCTACCCACACACTGTTATGCATACGCCAGGAGGTTTTACATGGAATTATTAGTAATTCCTAACCAGGCATGTCTCATTTGCTTCCCAGCCTGTCTAATGGTTCCAATCACATGATAATCCCAACCATTTAACATTTGTTTGCTTGAGTGATTACATTGATCATCAAAGATATCTACAGTGGAAGCGTGGGTAATGGCTCCACCTCTGCAGATCAGCACAGACGGGTATACGCTGTATGTCCAAAAGTTTGTGGACACCTCCAGTGTTCTACCGCTGCACTAACAGCCTCTACTCTTCTAGGAACGCTAAATGTTGGGAACACTGCTGTGAGGATTTGATTGAGCATTAGTGAGGTCAGGTACTGATGTTGGATGGTCAGTTCTGGATCACTCCAACTCATCCCAAAGGTACTGGATGGAGCTCCATCACTCCAGAGAACACAGTTCCACTGCTCCACAGCCCAAGGGGGCTTTATACCCTCTAGCCCCTGCTTGGCATTGGGCATGGAGACCTTAGGCTCATGTGCGGTTAATCTAGAGCATCTCATTCCATCGGTCAATGCTTTACTATGAAGATTATACAAGTTTGTTGCACCTCAAAGTCATAGACTTTTGTGAGGACCAACTATTCTCATGCTGGGATGACAGAAAAACATGAAACTGTTGGAAATGTGAGGACACTGGACAGGTTCTCACAAGAAAAGCTTCTCTGTTTTCCACAAATGCAACTTTTTATTGTTGGAAAAAGAGCCTAAAGGATGTCATTTGTTTACAGAGGTTAAAATTAGGGATAGGTTTAAGGCATAGCAATACTCAGCTAGAGTGTTACCTGAGTGAATGGAAGTCCTCACAAATATAGTAATGCAATGTGCTGTCTCTGTTCTGTAGGGATGTGATGTCAAAGCCACACTCCTGCTGATCTGATGGAATTCTTTCGGAACAGATGCCCTTTCAAGAAAAATTAATCCATCTTTTTATCACTTGGGGAGTCGAGGTGAGAGAGCCGCATCAGAATGAGGTTTCTGCATACGAACGGAAATTTTCTGTCCTGAACACATCCAAAACACCACATCCTGAACAGAGCCCGACAGAAACCAGGGGTGGGACTTATACAGTAGTGAACCATTACTATTAGTCCTAGGCCTTCAGTTTGGGCCATAAATATCCAAATTTTCCACTAGTGCCTCTATGGGATTTATAATGTTGGTGCACTAGAGCTGCTGCCACTGTTTTACATTCCTAACAACTAACTGGAACACTGCTTAGATTACGACTCATATCCACAGTCAGTGATGTACCTAGAACTTCCAGAAGGACTAAAGTGACCGTGGTCAACCCAATGTAAATCAAATCATGATTGATTCCTCTGTTGTTTCCTAATAATGTTGGTAGTTAATCTAATGTGTAAGGCCTTCAGTGCAGCTCCTGAAGTCCCAACCAATGGGAGACCTCGCTTAGCTGTGTTTATCTAGATACCACCGTTGGATATTTTCCACTGAGCGTTTTAAGATTCACCACTTATTTCCAACCAAAACTTAAAATTGAAAAAAAAAATATTATTACAATCCTTACAGACTGCAAAAAATGACATCTTAGTAAGTGAAATGATCTTAAATCTGATAGTCTTCATGTTGACATTGCTGTAAGCTTATTATAAGATTATTTAACTTATTTCTAGACATTATGTTTTTAAAGTAATTTTATTTTGGAAAATTCTCACTATATTGGCAAATAATTTTGTTTATTTAAAAAAGGATCTGCCAATATAGTGAGATAATTTCACTCAACAAAACTTTAAATCAGTAAAACAGCTAGAAACAAGTTAAATAATCTTATAATATTCATTCAACCACCTCAAAATGAGAAATTAGACATTTACATCAGATTTAAGATGGTTTCTCATGTTAAGCTACCATTTTTTGCAGTGCAGCGTTTAAATAAAAGAAGTGCGAATTTTATTAAATAAAAATGAACCAAAAAATTACAGACATGCTTACATAAATGACTTATTCTCTGAAGGCCTCGAAGGCCTTCAGGGTTCCCCACTTAAGCTACATCACGATACTTCTCTCTGAGAGGATGATGTGTATGGTCACCATTTCTAGAACACTGAATAACTCCACTGATCATAAAACAGACAGACTTAGTCCAATTATAGACAGCCTGTAAACAAAACTAACCAGAGATTAGTAACTGCATAAAAAGGTTTAATCCATGTCCAGGAAAGCAGCCCAAAGTCATTTTGATGCTGTCACATTTGAATAAGTTTTCCTCAGGAAGCCATGTGAGGAAAAGCCCTGGGAATAAATCATTCCGGAGGAGAAAAACAGAAATGTCTTCCAGCCGAGGCTGAGAGATCCAAGGCCAAAATCAGATTTCACTTTTGTGCACAAACTAGAACAACATGTGCAGGACGCTATCTTACTTCAGAACGCCGTAGCCGAGCCCATAAATCTACAGCCAGCCTCAGCGGTAAGTAATTATTTACCTCGGCTTTGAGGACTGGGTGCAGATTACTATATACATCATTATATGTGATTGCATTCTCTGTGGAGAAGCTTGTCACCAGAGGCCCCGAGATGTATAATCCCCTCACAGAGCATATATTACTCTACTAACAGTCGCATTATTCCAGCTCAGTGTTACAAGCAGCAACTGTTCATTTGTTCCTGATGTAAAGGTGTGCGGTACGATCATTAATGTGGAGTCATAAATGTTTCTCTATAAAAAGGGAAAGTAATATTTATCCCAGCACTTTATTAAGATGTCAAGACAGGCATTCAACACAGGGGCCTAATCTAAGTATGAAAAAAGCAATGGTCCCTTGCCTAATATTAGACTACAATATAAATACTGAAAGAAAGAAGATGTGAGTCTTACTGAATCAAAAAGCTATGAGCTATGACCTCTAACAGGTGCAGTAACACTGTTACAGGCAGGGATGAGTAACGTTTGTTTATTTGATGTCTGTTAATGAAGCTTTAGAGGGCGGCGCTAAGTGACGTTTGTGTATTTGATGTTTGTTTATGACACCTTTAGAGGGCGGCGCTGAGCGACGTTTGTTTATTTGATGTTTATTAATGACGCCTTTAGAGGGCGGCGCTGAGCGACGTTTGTTTATTTGATGTCTGTTAATGACGCCTTTAGAGGGCGGCGCTGAGCGACGTTTGTTTATTTGATGTCTGTTAATGACGCCTTTAGAGGGCGGCGCTGAGCGACATTTGTTTATTTGATGTTTGTGACACCTTTAGAGGGCGGCGCCGAGCGACGTTTGTTTATTTGATGTTTGTGACACCTTTAGAGGGCGGCGCTGAGCGACGTTTGTTTATTTGATGTTTGTGACACCTTTAGAGGGCGGCGCCGAGCGACGTTTGTTTATTTGATGTTTGTTAATGACGCCTTTAGAGGGCGGCGCTGAGCGACGTTTGTTTATTTGATGTCTGTTAATGACGCCTTTAGAGGGCGGCACTGAGCGACGTTTGTTTATTTGATGTTTGTTAATGACGCCTTTAGAGGGCGGTGCTGAGCGACGTTTGTTTATTTGATGTCTGTTAATGACGCCTTTAGAGGGCGGTGCTGAGCGACGTTTGTTTATTTGATGTTTGTTAATGACGCCTTTAGAGGGCGGTGCTGAGCGACGTTTGTTTATTTGATGTTTGTTAATGACGCCTTTAGAGGGCGGCGCTGAGCGACGTTTGTGTATTTGATGTTTGTTAATGACGCCTTTAGAGGGCGGCGCTGAGCGACGTTTGTTTAGTTGATGTTTGTTATATTTTGCCAACACTAAATGACTGAGTTTAACGCTATTGCGAAAGCATCTGAAACAATTTAGTGAATTCTTTACTCGTAGAGATTTCATTGCTAAGAATAATAGCATGGAAATTACATTGATAACTTCATAAAGCATTTGTTTTTGTATTATCTGTCTAGACAGCACCTTAAATATCAATGTGTTCAAACATTCAAGGCAAAACATAACCAACTTAACCCCAAGCACCTTCCCATGTACACTCACAGCTGATGAATTAAGAGTTACAACCTTGGCACAGCATGAGGTGTCAAAAACACATGCTAACATGATACAGTCCAACAACTTGAAGCAAAACTACCCAAGCAAGGGCATAAAATAAACAAATCATTACTATTCTAAAAAAATTGATCAGTTTTCATATTTGTACACCATTTGAAAATGCTTGCTACCTTTAACATTGTGTGAACATTTCATTACCAATCAAAATAGTTTAGTTGATGTTTGTTGATGTGCCTGTAGAGGGCAGCGCTGAATGATATTTGTTTAGTTGAAAATTTTGAAAAGCAAGGCTTTTTTTAAGAAATGCTTTGGGACATCAAAGATCATTTCTTATCACAGGACCCAAACTGTCAAGTACCCACAGAGGACCAATAAAGGACCCCAGAGGACCCCCATGTTTACAGGAACTGTTGTTTTGTGACTGTCTGGAACAATAGAAACATAAACCTTGTCTTGTTACATGTAGAGAACAGGAACACTGACATCATTAAAGCGGACATGAATGATCAAAGTCTCATCACCATCAAAGCCGAAGGTTCCTCTTCTGACTCAAATAGGTACACAGGAGTATATTTAATAAGAGGGTCCAGGAATCAGTGCCCCTCCAAACCACACCACCACTACCAACACCAAGCTGATTCTGCTCAGAGAATCTTATGATGTTCTTGCTCACAGAGTCCTAATGGTTAAAGTCAAGTCTGATCCCAATTTTAACCTGACAAAATTAAGTCTGATCTCGACTGTAGCTGACGAAATTCTGTCTGAACTCGACTGTAGCCCACAAAATTCTGTCTGAACTCGACTGTAGCCCACAACATTCTGTCTGAACTCGACTGTAGCCCACAAAATTCTGTCTGAACTCGACTGTAGCCCACAAAATTCTGTCTGAACCGACTGTAGCCCCACAACATTCTGTCTGAACCGACTGTAGCCCACAAAATTCTGTCTGAACCCGACTGTAGCCCACAAAATTCTGTCTGAACCGACTGTAGCCCCACAACATTCTGTCTGAACCGACTGTAGCCCCACAACATTCTGTCTAAACTCGACTGTAGCCCACAAAATTCTGTCTGAACCGACTGTAGCCCACAAAATTCTGTCTGAACTCGACTGTAGCCCACAACATTCTGTCTGAACTCGACTGTAGCCCACAAAATTCTGTCTGAACCGACTGTAGCCCACAACATTCTGTCTAAACTCGACTGTAGCCCACAAAATTCTGTCTGAACCGACTGTAGCCCCACAACATTCTGTCTGAACCGACTGTAGCCCCACAACATTCTGTCTAAACTCGACTGTAGCCCACAAAATTCTGTCTGAACCGACTGTAGCCCACAAAATTCTGTCTGAACCGACTGTAGCCCACAACATTCTGTCTAAACTCGACTGTAGCCCACAAAATTCTGTCTGAACCGACTGTAGCCCACAAAATTCTGTCTGAACTCGACTGTAGCCCACAAAATTCTGTCTAAACTCGACTGTAGCCCCACAACATTCTGTCTGAACTCGACTGTAGCCCCACAAAATCCTGTCTGAACTCGACTGTAGCCCACAAAATCCTGTCTGAACTCGACTGTAGCCCCACAAAATTCTGTCTGAACTCGACTGTAGCCCCACAAAATCCTGTCTGAACTCGACTGTAGCCCACAAAATTCTGTCTGAACTCGACTGTAGCCCACAAAAGTCTGTCTGAACCGACTGTAGCCCACAAAGTTGTGTGTACTCGACTTTGTAACATGGCAAACCTTTGATAAATCATGTCCCGAACACCTGTACATGTAACCAATAGTCAAACCCCATTTCATGCTCTAGTCCTCGCACATAGAATTGGGAGCAGCGTACCAGTTTTCCAGGAGTAGTGAGTGTCCTTGGAGAAGTCTGCCCAAACCTGGACGACCACAAGAGACACGGACAGAAGCAGGAAGTTCCCGGCTCTCCACGGCCAGCCAGTTCCACCAAAGCCATCTTTTAGACTCATAGTCCAGCCTATTGACTTTCTGTCCTCTCCTAGACCTGAAAGAGGGAAAGGAAACAGAGTTACTTTGGCCAATTACTGCAGCTCACTGGGACAAATACCTCAAACTGACCACATACAAACAAACTCACACAACTGCTGTACTTGATTTCATTGTGTAACGGTTTGTGATGGTATTGATATGTAAAGTAAACACAGTCAGAAGTTTGGAATTCATAGAAGGGCTTTTTATTCTTTTACCATTTAAAATGATGACACCAAAACTACAAAATAATACATATGGAATTATGTTGTGACAAAAAAGAGTTACTGGTAACTAAGTTGCTTGTCACTGAGCACAAAGTCTCTTTGAATCAGGAGCAGAAAATCAATCAGGAGTTAAAATAGGTGATTTCTCTCTCTCTCTCTCTCTCTCTCTCTCTCTCTCTGTAAAACTCCCTGAGTCTAAGTGAGGAAAATATGCCAAGATTACAATAATAGAGGATATTTTTATTCATCTCATCCACACCAGCAATCATGATTCATTTCCAGGTGGTAAACAAATAGATCTGGAGACATGAGAACATTTTTCCTTCGCATTTTTGAGCTATAAGGTTTTGTTACAACAGCACGATTTGGGCAGTTTAACCCTCTGGGGTCCACAAACTCGCCTGTGCATCAAATTCTCTGTTTCTATATCTGTTTGTGTATCTTTGTGATGATCCAGCACAGAAATCCAGTTCAGACACTTCCTGAATCTGTAGAGTCGCCCTTTCCATTCCATCTTATCACGAGATCATACGACACTCACATCCGGAGTTATGAGCCTATGAAGAGGGGCTGAGATACACGTCATCTGCCTCTCACCGTGTGGAACTGGTGGATTTGTGTGTCCGTCTACATTCTGTGTGAAACTGACCAATGGACACTCAGGAAATCACTAAGGACTGACCATCACGCCGGAAACCCTTCATTCTTCAGTCAGTCCACATTGGAGACTCGTGTGAAACGGCGTGCAGAGAGTTTACAGCTGCTGAAGCTGCTGCAGCGGTTTTGGAAAGTAGTGATGAAGATAACGGAGCATTTAGATATGAAACATATGAGGATCATGATATATGAAGAGTCTTCTATTGTGATGATGTCAAGCTTGTAACAACAGAAGAACCCTTTTGGGTGCTATATAGAACACTTTTCAAAAAGGTTCTATATAGAACAATCTACAGTACATTCTCCATCAATCTGAAGAACTCTTCTCTTTACTAAAGAGCCTTTGAATAACCAGCTTTTTTTAAGAATGCATATAGAACCATAAACACTCAAAGAAGTATTTGCATGATTAAATGGTTCTTTTCATGGTGAAGTTGTTCTTCAGATGTAGAATGTGTTGTACATGGTTCTATATGGAGTCTTTTTTTTTAAAAAAAGGATTCTATTATGATGTCAAGCTTGCAATAGAAGAACATTTTGGGTGCTATATAGGACCCTTTTCAAAAAGGTTCTATGCAGAACCATCTACAGCACATTCTCCATCAATCTGAAGAACCCCTTTCTTTACTAAAGAGCCTTTGAAAACACCATCTTTTTAAAAAAAAGTGTTTATAGAACCATTTAGATGCCTAAATAGTTCTTTGCATGGTGAAATGATTTTTCAGCTTGGTGGAGAATGTGTTGAAAATGGTTCTATATAGGACCAAAAAGGGTTCTTCCATTGTTACAAGTTTGACATTGTAACAATAGGAGAACTGTTTTTGCCGCTATAGAATCTTAAACAACACATTCTCCATCAATCTCACCAATTTTACCACGCAAAGAACCATTTAAGCATGCAATTGGTTCCTTGAATGTATACAGAACCATTGTCTTTACTTAAGAACCCTTGAAGACCCATCTTTTTAAGAGTGTACAGAATCAATACTGAATAATAAACTGGAGATATTAGATTTCTGCTTTTGTCCAGATGCTGAAAATGAGTATCTAGTACTTTGCAACCGTTTTAACTGGATGCTGAATAATGGAAAAGTTCTCTCATGCCAAGATCTATTTAAACATGCAAATGGTTCTTTGAGTGTATTTAGAACCATTGTCTTTACTAAAGAATGCTTGAAAAACCATCTTTTTAATAATGTATATAGAACCATAAACACTCAAAGAACTATTTGTATGCTTAAATGGTTAAATGGTTCTTCGCACTGTGAGATGGTTCTTCAGATTGAAGAATGTGTTGTACATGGTTCTATATGGAACCTTTTTGAAAATGGCTCTGTATAGGACCAAAAGAGGTTCTTCCATTGTTACAAGCTTGACATTGTAACAACAGAAGAACCCTTTTTCGTGCTAGAACTTCACACAATGCATTCTCTATCAACCTGTGGAACCTTTTCACCAAGCAAAGAATCATTTAAACATGCAAATGGTTCTTTGAGTGTATTTAGAACCATTGTCTTTATTAAAGAACCCTTGAAGACCCATCTTTTTAAGAGTGTACAGAATTAATACTGAATAATATACTGAGATTTTAGATTTCTGCTTTTGTCCAGATGCTGAAAATGAGTATCTAGTACTTTGTGACCGTTTTAACTGGAAGCTGAATAATGGAACAGTTCTCTCTGAGTTTTCTCAGTGCTGTACATTAGGAGGAGGAATTAGCATCTGTGTGAACATCACTGCTGTAGTGGAACATCACTGCTCTTTTTGTGTAAAAGTTATTCCTTTCAGGCGTAATAAAGCGCTCCATCGGAGTCGGGAATGGTGGAGTAAGTCATTTTAAAAGGCTCTGCCACACTCGGAGCTTATTCACGGCAGCGAATTTGTCCCATCTTCTCTCGGACGCGTCCAGCACATCACTGTAGCGCGCGCCCACGCTACATCTCAGCATTATCTAAATTACGCTTTTGATAGATCGGCCGCGCTCTCAGAAGCTACACGCGATGATGCGCTGCGGCCGGGCGGAGGAAAGTTTTTTATATTGATGGATGAATAGCGATTAAACTTAATCCCACATCTCCCAATTGGTTTTTGGTTGATTTCATTGGGGAAAATTAGATTTTTATCTCGTTGCTTCAGCAGCATTTCACAAATTGGATTTGACAGGGAGATGGAAAGAGAGAGAGGGAGAAACGATGGAGTCTCATATCGTCTCTCAAGACAGAGTCAGACAATTTAAAAAATATAATAAAAAAAAACATTGTCTATTCTTGTTTTCAAAGCACTCGGGCAGCAGCTTCGGTTCTGAGAGGAGGTCCAGATCCATCCAGCACCAATTCAATGAAATTTCTATGAAATATTATGAACTATTAATATAATAACTATTGATAACTTTAGTGGTACGTTTTTCTCACAATCCTTATGATTCTGGAATTATTATTGTGATGCTGCAGTATATTTCATACTGATTTAAACTGCAGTTGCAATAATGTACATAATGGATTATGTACCTAAGTGTTAATGGAGCTGGATTAGCTTCACCTGTAATTTGATTGATTATCCCTGATGTTAGTCCAGTGAGAGTCTTCAATGTTATTTATTATTTATTTACTTATATTTAGTATTTACAAGCCGGCGGCACGGTGGCGCTGTCACCTCACAGCAAGAATGGCCTGGGTTCGATTCCCGGCCGGGTGACCAGGGTCATTTCTGTGTGGAGTTTGCCTGTTCTCCTCGTGTCTGCGTGGGTTTCCTCCGGGTACTCCGGTTTCCTCCCACAGTCCAAAGACATGCAGTCAGGCTGATTGGACATGCTGAATTGCCCCTAGGTGTGAATGTGTCTGTCTGTCTGCCCTGCGATGGACTGGCGACCTGTCCAGGGTGTATCCTGCCTTCCACCCAATGACAGCTGGGATAGGCTCCAGCACCCCACTGCGACCCAGAAGGATAAGTGGTTTAGATGATGTATGTATGTATTTACAAGCCTGCTCAGTAATAAGCAAATTAAATTCCGTAATTTGCATAACCTTAAACTCCCTCTGTCGCATTCTAATCTAATCGCCTCCTAATCATGTAATAACAATGTAATTACACAACATGTTAAAAATCTCTGTGCCTATTACCTTCAAACCAAGTGTTATTCAGATGTCTTCAAGCATTCCAAAGATGGGAGTGTCTACTGGATTTACACTGTTAAAATGATGTGAACTGAAATCTAAAAAAGTAATAATCAATACGTTTGATATTTTCTTGATCAGATTGTTGTGAGAATGAGATTATTCAACCACAGACAGACATTTTACTTGCTTTAAGTGGTTTTATCTTGTGAAGGTAGCTTATTCCACCGGGAGATTAATGTTGCTGGAGTTAAGCGTTATTTCTTCTTAGACGTACGGGCGGATAGTGCCTCAAATATAAACAGAATACAGATCAACAGAGGCAGCATTAATATTTATGGCCCACACCTCCTAAAGGTGAGATGTAGTTTATCAAATTTTGCTGGGCGCCGTGTCTCTGCAGTGAGGGCAACAGGAAACACAACACTAACACTATCTTCCTGTGTGTGTGTGTGTGTGTGCGCGCACCCAGTGCTTCAGTTCCTCCCAACCTGAAGTGGTTCACACACTCATACCCACATATATGAAAAAATAATTAATCGTGATTAATCACATTTGTCTTATTATGCTCATATAACTCTCGAGGGGAACTGAAACACATTTTATGTTCTGGATTTTTCCCCATTGTGCAAAATTCAGCAAATAAACAGCAATTGTGCATAAAAATCAACGTGCGAAATACATGGGGTTCTGTGGGGTTTAACCTTTTGGACCCCCTGAATGTCTCAAAAACAAAATTCTGGGGGTTCCCTGAAAATAAGCTTGGGACGTTACACTGTCCGTCAGGGAAGAATAGACACTCTAATACAGTTTCCGAGGTCATTGTTTATCTGATTCACCCACAATCAGCTTCTGTCTATGTTATTCTTAACTAACTAGAGCTGCAGCACTGCTGTGCCTCAGGGTGGCGCTGTAGCAGACTGGTTACCCACTTGGTCCTTCACAGTCTAGAAACTGTAACTCTGCTCGGATTCTGTAGTCAGTTCTCATAGTCGAAGAGTTGGATGTGCGCAGGCATGAAGACCTAAGGGACTTTGACGAGAGTCAAATCATCATGTCCAGACGACGGGGTTGGAGCATGTCCAAAAGGGCAAGGCTTCCGTGGCTCCCAGTCAGCAGTGGTGAGTACCTACTAACAGTGGACCGAGGAGGGACAAACCACAAACCAGTGACAGGGTGTTGGGTGCCCAAGGCTCATCGATGTGCAAGGACACTGAAGGCTCTCCCGTCTGAACTGAACTGACAGAAGG
This sequence comes from Colossoma macropomum, assembly GCF_904425465.1. Lineage (NCBI taxonomy): Eukaryota > Metazoa > Chordata > Actinopteri > Characiformes > Serrasalmidae > Colossoma > Colossoma macropomum. Next base: position 5,964,902 of record NW_023494784.1, read on the forward strand.
GCTACTGTGACACAAGTCACATGAATTTTCAATGATGGTTACGGGACGAATGTGTCACAACACAGCGCATCACACCTTGCTGCACATGGGGCAAGGTGTGATGCAGACTGGTCAGTGCTGCCTCCTGTCTGCTGTCAAAAGCACCTAAAATGGGCACATGAGTGTCACAACTGATCACCTGGTCCAGTGACTGCCATTTTCTTTTATATCATGTGGATGCACCCCTCCACACAGCACATTGCTCAGGAATGGTTTGAGGAACATGATGAAGAGTTCAAGGTGCCTCCATGGCCACCAAAGTCCATAGATCTCAATCCAATTGAGCATTGCTGGGATGTGCTGGAATAACAAGTCCGATCCATGGTGGCTACATCTCGCAACTTACATGACTTAAAGGATCTGCTGCTAACGTCTTGATGCTAGATACCTCAGGGCACCCTCAGAGGTCTTGTAGAGCCCATGCCTTGGTGGGTTGTTAGGCATGTTAGGGTCATAGTGATCGGTATATACACACATACACTAGATGGACAAAAGTATTGGGACAAACCTCTTAATCATTGAATTCAGGTGTTTCATTCAGTCCCATTGCCACAGGTGTATAAAATCCAGCACCAAGCCATGCAGTCTGCCATATGTGAAAGAATGAGTCACTCTAAAGAGCTCACTGAATTCGAGTGTGATGCTGTAATACGACGCTATCACTGCAACAAAATAGTTCACAAAATTTCTTCCCTCCTAGATTTTCCACAATAAACTGTGAGTGGTATTATTGAAAAAAAGGACGGGAAGCATTTAGGAACCACAGCAACTCAGTCACAAAGTGTCAGACCATGTAAAGTTACAGAGCAGGTCTCTGAGTGCTGAGTGCAGACTTTACACCTCCTCTGGCATCAACATCAGCACAAAAACTGTGTGCCAGGAGCTTCATGGCAGGGTTTCCATGGCTGAGCAGCTGCATTCAAGCCTTACATCACCAAGCACAATAACAAGCGTCAGATGGAGTGGAGTAAAGCGCCGCCACTGGACTCTGGAGCAGTGGAAACGTGTTCTGTGGAGTGACCAATCAGCTTCTCTATCTGTCAGTCTGATGGACGAGTCTGGGTTTGGAGAATGCCAGGAGAACGTTACCTGCCTGACTGCACTGTGCCAGCTGTAGAGTTTGGTGGAGGAGGGATGATGATATGGGGCTGTTTTTCAGGGGTTGATCTAGAACCCTTAGTTCCAGTGAAGGGAATCTTAATGCTTCAGTAGAACAAGACATTTTGGACAATTGTACACTTCCAACTCTGTGGAACAGTTTGAGGAAGAACCTTTCCTGTTCCAGCATGACTGAGCCCCAGTGCATAAAGCAGCTCCATAAAGGCCTGACTGGGTGAGTTTGGTGTGGAAGAACTTGACTGGCCCTCACAGAGCCCTGACCTCAACCCCATCAAACACCTTTGGGATGAACTAGAACAGAGATTGTGAGCCAGGCCCTCTCGTCCAACATCAGTGTCTGACCTCACAAATGCTCTTCTGGATAAATGGGCAGAAATTCCCACAGACTCTCTCCAACATCTTGTAGAAGCTTCCCAGAAGAGTGGAAGCTGTTAGAGCTGCAAAGGGGACCAACTCCATATTAATGCCTATGGATTTAGAATGGGGTTCATAAAATCTCTTGTACATGTCCCCATACTTTTGTCCATATATATATGCATGTATGTATGTATGTATGTATGTATGTATGTACAAACACCAACTGGCTATTTCAACTGCAGTTCCTTGCATCTACACTCTGTCCATTTTATCAGCTCCACTTGTGATAAAAGTGCACTCTGTAGTTCTACAATTACAGACGCATGAGTACATCTCATTTACTTGATACCATCTGCTCCTCTGCATGCTCTGTTAGCCCTTTTTACCCTGTTCTCTGGAGGTCTAGAAGGCCCTGAGGGTTCCCCACTGACCACTTCCAATTTCATTTCCTAACACGAACATCTTACTTGCACTAAATGCTAAGATGTTACAGAAATACTCCATTTGAAACACAGCGTCAGTCTTGGCTGAGCTCTCTCCATCGTCCGTCTCCCTCTATCCTCCCTGCAGGACGCAGACAGCTCTGACAGAAGAAACAAAGGCTGCTAATCCTCCTCCATTTAGTGCAGATAACTCCTCTTTCTGTGGGGATTCCTCTACAGTAATGCCTCCAGTTGGCTCCAGTCAGTCAGTACAGGCTAAGGAGTTTTGATGATGATTATAATTGATGATTAAAATTAACTGACACTTTTTTTTTAAGCATTTTGTTGCTGTCATAAGAAAACCTCATAACCTCATCTCAAACCAAGTGTACTGCAGGCTGTGTAAAGCTGCGTTGAAATACAGGTTTGATAGCCAGACCGGGTTTGTTTTGAGAACCACCATCTTTGACTTAAGTCACAAATACTCTGCTGATCAATAACGGCAGAGTTCCGAACCTCCAGCACAAAAAATGGGCTGGGAGCTTCATGGCAGGGTTTCCATGGCCGAGCAGCTGCATTCAAGCCTTACATCACCAAGCACAATAACAAGCGTCAGATGGAGTGGAGTAAAGCGCCGCCACTGGACTCTGGAGCAGTGGAAATGTATTCTGTACAGTGACCAATCACACTTCTCTATCTGTCAGTCTGATGGACGAGTCTGGGTTTGGCGAATGCCAGGAGAACGTTACCTGCCTGACTGCACTGTGCCAGCTGTAGAGTTTGGTGAAGGAGGGATGATGATATGGGGCTGTTTTTCAGGGGTTGGTCTAGAACCCTTAGTTCCAGTGAAGGGAATCTTAATGCTTCAGCAGAACAAGACATTTTGGACAGTTGTACACTTCCAACTTTGTGGAACAGTTTGGGGAAGAACCTTTTCTGTTCCAGCATGACTGAGCCCCAGTGCAGGTGGTTTTGAGAACCATCATCTTTGATAAGAGGGCCGTTTGACTGACATACAAAACTTCCAGTCATAGACCATTTAGTGCAAGATGTGCAATGAAAAACAAACCTGGAGTTAGTAAAGATGAGGACCTCTCATTTACTTGCTGCCAACAGTTTCAATCACGATTCAGAAATACTTTTTTTAAAACTAGATATCATCAATGTTTCCTGGTTCAGCATTTAGCTTGATAAACAGCCGTTTGTTTCTCATCGGACAGTTTAAATTCTCATATTTGACCAGTGATGTTTATTATGTTTGGAACATTAACATAGTTTTCTGTTTTCATTTTAGGGTGTTAAGTTTAAAGAGAGTGAGTTTTTTCTTTTTTTTATTTATTTATTTTTTTTTTTATTTTTATCTAACTTTAGTCAATAAGTTAACACATACTCTCATACAGAGAGCAAACTTTTTTCTGGAAATTTTGGTGTGTAATTTCTATTTATTGAGTTGAACATGGTGGTAAAAAAAATAAAATAAGTAAACAAATAAAATATTACATTTGCTTTTGCACATTTTCCATTTATTTTTTTCCAATATGTTAAATTAGGTTTTACACACGTTTTTCTATTTATTGAGTATATATATATATATATATATATATATATATATATATATATATATATATATATATATATATATATATATATATATATATATCTTGCTGTTGTTGGAAGAAAACCTCGTATCTCCAAATTACAAGAAAAAAACAACCTACTTTACTTTTAATGTAAGTCAATGGAACCAGACTTTTTTCCAAGTCATTTTGGGCCGTTTCTTTCGGTCCACGCATCATAAAATGTACACACAACATAAAGGACAACGGGCATTTTAAAAACTGAAAAACAACAAAAATGGAGATGGAGTTTTTCTTCCGACAACAGTGATATATATATATATATATATATATATATATATATATATATATATATATATATATAATATAACTTTTTCAAATCTTCTTATTAAATATGCATTAAAGGTTTGCTCTCTGTAGGCTATATTTGAATAGAAAATTAATAAAAACATGTATTTTGACCAGGGGCGCCCACATTTTTCGCTCAGCACACAGACACAAACAAAAGGTCTGTGCAATTCTGCAGTGCGATTAATTAAATTAAATAAATAAATAAAGTTAAAATAGCCCTGCTAATAGCCACACCATGTAACGGTCTCCGCTCTGCAATAAGGACACTCCCTCTGGCTGTAATGTGGCCCCAGAACAACAAAACTCATCTCAGTTATGAGCACACAGTTTACTCTAACAGACTTTATGGTCATGAGGGCTTAGTAATTCTCCTGAATCAGCAAAAATCTGCAGCATAATCAATACAACACAGCGATACGCTGCACTGGAGGTAACAGGCAGGGCACTCTAACGTCTCTCAGCGTGCTCTTTTAAAGGAAATCTAACCTACACAAACCATATAAAACATCTATAATAATTATTAACTATTAATAACAATAATAAAAATGGTATGGACATTTAAACACCATCACTCAGTGCTTCAAGTATAGTACTTGATATTTTAGGGTCAAATTATGAATGTTAAATGCATTGTTTGTGTGTCTATCAGTGTGTGCATTAAAATATATTGTATATCTTTTATTATTCCATGTAAAGGCTGGACTGCATGGTTAAGTACACTGCAAAAATTGTATCTTGTCAAGTGAAATTATCTTAAATATAGTCAATAAATCTAATATTTTCCCTGTTGAGATTGTTTTAAGCTTAATTTTAGATTCTTTTCCTTATTTCTAGACATTATTTAAATGTTTAGGTCATTTTAGTAAGTAAATTTATCTCACTATAACATAATAAATGTGCTTGAAACCAGCACAATGATCTGCCAGTATAGATGATTTCACTTCATAAAATTACCTAAAACAAGTAAATAATATCTAGAAATAAGATGGATAATCTTATAATAAGTGCACAATCATCTAAAATGGGAAACATTAGTCTTATTGACAAAATTTAAGATCATTTCACTTGAAAAGACACCATTTTTTATGGTTTATGTGCTGCTTATGCATTCTGGTAAAATTATCTCACCATATTGGCAGATAATTTTGCTTATTTTAAGATATTAGCTCAAAACAGACTAAATTATCTGCCAGTACAGTGAGATGATTTGTCTTGATACGTTTATTCAAGACAAGAAAAAAAATGCCTAGAAATAAGTTAAATAATCTCTTATTAATCTTACAACAATCTCACCATGAGAAATATTAGATTTGTCATCTAGATTTAAGATAATTTGACTTGATGGGTGCATTTTTTGCAGTGAGATATATATTTAGTCCATGAGCTACAGATCAGGCAGAATCGATAAAAGCAGATATGAAAGGAAGATTCATTCAGTTATTCGAATGCAGCCGGAGATTCACAGCGATCGTAAACTCGTTACTGAGGTGGTAGGTTTGACGTGAGATGATTTTAAGTGGTTTTGGTTGGAGAAAAAACAGACAGGCTGGAAAGAAAGACATTTTTTTTGTTTTCTTTTTGATTTTCTGTCATCCAAGAGCGAAAGTCACTCTGTGTTTCTGGAACGTAATGAGAGAGCAGAGGATGCTCGGTGTGTTTTCATCAGTTAGAAGCGCTGAATCACAGAGCATATGCTCACATCCAGTGGATCAGAGGAAAAAGGCTTCAGAGCCTTTTGGCTGCTGAATAACTGAAATTCAACCAGTTTACAGTTCAGCTCAGCTCAATTCAAGATTTATTTATGTAGCACTTTTTAAACAGCCACTGCCACAAAGCAGCATAACAGAAAATCGGGGGGCCAAGCCCCAGTGAGCGTCGCCAGGGGCAACAGTGCCAAGAAAAACTCCTTGAGAGGAAGAAACCTTGAGAGGAACCAAGACCCATCCTCTTCTGGACGACACGGCATAGCAAAACAATAACACAACAAGACCAACATGAATAGAAATCAATCAAAGATAACTGATGGACACTGTTAGAGGCCGATCATGACAACACAACACAGATATCAGTGGCTACAATGACCTCTTTATGGATGGCCACAACTCTGAAAGTCTGGGCTTAGAGAAAAATCTGATTTCTCACTAGTAATTATGACTTTGTGGTGGCGTTCATGTGCACATATCTCACAATTCTGACATCTCTAACAGGACCTGAAGGCAGAACTATGTAGTGAGGTGTAGGTCTGATAAACAAAGAGGTTATAAGCTTCTCCTACCCAAAAACTGGGACCTATTATGTTCAAATAAAACTGCATCCACTATTCAAATCTGTATTTGGGTCTGTTTAGAGCACACTGGTTAAATCTGATCATAAATCTCACCACCAGTGTTGTTATTCTCTCAGTTTCCTCTTTGGCGTATCTGTACAATCAAACTGACGCCTGAAGTGCGTGTAAATGTGAACGTAATAGTCTAACAACATGAAAAATGCTTGATTTGTGGTTAACAAACCGAAACTATTATCTACATCCAATGGGACTGCAGGCCAAGTCAGGCCCATGGCACAATCTCATTCGGCCGGCAAAATCATTGTAATTAATATTCGCCCATTTTACCATGAACTACACTACAGTCCCCAGCATGCACTGCAACGCAACGTGTTCTCCCACCCCCTCCACAACAACAATCTATGAGAGAGCACCATAAAAACAAAACAATACAAAAAACATGCCAGGTGTCTCGTTATCTGCAGCTAATGTAGTCTATTGTTTTATATTAAATTGTATATATTTGTTTAAAATCAATTTTGAATTGCTCAAGTATTCAGTGCCTATTTGTTGCGGTGGTAGTTTTGTCATATTTTAAACTGTTATGTCAAAATGTTAAGGAAAAATAAATAAAAACAGCTGGCCCACAGATTTGCTGAGACTTTTTTAATATGGCCCTTTTAGTGGTTGAGTTTGACACCCCTGATCTACATAATCTATAATACTGATAAAAAGAATACAAATAAAAAAAAATAACAACATTAATCATTTTTGAACATCCAGCACAAAAGTGGATGCACTTACTTAACATGCATATTGGTATAATCAAACGCCGCAATTATTCCAGGTTCCATTTAAAGACCTTACACTGTGCTTTTGTTTTGTACTATGGACTCCGCCCACAATACACAACACAGCTAGTGTCATAGACTGCAATAATACAGTGTTTAAATCTGCTGTTTAGGAAAATAATCACATCATGCTAAAGTCTAAAATTAAGATGTTTTGTTTGTTTCATATATATAATTTTTTCCAGTGGCTGTAATTTTAACACTGTAAAGTTTGGTCAATAGGGGGAGCAGTGCACTCCCTGCTTGGCCTCAAACTCCGCCTACAAGCACAGCCACTGGCTCATGAGCAGCTGAACGCTGTTTTATTTGCTTCTGCTGAAACATCTGCATGAATTAGGGCATGTTTCATGTAAATGATATGTAAATGAGGTGTTAGTAGGCTGGCGCTTGATTTCACGCACTAAAGCCGACTGCGCTCAAATCTTCGCTTGTACGAAAGTTTCAAAAATCAGATGCAGACTAGTTTGTACGTCGTTAAAGGTGGTCAAATCTACATTCGTTTTTAAGTAACTTCAATGAATGAGGGTTGTCACTACTGTCGGAACAAAACCTTTTATCTCCATTTTTGTGGTTTTTCAGTTTTTCACATAATTTGAAAATACCTGTTGGCCTTTACATTATATGTAAATTTCATGATGAATGGACCAAGAGAAACAGCCCAAAAATACTTGGAATAAAGTTTGGTTCCATTGACTTACATTAAAAGTAAAGTAGGTTTTTTCCTTCTCCTGTAAAGTTACCATTTTGTAGATGAGGTTTTGTTCTGACAGTAGCGATATGTTCATATAATAACAGTGCACTGTGTTTAATTAACACTGTTGTTATCTATAAAAGGGACAACACTACGTCACATAGCTAAAAACAGTCGCCATCAAGCCTGAATGTCTCTCCACTTTGTCCTGTGCTAACTGGTGTACATAAGTTTCCATTACCTGTTAGCTACATTAGCCTCATAGCTTCAGTTCAGAAACCAAAGAAGCAAATATCAGACATCAACCATGGCTCGGCTGATCGGCTGCATTTGGAGTGAGAGGGGAATTCGATTTTTTGTGAAACTATTCCTTTCACAATCTTTGCGAATGCTTACGAGCAGAGAGACGAAGAGTGATGAACGCAGCTTAAACAGTGAGACATCGCAAATCACCGTGTCAGTCCTCTCCCTCTAATAGGCCGAATAAACCATCGCCTTAAGCCGCTTAAGTGACAGGAAACGAGCAGACTGACACAAAATGGCTGCCATCCTTCTTCATTACGCACTGCTGTCACCCAGTGAAACGTTCTGGAGAGGCTGCTGGAGGAGAGAGCTTTACTCCCGCTCACCTGCACAGCTCTATATCCATCACAGCCCCGCAGCCGTGAACGCCGAGGTCCCGGCTGGGGAGTCGGCCTGGTGGGCAATTACACAGTCCATCACAAACCTGGGGACCCTGTGCCGTCTTCTGAAATTTTACCACTAACGTTTAATTTTCACTCTGCAAACTTTCAGTCTATCATAAAGCAGCTCTGTGCTGATGGTTTCTGTACATTTATCTTCAGCACTCAGCTTCACCTTCAGCAAAGTGTCCGTCTTTATATATATGAAGAGCAGGATTTACCTAAATGTTTTCCTTCTGTGCAGCGACGTACGGGGATTTGGTAGGGCTGCATATCCAAACAGATGGATTGATTAACAGCAACTGCTAAAATTAATTGTAAAAATATCTTAACTTTAAAATAATGTGTGTGTATAGAGTAAAAATAAATAAATAAAATGAAAATAAAAAAAATACTGTAAAAATATGGTAAAAAGTTTGGCAACGGGGCTTCAGACCAAACGTGTTAATTACCAGTAAAATTGTTTTTCAATGATGATCAAAATCTGTAAAAATACGGTCATTTAATTTCTAAGAAAGTGAAAAAAGTCAAGATATTTTTTGGGAATTTACATTATATTTCTGTAAATCAACAGCAGGGTTAAAATACAGTGTATGCACAGTCTGTTCATATATTTAATCTATTTTTTTAATAAATTTGCACATTTTACTGCACTTTGACAGTGAACCTACTTTACTTTTAATGTAAGTCAATGGAACCAGACTTTTTTCCAAGTATTTTGGGCTGTTTCTCTTGGTCCATTCATCATGAAATTTACATATAATGTAAAGGCCAACAGGTATTTTCAAATTATGTGAAAAACTGAAAAACCACAAAAATGGAGATAAAAGGTTTTGTTCCGACAGCGGTGATGACCCTCATTCATCGAAGTTGCTTAAAAACGAATGTAGATTTGACCACCTTTAATGACATACAAACTACTCTGCATCTGATTTTTGAAACTTTCGTACAAGCGAAGATTTGAGCGCAGTCGGCTTCAGTGCGTGAAATCAAGCGCCAGCCTACTAACACCTCATTTACATATCATTTACATGAAACATGCCCTAATTCAAGCAGATGTTTCAGCAAAAGCCAATAAAAGTGTTCAGCTGCTCATGAGCCAGTGGCTGTGCTTGTAGGCGGAGTTTGAGGCCAAGCACAGTCTATTTATGTATTTAATCAATTTTTTTTATAAATGCGCACATTGATGATTACATTTTACTGCACTTTGACAGTGAAAATACTTTAACAGTGTAGCAAAGACTTGCGTGCACTTGTTTTAGAGTAGAGTTTGTATTTTTGTCTTATTCACATATTTTTAAAACCTCCAATAGCAGTGCACTGTTTAAGTTAACAACTTATTTTAAAGTTATATTTTTTATTACTGTGAGTCAAGTTACTCCTCTTGCTATATATATATATATATATATATATATATATTATATATATACACACACACACACATATACACAGATCCCAGCATACTGTCGGACTGTTCAACTATTAGTGGAAGTTAATGGAGAAAGTATTTATTCTGGGTCATTTCTGGGCCATTTCTATTGGTCCATTCATCATGAGATTTTGAAACAATGTAAAGGGAAACCACCAATTTCAAATTATGTCAAAGGGTGAAAAAAAATAAAAATAAAATAAAAAATTGGGTACTAGAAACTACCAATTATAACAATATAATATAATATAATAATAATATAAGAATAATATAATAATAGAAATTATTATTTATTTATTGTAAAACAAAATAGTATATAAATTCACACTAGAAACAACAACGTATGTACAAAAAGCACCAAACAAACCATTCCATCTGGGTAATTTGTGAGTGTCTCTGCTATCTGCCCTGAGGTTGGGCTTGTTTTCTTATGTGTCGTCTTCTTGTGTTGCAGATCTGTCTTTACAGAAATTGTGTGCACTGGCATATTTTTCCCTCACTCTCTCCCTCAGTCTCCCTCACTCTCTCCCTCTCTCTCCCTCACTCTCTCCCTCTCTGTCCCTCAGTCTCTCTCTCTCTCTCTCTCTCCCTCAGCATGACGGCTGTAGCCGTGCAGGAGTGTTCAGGTCAGTGTGACCCTGAATGAAACTGTGGATGATGAGAGTGATGTGCAATTGAGTTGGGGTGAAGTGTGTGACGTTAGCGTTAAGAGGTTCAGGGCTGGTTGAAAAAAAGGTGATGTCCTGGTTCCTGGTGGGGCCCAATAATAATAATAATAATAATAATAATAATAATAATAATAATAATAATAATAACAACAATAATAACTGGGGGGCTGGTTGCCACAGGCCCCCCTGCACCAAAGGCCCCAGTGTGACTGCCCCCTCCTCCTGCAGAATTTATTGAAACAAGCAAATTTATCTGCATTATTTCTAGAAACAGGTAAAATGATCTACCAGTGGAACAAAAAACTTTCACTACATGGAAATTAAGTGTGTGGAAATAAACTGATCAAATAATATTGCTAAATCAATCTAGATAAATATTAGATATTGACTACATTTAAGGATATTTTTACTGGTCAAGATATTATAAGAATATTTTACAGTTCAGTAGTAACATTACAGTTTAATTAAACTGAAGGCAGTGATGTATTTTCACTCCAAAGTGACATTTTTATAAGTGGAATTGTCTTAATTCTAGTCTAAATATTTAATATCTCTCATGTTGAGATTATTGTGAGCATATAATATTATTTAACTTATGTCTAGACATTTTTACTCATTTGAAGAAGTTGTATTATATATCTTATTTTAAAAAACAAGTAAAATTATCTGCTAAATAGTGGGATAATTTTACTTTAAAACAAGGAAAAACATCTAGAAATAAGTCAAATAATTTATAATATTCCCATAAACGTGTCAGAATGAGACATTTTTGATATTCAGACTCAGATTTAAAATGATTTCTCTTGTTAAGATTGCAGTGAACCCTTTTTAGCACCCTTATGTGATTAATCTGAGGGGTGACTGAGCGCTGGGTGCAGAGAGAGTGAGCTGAAGAGTGAGGTGTGCCCACTCTGTGGGTGGACGGTCGTTTGAGGAGCTACCTGAAGCCGAAGGCCGGGTTTCATCGCTTTAGCCGTGACAGGAGTGCGAGCGGCGGGCTGTCCGGATCTGCTCTCAGGCTGGCTGTGACACGAGCGCGGATGATGAACACACAGCCTCTCCTCCGCTTTCTCCTGACGCATCATCCGCCGGATAATCCTCTCTGGATCCCCTTCAGGAAGGGCACTGCAGGAGAGACGCCGCTGTCAAACCATCGCAGACCAGGGGCCAAGATAACCCCCGCGGAGATGGCAGGATAAAGAACGAACTGAGAGAAATTCCTCCTGGGAAGGGTCCTGATGCCAACAGGGCTGAGAGAGAGAGAGAGAGAGAGAGAGAGAGAGAGAGAGAGAGAGAGAGAGAGAGAGAGAGAGATAGATAGATAGATAGATAGATAGATAGATAGATAGAGAGAGAGAGAGAGAGAGAGAGAGAGAGAGAGAGAGAGAGAGAGAGAGCTTTAGAACACAGAACAGAAACACTGGCAGGAAACTCTCCACACTATATGAGCTATAATGAGACACTGGTTCCAGTAGTCCAAGTTATCGGCAGCCGTATTTAAAAAACAACAACAAAAAAAGCTGTAATTTTATACACTGCAAAAAAATGGTGTCTTGTCAAGTAAAATGATCTTAAATATAGTCAATAAATCCAATATTTATCCTGCAGAGATTGTTTTAAACTTAATTTAACATTATTTAATTTATTTCTGGACATTATTTTAGGTAATTTTATTAAGTAAAATCTTCTCACTATATTTGCAGATAATTGTTCTTCTTAAAAATGATCAGGTAGATGATTACAGTCAACAGATATGTGAATATTGAATTTATTGTCCTACTGCAGGGGCTGATCTCTAGTTAAGATCAAGATAAAGATTATCGAAGTCAAATGATCTCCCTGGCGGATAAATTTGCTTATTTTAAGAAATATGCTTGAAGCAAACAAATTATTTGAGAGGAAGAGGACAGTGGGCCGCTGACGGTGTGGGATTTTTCCTTCCTTTCTTTTTTTAGCTATACTTTGTAAATTAGTTTAGTAATTTTAATCCAGCTCAGCATTATCAACAACATTTTCTATAAAATCATTTCATATCAGGCCTAGTCATTATTTTTGTTCTCTCAGTGGTTTGTAATATTTGTAGCAATATAGTTTATTTTCCAAAATAAAAGTCTCTGTGCGTTTAAAATCTGTTTGAAGAGATTAAAAACTAGTTAGAGCTTGTATGCAAGACAGTAATCTGGGTGGTCCGAGGGTGGACCAGCAGTGGAACACAGTCAGTGGGGTGCTGACCATATCAAGCCAGTGGACCGATATACGCTGCTATCTGGAATCTGCCAATATGGTGACTTAAAATTACTCACAACAAGTAAAAATGTCTAAAAATAAGTTAAACAATCTTATAATAAGCTTAAAACAGAAAACAGACTAACATAAACAAAGTTAGTTAGACACCTCCACCAAAACAATCATTACACTCTTACAAATGACGCTTCTTTAAGGCTTCTTTAGTAAAGAAAGTGGATCTACGCAGAACTACAAGAATAGGGATTTTCAAAAAGGATCTATATAGAACCGTCTACTGCACACTCTCCATCAATCTGAAGAAACATTTCATGATGCAAAGAACCGTTTAATCGTGTAGAGGGTCCTTTAGTGTTCTCGGTTTTATATAGAACTATTCACTTTATTAAAGAACCCTTGAAGAACCATCATTTTTAAAAGCGTACCGATGTAAAAATGTTAAAACAACACTGAAGCGTGTTGAGCTGAATGTTCAAAAAAGTTGTGAATGCTGTGAGAGCGCCCCCTATTGTTTATCAGAGCATCACCGCTCTCCAGTTTCAGTCTCCATTTCCCAAACGCTTTAGCCGAGCGCGCTAACGTTACTCCTCCTCATAAACAGACACACGTTCAGCTCCGTCTCCTCATTATTCACCACCATCACTGTAATATTTTATTTGGCAAGTTTTCATCAACAGTAAAGTAATTAGAGGGAGTGGCGGAGAACGTTCCCACTCATGTCTACAGTGTTTTCGATCTACAGAGATAAATAAGAACAAAACAAAACAAAAAAAAATAATAATAATAATAAAATCGGTGAATATAATGAACTTGAAAGTACTTCATGCCATATTTAATGACAGCAAAATCTCACTCTGAAAGAGCACAGGGCGAAAAGAAGGACATCAGAAATGGTGAACAAGGTAAGAACAAGGTAGATGTTTCTAATAAAGTGGCCGGTTAGTGGAAGAACAAGGTAGGTGTTTCTGATAAAGTGGCCAGTTAGTGGAAGAACAAGGTACGTGTTTCTGATAAAGTGGCCAGTGAGTGGAAGCAGAATGTGTGTGTTTCTAATAAAGTGGCCAGTGACTGGAAGCACATGGTCAGTATTTGTAAGTAGCCTGTGAATCTTAAACACTCTGATAAACTTAAGAATTTAACATGGTCACTGTGTCACATCTGGCAGGAGATGTTTTCATGTTATCTTAAATGGAGGCGTGTACAGGCGCACCCTCACTTCACAAATTCCCGATGAGCTTTTGGGGATTATTTTGACAGTTTATCGGCTGTCATCCTCCATCAGACGCGCTAAAACAGCCACAAAGCTTCACTCGTGCTGCCTCTGTTCTCTCTCCTCTCTGACATTCAATGATTACCTGTCAACACTCCGGCCCAGCCGCAGGCCCGGCTCATCCCACTGTAGCGCCGATTCTATTAACACCCCCCGACGCCCCCACGCCCTTCTACCATCCCTCCATCCCGCTATCCCTCCATCCTCTTTCTCCCCTCTATTGACTTTCAGCTCCATGCTCCCTCTCTCTCTGGCTCTGACCCTGCCGCTTCATTTCCAGCACCTTTGAGTCCGCACTGCCACTGCGGCCAGAGCGGCTCCCAGAGCCTCAGGCTGTCACGCGGTCTGTGCCAGTGTTGAACAAAAGAAAAGACAAGAAAGGAAGAGAAGAGGACAAAAGGAAAGGAAAGGCAGAAATGAAAAGAAAGGAATTAAACATATAAACATTCTTAAATGTCGCTGTTGTCGGAAGAAAACCTCATGTCCATTTTTGACGTTTTTCAGTTTTTGGCGTAATTTGAAAATGCCTGTTACTCTTTACATTATATGTAAATATCATGATGAATGGACTAAAAGAAATGACCTAAAATGACTTGGAAAAAATTCTGGTTCCATTGACCTACATTAAAAGTAAAGTATGTTTTTTCCTTCTCCTGTAAAGTTACCATTTTGGAGATATGAGGTTTTGTTCCAACAAAAATCCAGCAATATTCTTATTTACAAAAATCCAAGCAGATTTTCTCATAAAAGGAATTTGTCTTCGGTTTTACACACTTAAGCCCAGATGAGATGATGTAATTTTACCACTTTATTTCTCATATTTATGACCAATTCTCACAGGATAAGAAGTCTCGGTCTCGGGTTATTAGGCTAGTCCACTATAGATCATCTACAGATGATCAAACTGTTAAACACAGTTGATTCTAAACAGTGGTGGGGTTAGGATTTGGACCGGGGTGAGGGTTGGGTTTAGGTTTTAAGTTAAGGTTAGGATTAGAGCACGTTTAGAGTTAAAGAAAATTCTGGTTTAGTAGATATTTAGTTCATTTAATGTAACTTGAAAGTAAACTATCTACAAAGCATCTAAAGTGGACTATCCAAATAAAGTGTTACTGAAATCTCAGTATAAATGACAGAGATGGGAGCTTAACTCTGTTTTTGCACTGCTGCTATTCCAGAAAAGAGTAGAAAAGATGAGAAAACATTTAATTTAGACGTTTTTCCATTAACTCTAACCATCTGTCTACTGTCTTAAGTGGATGTAGGGCATGACTAGAATTGTCATTACCTGGCAATTTACAGCCAACAGTCAACCTCAATGAATAAAATCACATTTTTTCTGTAATTTTTACATCTTTTCATGTTCTGAGTCGAACACTTTGGGTAGAACAGTGCATGTCGATTTGATCTGAGCCAAGAACGCTGAAAATAGTATCTTGTCAAGTGAAAAGATCTCAAATATAGTCAATATATCTAACATTTTGCATTTTGAGATGGTTGTGCACTTAGTATAAGATTATCTGGCTCATTTCCAGAAATGTTTTACTTGTTTTAAGTAATCAGATAAAATTTCTCTCACTCTACTGGCAGATAGTTTTGCTGGTTTCAAACACAGTTTTACCTAAAACAAGTAAAAATGTCTAGAAATAAATGAAATAATCTTAAATTAAGCTTAGAACAATCTCAACAGGAGACATATTAGATTTATTGACTATATTTGAGATAATTTTACTTGATGAGACACCATTTCTTGCAGCGAAATTGCTTCTCTGTGCGCTTTCATACTTTAGAACCTCCTTTTCCACCGGAAAGCATTTTTACTGATATGTCAGTTCACACAGGATTAGTATAAACTGAGATTATTTCTACTGCTTGTTTTAAAGCTAGGTGGCAGAATCTACTGATGATGGAGGATGCAGTCCATTAATCAGGTAGGAGTTAATCAATAAAAATTAACCACCTGCACATGTACAACTAATCTTGTCTAAACAGGGTCTTAAACAGTAACAGACATCCACACCTGAGTTCTACACTGTTAGAAATAAAGGTTCTGTGCAGGTATCACAGATACAAACAGTGTAAATGTTCCCTCAAAAGGTTCAACAGTGGTTTTAAGGTCTGATTGTGAACCTTAAATAAGTTTTTCCAGGTGAAAAGTTTGTATTTGTACCTTTTCATAACCGAATGTTTTAAACAGAACAGTAAAATAAAGTCCTGGAGACGAGACGGGGTGTGTGGAGTCAGTACAGCTTAGAACATATCATTTCAGTGGATTATGGTTCAGTTATGTTCCCTGACTAAAGGTACTGAGATGGACCCTTGAGGGAACCACCCCAGTGACAAGAGGGGGACTGACCCAGAGACAGTTTAGTACCTATTTCTGAGAGTGTACCACATTTTTGGCCATTTCCATAAATACTCTTTGCAAATTTTGGCTGAAAAAGAAAAGAAACAAAAAAAGAACTGCTAAACAGACAAAAATGAAGGAAATTTGAAGAATTAAACTCTTCTTGAAGTGCAACGAAAAGCTCAGCGCAAAGGCCATCTTCAAAGCGAAGTCCCTGGCCATAAAAACACATTTTTTCTGTTCAGTTCATTTTAATAAATAGTTTTAAGTTTTTATCTTTTTATTTGCATAATCTCCTCCCACCTCAACAGTGTCATACCCCATATACATATTCATAAGGTCAGCCATGCCAAAACCTGCCACCTGCCATCGTAGGTCCCTCTGTGCACAACATTCATTAGTGCCATTGCAAATATTTAGTAAGCCTGGCCCACTGTCCGAAAGCGCAGCGTCTCTCGTTTAACATGGCACTTGAGGTTTATTAATGGTCCTAAAGTTATTTATGTTTAAACACAACAGACTGTAGTCCATCTGTCTCTCTGCATACTTTGTTAGCCCCCTTTTACCCTGTTCTTCAGTGATCAGGACCCCCATAGACCCTCACAGAGCAGGTACTATTTGAGTGGTGGATCATTCTGGTGGTGGTGTGTTAGTGTGTGCTGTGCTGGTCTGAGTGGATCAGACACAGCAGTGCTGCTGGAGTTTTTAAACACTGTGTCCACTCACTGTCCACTCTATTAGACACTCCTACCTTGTCAGTCCACCTTGCAGATGTAAAGTCAGAGACGATAGCTCATCTGCTGCTGCACAGTTTATGTTGGTCATCCTCTAGTCCTTCATCAGTGGTCACAGGACGCTGCCCACAGGACGCTATTGGCTGGATATTTTTGGTTGGTGGACTATTCTCAGTCCAGCAGCGACACTGAGGTGTTTAAAAACTCCAGCAGCACTGCTGTGTCTGATCCACTCAGACCAGCACAACAAACACTAACACACCACCACCACCTCAGTGTAACTGCAGTGCTGAGAATGATCCACCACCCAAATAGTACCTGCTCTGTGAGGGTCCATGGGGGTCCTGACCACTGAAGAACAGGGTAAAAGGGGGCTAACAAAGTATCAGAGAAACAGATGGACTACAGTCTGTAACTGTAGAACTACAAAGTGCACCTATATAGTAAGTGGAGCTGATAAAATGGACAATGAGTGTAGAAACAAGGAGGTGGTCAGAATGTTATGCCTGATCGGTCTGTGTTGTATTACACTTATAATTCTGAGAAGTAAAGCATTGTCTAAACGCGGTACCCCTGTCTCTCCCTGACAGCCCTCATCACATACTTTATGTTACGTACCCTTTACCCCTAGTTACAATCGCACACCCACGTAACATCACACACAGTTTCATAGCGTAATGTTTGGCCATGAAGGGTTAAAGCAGTGTGTGTGAAGAGTGCAGAGTGCAGCGGCCAGTAAGAGGAAGCAATACTGTATTAAATTATTGGTAACACTTTACTGTAGGGTAGCATTCATAAGGCTCCATCACACTGACACGGTTTAAATATATATATATTAAAAAAAAGGGTGAAAAGTTCGTCTGCAGGGGCGCCAGACAAAACTCATTACACTGTTTCTCATTAATTACCGAGACTGTGGCGCCCGCTGAAGTTTCATTTGTCCCGCCACACTTTCATAATGAACCAGAAATGTCTTTACACTTCTCATAATAACATAAACAACGTTGTTTTGGCTGGGTATGTTCACACACACACACACACACACACACACGCACACACACACGCACACACACACACACACACACACACACACAGGACTGTTTTATCACCTGGCTGCATTCAAGACCACGAGGCATTTTGAGGACACAGCACCGTTTGATTTGAGGTCAGTAACGTTAACTTTACAGTTTCCACTGCACACTCCGAAAAAGATGGTTCTTCAAGGGTTCTTATGTAAAGACAATGGTTCTATACAGAACCACGAATACTCAAAGAACCCTTTGCATGATAAAAGGGTTTGCATCATTAAATGGTTCTTCAGATTAATGGAGAATGTGATGTGGATGGTTCTATCTAGAACCTTTTTGAAAAAAAAAAAAAAAAAAACCTGGGGCGGAGTGATTACAGAAAAAGCTCTAAGTAAGGAGCAGAAATCTCCACTTCACTCATATGCCCTGAGCGGAACATAGAACCTTTTTCAAAAAGTTCTTTATATAACGCTTGTCTTTACTTAAGAGCTCATGCAGAACCATTGTTTCTAAGAGTATAGCTGTATTACACTGAAATTTTCAAAAAGGTTCTATATAGAACCATATACAGCACATTCTTCATCAATCTGACGGAACCTTTTCACCATGCAGAGAACCATTTAAGGCATGCAAACTGTTCTTTGACAAAAGCAGCTATAATGATGAATCATGCCTGTTAGGATAAGCCATTTATGTAGGTTTATGAAGGAGTCATGAAGACTCATGAACACTGACCCACAGTAAAGTGTTACGGAATCAAGCAATGAAATAAAATAAGAGAAACAGAGAAAACACAAACAACCTATATTGAAAAAAATATATTCCAAACGTATTTATGAAATAAATTTCCTGCAAAATTAAAAAAAAAAAAAGTTAAAATGTTTTTCTAAATGCATTTATTAGTATGTGTTATTCTACGTCTTCAGTTATCTGTAATGAAGGTTACAGACGTAACTAAATGTTCTTCTGTGATCTGCACTGTACTTTACATTAACCAGGTACGTCTGCAGTCAGACTTTCACACACAATGTATTTCACACAAACAAGATATCAGATCATAACTGCATTTTCAGATATCAATACCCACAACACTCGCTTCTGTCCTGTTAAAGGATCATTTGATCAGATTTAAAATGAAGATACTGGAACACAAATTCATCTCTAAAGGTATCAGACAGTGAAGAGCATCAGACAGGATTCTGGATATTTTCATACATTTTTAGATGGATTTGATAAACATTTACATACATTTATTGCTGTATTTCTGTGTGTGATATTTCCCCATACATTTAAAATAAATGTATTTTAAACTATATTTGGTTAATTGGCAAAATATTACATAAAATAATACATTTTAAAAATAATACATTTTAGTGTTTGGAATGTATTTCAGTATGGACTGCAACGTATTTGACAAGTATTTCAAATATCTAAAATTACATGTCCATATATATATATATATATATATATATATATATATATATATATATATATATATATATATATATATATATAGATAGATAGATAGATAGATAGATAGATAGATATATATAGATAGATAGATAGATAGATAGTGATGTTGGGACCAAACTTCGAATCTATATTGTTATTTTTCAGTTTTTGACATAATTTGAAAATACCTGTTGCTCTTTACATTGTGTGTAAATTTCATGATGAATGGACCAAACAAACGGCCCAAAATGACTTGGACAAAAGTCTGGTTCCATTGACTTACATTGAAAGTAAAGTATGTTTTTCCTTCTCCTGTAAAGTTACCATTTTGGAGATACGAGGTTTTCTTCCAACAACTGAGATATTCTTATTTACAAAAATCCAAGCAGATCTTCCCAAAAAAGGAATTTGTCTTTGGTTCCACACACTTAAGCCCTGTTCGGATGAGATTAGTTTTCTATTGGTAGATGAGGTAATTTCTCCACTGTATGCCTAATGTTTATGACCAGTCCCCACAGGATAAGGTTTTGTTCCAAGAACAGCATATATTTCCCCCCATATGAGAAGAGAAATGAAAAAAAAGGACAGAGGACTGAAAACATAAAGAGAAGAACAGAAGACGTCCCCAAAGCTGAAGGGGAGCTCTGTTCGCTTTTAGAGAGAGCTGTGTGAATCCTGTATGTATCCCTGCTGTCCCACAGCGGTGGGGCGTGTGTCTCCTGGCCCATCGGCTCTCAGAATCAGAGCAGGTTTGTTTCCTCCATCAGGGATGGAGTGGAGCTTGTTGTAAAGCATCACTGCTGCAGTGGGAGGATATGCAGGGCGATTTCCACTCTGCGCGATCTCTCCCACCGCCCTTTTCATGTTGCATTTGCAGAAGGAGCTGTCGCGGCGCTTATAGCTGACATTTTAAAATGTGAAGCGCTCTCGCGTCCCTCCACGCTAATCTCACTGTGCGTCTGCCTTCATGACCAATCCAGGAGATTTCATCACGTCCACTCTAATCTTCGGCATTACTCACTCAGAACATATTGATCACAGACAGGAAGCGTGTTGCTTGGATGAGGCAGGCACTCCGGAAGAAAATGACTAACAGTATGACTGTAATATTAGTTTAGCTAAGAATAACAGCTCTTGTTCCTCCACTCACTGGCCACTTTATTAGAAACCCCAACTTTGTGCTTTCACTCACTGGCCACTTTATTAGAAACACCTACCTTGTTTTCCGACTCACTGGCCACTTTATTAGAAACACCTTCCTTGTGTTTTACTCATGGGCCACTTTATTAGAAACACTCACCATGTACTTCCACTCACTGGACACTTTATTAGAAACACCTTCCTTGTGTTTTACTCACTGGCCACTTTATTAGAAACACCTACATTGTTCTTCTATTTACTGGCCACTTTATTAGAAACACTCACCATGTACTTCCACTCACTGGCCACTTTATTAGAAACACCTACATTGTTCTTCTATTTACTGGCCACTTTATTAGAAACACTTACCATGTACTTCCACTCACTGGCCACTTTATTAGAAACACCTACATTGTTCTTCCATTTACTGGCCACTTTATTAGAAACACTCACCATGTACTTCCACTAACTGGCCACTTTATTAGAAACAGTCACCATGTACTTCCACTCACTGGCTACTTTATTAGAAACAACTACCTTTTACTCCCACTGACTGGCCACTTTATTAGAAACACCTTAATCTGATCACCACCACTTAATCTGATCTAAGAAATCAGACTATACTTTTTACACAACCACTTGAACAATCAGATAAGTGAGGAAACCAATAATGATTGGATTCCAATAATGATTGGATTATCAAGTGCATGCAGTTAGTGCCCCTAACATGGCGGTGTATGTGGTGCTGGTATGAGTGCTGGGGCTCTTACACTCCTCAGTGTCTGGTTGAGAGTGGACCGCCACCCACATATCTGGACATAAGCGGTCCTGTGGTCAGAATCTGACCAATGGTGCAGGTCTGGATGATGAATAATAAAAGCTGTTCATTAACAGATGGGCTACAGCCTCTACCTGAACACCAACAGCTACGAGAGTGGGGTTTCTGATAAAGTGGCCATGTAGTGCATATCCTCCTAGTAAAGAGCTTATATAATAGCCCAGATCCAACACTGAAGTGAAAGTGCTTATGTAGCGAATGTCAGATTTACAGTAAGAACGCTGTAAGCCCCTCTGCTACACAAAAGACCCGGGACATTGTCCAGTTCCTGCTCCTCATCTAGAATGCTGACAGCATGGTTCGAATAGAGGACACAGACACACCGGCCATCAAAAGTTTGGGGACACCAATTATTCGCGACAGTGCCACAAATTTCATCCTCAGCACTCAGACTTTTAGTCACACTTTCTTTTACAGTATCTTACGTTCTGGATATTAACCACTTCAGTGTGAGGTACAAACTTAAAAAGTACTAGATAATTGTTTTGTCTCATCTTCAATCATAAACTTCAGATAATTTATTACGATTGACAAACCTAACAGATAATTTTGTAATAATAACTAATAATAAACAAGTTTTCAAGCAGCACTTTGCTTTAAAAATCATCACAAAATATCAAACACATTTAAAAAGATGGTTCTTCAAGGGTTCTTTAGTGAAGAGAATGGTTCTATATAGAAGCATGAACACTCAGTGAATCCTTTGCATGATTAAATCATTTTTTGCATCATTAAATGGTTCTTCAGATTGCTGCAGAATGTGTTTTATGCACATTTGTGTGTTTTGTGCACACTGTTAAATGTTCACTGTTGAAAATGGTTCCATATAGAACCGTGAACACTTAAAGAACTCTCTGCATGATTAAAAGGCTCTTTGCATTGTGAAAGATGGAGAATGAAGTGTAGATGGTTCTACATAGCACCAAAAAGGGTTCTGCTATTGTTACAAGCTTGACATCGTCACAATAGAAGAATCTTTTTTTGGTGCTTAATAGAACCCATTTCAGAAAGATTCTATATAGAACCATCTACAGTACATTCTCTATCAATCCGAAGAAACTTTCACAATGCAAAAACCTTTTAATCATGCAGAGTTTTTTGAGTGTTCATTTTCATTACTAAAGAACCCTTTGAAGAGCCATTTTTTGAAGAGTGCACGGTTCTATATAGAACCTTTTTTGAAAAGGGTTCCATATAGCACCAAAAAAGGTTCTTCTATTTTATGATGTTTTTTAGAAAGGTTCTATATAGAACCATTTACAGCACATTTTTCATCAAACTGAAGAGCCCTTTAATTACGCAAAGGGTTCTTTGAGTGTTTATGGCTCTATATAGAACCATTTTCTTTACTAAAGAACCCTTGAAGAACCACCATTTTTAAGAGTGTAGTTTTCACTTTCGCTTTTTGCAGTGCTAGCATGAAGTTCTCTACAGCTGAAAGAACCGTCCTGGCGGTTGACCAATCAGAACAGAGGGGGGGAAATGACCAATCAGAGTGCACTGGGCTCATTGGGAGGTGGGGCTTAAAGACACAGGAGCTCTAACAGAGCATTTCAGATGTTCAGTATGAGAAAAATGTGTTTTGGAACATTAAAGCATGTAAATCTATTCTAGACCCCCAAAATAAAATTATGAACATTGAAAATGAGCATTAAAGGCCACCTTTAAGCAAAGTGCGAAATACAGGGGGTCCTGGGGGGTCCGAGACCTTCCAATTTACTTCTTGGACCCCCTGAACGTTGCAAAATCAAAATTCTGGAGGGTCTCAAAACAAGCTTAGGATTTTATGCTGTCATCATTTATCTACCCACAATCAGCTTCTGGTGTTCTTAACTAACTAGAGCTGCAGCACTGCTCTGCCTCAGGGTGGCGCTGTAGCAGACCGGTTCACCCAGTTGGTCCTTCATAGCCTAGAAACTGTAACTCTGCCCGGATTCCTCTGAAAAACTTTACAATGAGCTGCAGCAGATCTGTAAATCTGAAAACTCGCCCAGTTTCCCAAGAGTTTGGAGTGAAGAGTGACTGTTCCTTATTTCTCACACTGAAGACAGAAGAGGAGACGAGGAAGATCTCGGTTAGTGTGAGGAAGAGTGCAGAACCGCACTAGAACAGTAGACTACAGGAGAACAACTGATAAACAAACTGTTGCCACTGAAGCATCAGCGCCGCTATGGAGAGCAAGTGAGCAGCCAGACCACACTGGAGTAACCAGACAACACAGGATCACACACACTGGATTTAACTGGAAAGTAACAGTGAAAATTAAACATCCCTCCAAACATTCCAGACGCTAATATACACACACCTCCAAACAGTGTCCAGTTCCCGGTCAGTGTGTCCTGTGTGGCACTGTGGGTTTGTTATGCTAATGGATTATATGAGAATATCTGATACCAGTCAAATCAGCTGCGCTGAAAAACTCCCGCAGAGTCAGATTTACATTTATAGTACAGAGCAAAACAGACTAAAGGCTCAGAAACGAATTCACCCTCCAGCTGATTTACATCATATTTATATAGAGAAAGATAGAAACTTCTACAGAGAGAGAGAGAGAGAGAGAGAGAGAGAGAGAGAGAGAGAGAGAGAGAGAGATAAAGACAGAGCGATAAGGAAAGAAAGAGAAAAAAGAGAAAGGGAGAGAGTGAGAAATAAGTAAACAGTGAGATAAATACATAGAGATAAGGAAAGAAAAAGATACAAAGGGAGAGAGAGAAAGAGGGAGAGAAAGCAGGAGAGATAAAGACAGAGCGAAAAGGAAACAGAGAATAAGAAAAAGGAGAGAAAGGGAGAGAGAGAGATAAATGAAGACAGAGATGAGGAAAGAGAGAAAGAAAAAAGAGAGAGGGAGACAGAGAGTGAGAGAGAGAGAAAGACAGAAATAAGGAAAGAAGAGGAGAGAGATAAAGACAGATGAGGAAAGAGAGAACAAGAGAGAATGAGAGATTGAGATAAATAAAGGCAGAGAGATAAGAGAAAGAAAGAAAGAAAAAGAAAGAAAAAGGGGAGAGTGTGTGTGAGAGAGATGTACAGAGAGATAAGAAAAGAAAAAGGAAAGAAAGAAAGCAAACAGAAAGACAAGAAGAAGAAAAATAGGAAAAGTGAGTCAGAGAGAGCGAGAAAGAGAGAGTCAGAGCGAGAGAGAGAGAGCAAGAGAGAGTCAGAGCGAAAGAGAGCATGAGAGAGAGAGAGAGCGCAAGAGAGAGCGAGAGAGAGAGAGCGAGAGCGAGAGAGCAAGAGAGAGTCAGAGCGAGAGAGAGAGCAAGAGCAAGAGAGAGAGAGCGAGAGAGAGAGAGCAAGAGAGAGTCAGAGCGAGAGAGAGAGAGAGCGAAAGAGAGCGAGAGAGAGCGAGAGAGAGCAGAGGGGATGTGAAGGTGTTTGTGGCCGAGTGTGGAGGTCGGAGGTGATGAACTCAATCAGCTGTGGTTATTGTGAGCTCTCGGACGCTGCAGGCTCCGCTCGCTGCCCCAGCGCAGGTGCTCAGACACGGCCGGCTGGACATGGGGGGGCAGGTTCTACACCCACGGGGTGCAGCAGGAATTCAGATTAGCTGAGACAGACATGCTGAATCTTAGCCCAAGCTTTTGAACGCTGTAAACAGCCTGACGCAAAACATCCCTCTGCCGCCGGCTGCCGCTCCGCTTTATCAGTCAGTACAGCACGCCTGCTGACTTAAACACACACAGCAACCGTCTGGATTAAAGTAATAATAAAAACACCATTCATCTGAGCTGTGAGGCTAATGTAGCTAACATTTAATGGAGGCTTATACCCCACCAATTAGCATGGTGCTAACTAAGACACATTTCAAACAATGGGCTTCATTCTCCAACCGTTCTTAAGAATAAATGTATTTTTAAAGCCCACTTACGCGGTTTTCTTATGTGGAAGTTGTTCTTTGGTAAGAATACAATCTACACACACACACAAGAGCACAAAGGTGAGAACAGTTCTGCGCTTTAAGAACACGTCATCAATCTGACAGACTTTTTCTTAGTTCCTTTCTTCAGAACACATGAAGATATTGGAGAATGAGGCATACCAGTACAACCAAAACTCCTCCCAGTACAATCAAAACCCCTCTGAGTACAACCCAAACCCCTCCCAGTACAACTAAAATTCTTCTTAGTACCAACAAAACCCCTGTTAGTACAAATAAACTCCTCACAGTGCTACCAAAACTCCTCCCAGTACAACCCAAACCCCTCCCAGTACAATCCAAACCCCTCCTAGTACAACCCAAACCCCTCCGAATACATCTAAAACCCCTTCCAGTACCACCAACACCCCTGCTAGTACAAATAAACTTCTCATAGTACTACCAAAACCCCTCCCAGGACAACCAAAACCCCTCCCAGTACAACTAAAACCCCTCGTAGTATAACTGAAACCCATCTCAGTGCAACCAAAACTGTTCTTACCAAAAGTAAAATCTCTCCCAATACAACTAAAATCCCTCCCAGTACAACCGAAACTCCTCCCAGTAGACTATTGCAAGCTTAATATAGGGAGATTTAACTTATTTCTAGACAGTTTTACTTGTTCTGGGTAAATTTAAAGTCAGAGTATCTCACTATACCGATAAATAATTTTGCATAAATTATTATATTTCTATATTTCTGTCAATACATTGAGCAAATCTGACTATAAGCAATGACAAGTTAAAATGTTTAGAAATAAGTAAAAAAGAAATTGTATAAGCTTACAAAAATCTCAACTTGGGAAATATTAGATATCTTGACCAGACTGAAGATCATTTCAATTAACAGGAGACTGTCATTTTTTTCATTGGTGAACAATTCAAGTTGTGAAGCAGTTAGTCTGATGCACTCCTACAAAGGGCACCTACATGGTCGTTTCTGATGAAAAATGGCCATTTAACATATTTAATGTGATGTTTCTGTTATTGTGTACCTCCCTCCACATTCCCTCATACAAAATACAAAATGTGCATCAATATGTGTCAAAATTTGAACCGTTTAAGCATCAAAATCCTAATATTTATATGAGCTAATTTCATGTCCTGTGTAAAACAGAAGAGTCAGTGAAGCTGATAGATGTGGGTTGCCAGTCTGCCAGCGCATGCTTTACTCAGAAGCTTCCAAATTGCTATGATTAATTATGAGGCAAATGTGTTTAGACAGGGCTAAATTTTAAAAGACACAAATCTCCGACCCCCACAGCCGGCTCTTACATTCCGATGGACAGGAAGTTTGTGCTGTGGGAAGAAAAAAATTAATTTAGCCAAATTGCGATAAGAAAGTTAATTTTGAGAGGGCTCAATCAAATTTACCCGTTTCAATTATTCTGATGAAAGACGTTTATAAAACAGACACCAAGAACAATTAAGCGCAAATGTATACACACATCACTTCCAGACAGCGTTCAATTAAACTGAACAGATTCAGACAGTTCAATCATTCTTCCTCACCATAAGGCTTCAAACACTGCTTTTAGGCTCAAAACTCCCTCTCGCTCCACAGTATCAGCACTCTGAGTTACTGACCGCCTCAATTAGATTAGTTTCAGCGCCGTTTCTCCACTCTTGTTGAGATAATTACTAAAGTACGTCTTAAGTGTCTTAATTGCCGGCGCTCCAGCATAAACTTCCGCGACTCCAAGGTACAGCAGTCAAGTGAACGGAGGCGGTGAGGAAATTCACCTGCCGGTTTTGATGCACCATGTTTGAGAGATTTCAGATATACAGGCTTTCTGGGTAAGACAGTTTGCGGTAAACAGATCTTAGAAGCGTCATTACTGAGCTATTCAGTGTAGCCAGAGCAATTTCAGAACACGCTTTATTTTGAAAATGAAAGGAAAGTATGATTGATGCTCATTTACACTTATTACCAGAAATACAGACCAAATCAATCTGTACAGTCTGAGATATTCGGCCTGCCTTTTCTGATACTGCAAAAAATGATAGTATAGATCATGTTGTTTCACAGTATGTCAGTATATACACCAAGTAGCCATAACGTTAAAACCGCCTTCTTGTTTTTACACTCACTGCCCATTTGATCAGCTCCACTGACCACATGTTGTAGTTCTACAGTTACAGACTGCAGTCCAGCTGTTTCTCTGCATACTTTGGTACCCTGTTCTTTAGTGGTCAGGACCCCCACAGGACCCATATAGCCCCCACATAGCAGGTACTATTTGGGTGGTTGGTCATTCTCAGCACTGCAGTAACACTGACGTGGTGGTGGTGTGTTAGTATGTGTTGCGCTGGTCTGAGTGGATCAGACACAGCAGTGCTGCTGGAGTTTTTTTGTTTTTGGTTCCCAGTCCAGCAGTGACACTGAAGTGTTTAAAAACTCCAGCAGCACTGCTGTGTCTGATCCACTCAAACCAGCGCAACACACACTAACACACCAACACCACCAGAGAATGATCCACCACCCAAATGATACCTGCTTTGTGGGGGGTCCTGTGGGGGTCCTGACCACTGAAGAACAGGGTAAGAAAGTATGCAGAGAAACAGATGGACTACAGTCTGTGATTGTAGCGCTACAACATGCTCTATATGGTCAGTGGAGCTGATAAAACAGACAATGAGTGCAGAATCAAGGTGGTTTTAACATCATGGCTGACTGATAAATGAATATTACTTTATTGTGTTTTATTTAACGGAAGAAGAGCAATCCCACAACAGAAAAAATCCATTCTCACTCGTTCCTAATGATCCAAGCCTGTCAGCGGTTAGCGGGATTTGACTCCCCAATTACAAATAATTGTTTCCTTTTTTGTCCTTTACTTGAGACAGTTCCAATTTACTAAGACAATAGAGAGGAACAATAGCTGTAACAGTCTCTTCTGGCTCCATCTCTGCTGTAAATTAGCTGCATTTTGTCAACACAACAGGCCTCTAAACCTTATTCACAACTGCTGGTGTTCAAAAGCCCATATCAAGGAAAAATACATTTACAATGCGTTTTTGAGTTTGATACTGTCTGGAAACAATTTCTGAATGTACGGCTCTTTCCACAGTCCATACAGTCCACATATGGAAGCTCAGCCCATTTGTGATGTCAAAAAAACCAACTCATATCTGCCGTGTAGAAGGGTAGTTCCACCCATTCATGCTACAGTTATACGGAGTGCTTCAGCCTGGACTGCTTTTTGAATAAGGTGCAATACAGGACAGGCAACATTGATGTGAAATGGAAAAAAATAATACATAAACTGATCCCTTTCACATTTTCAGGATTTGCCACATCTGCCCATTTCTGAAGTTTCTGGTTTAAACAAATGGTGTAGTCAGGCTTTAAGGCATTCTGTTGTGTCCTTTGTGTTCCAATTGCAGACAAAAAGCACAAACATAGTACTTTATCAATTACCGATCAAGCACAGATTATGGTGAACATGAATGCAGGTGATCTGGAAAGCAGAGCACTGTTTAAAGCAGAGACGGTCACAGGTCGATTCGTGTGAGTCCGAGTCGAGTCTTGAGTGTCTGATTCGATTATGAGTCAAGTCTCTGGGGATTGGGTCAGAGTTCCATTTCTGGGAATTGAGTCTGAGCCCAGTCCCTGGGGATTGAGCCCGAGCCCAGTGCCTGGGGATTGAGCCCGAGCCCAGTGCCTGGGGACTGAGCCCGAGCCCAGTGCCTGGGGATTGAGCCTGAGCCCAGTGCCTGGGGATTGAGCCCGAGCCCAGTCCCTGGGGACTGAGCCCGAGCCCAGTCTCTGGAGAGTGAGTCTGAGTTCAGTCTCTGGGGATTCAGTCTGAGTCCAGTCTTTGGGGACTGAGTCCAAATCCAGTCTCTCGAGTTTGAGTTCGAGCCCAGTCCCTGGGGATTGAGCCCGAGCCCAGTCCCTGGGGATTGAGCCCGAGCCCAGTCCCTGGGGATTGAGCCCGAGCCCAGACTCTGGGGACTGAGCCGGAGCCCAGTCTCTGGGGATTGAGCCCGAGCCCAGTCTCTGGGGATTGAGCCCGAGCCCAGTCTCTGGAGAGTGAGTCTGAGGTCAGTCTCTGGGGATTCAGTCTGAGTCCAGTCTTTGGGGACTGAGTCCAAATCCAGTCTCTCGAGTTTGAGTCCGAGTCCAGTGTCTGGGGTTGGAGTCTGAGTCCAAGTCCAGTCTCTGGGGATTGAGTCTGAGCCCAGTCTCTGGGGTTCAAAACTGAGTTTAATCTTGAGTCTTTTTGGTTCAAGCCTGAGTCAAGTCAGTGGAATGCGAGTCCAAGCGGTGTCTTGAATCTCTGACTTGCATGAACCGACTTGTAACCGTCTCTGCCTTAAATAGTCCCTTACTTTCCAGACCACCTGGAGACGAGACGGGGTGTGTGGAGTCAGTACATCTTAGAACATATCATTTCAGTGGATTATGGTTCAGTTATGTTCCCTGACTAAAGGTACTGAGATGTACTCTCAAGGGTCCCACCTCAGTGACAAGAGGGGCACTTTTTATATTAATATTGACTGTCCTGGATTGCACCTTATTCAAAAAACACCTCAGTTTACATAAAAAAGGGTCCTCTACTCTTCAAACAGCCCTGATTCATTTTGAATGTAAAGTGTGCTCAGCTGGGACCTGATGAAATAGCAGGTACAGCTGACTGTGTTTGGCACTGAGGGCAGTGGTAAGAAAACGCCTTGGAGCTGTACATTTAGCCGGTAGCACACAGAGGTGTTAGTTTGAAAACATGTTTTATTATTCAAACATTTTCTGTTTACAAAACCCTGAGAGATCAATTCTGATACTGCCAGAGTCTGATAAAGAGGAGGCATTAGTGAGGGAGGAGGGGGACTGTCGTCTTCGACACATCGTCTCAGTTTAATATGTGCTTTAGCTGAGTCGACTGTTTGTTTAAGGTGGAATAAATTCAGGAGGATGATCTGCACTCTGTTAGCTCTTTATCTGATAAAGCTGTGGCCACACCACACTGCCCCCTTGCTTTTTCTTCACCAGACTGAACGGCTAATGTGACGGTCAACTTTTTCACTTCTGAGAATTGCAAAGTTCATTTCCACTTTAAAAAGGGATTCATCAAGGGTTCTTTAGTTAAGGGAATAGTTTTATTTAGAACCATGAGTTCTATCCAAGAAGATGCCTTTACTGAGAAAAGGAGACCAACAGACCAAACAAAGAAGCTGAACAATGGACTGACCACCCCAGAGTCCAGACCACATGGAATGGAAGAAGAATTATACACTCTTAAATTAGACAGTTCTTCCAAGGTTCTTTCTATGCAGAACCATGAACACTCATGCTTAAATGGTTCTGTGCATGGTGATGGAGAATGTGTTGTATATGGTTCTATATAGAAAATGGTTTTCTGTAGCACCAAAAAAGTTCTATTGTTGCAAGCTTGACATCTTAGTAACAATAGCAGAACCCTTCTTGGTGCTAGATAGAACCATATACAACACATTCTCCATTGATCTGAAGAGATATTTCACCATGCAAAGAAACATGTAAGCATGAAATGGTTCTATATAGCAATAGAAAAAATCCTTTTACTGAAAAACCATTGAAGAAGAGTTTTTTTTTTTTTTTTAAAAAAGTGTAGATGATCACAGTGCAAAGTGAAAGTAATGACTTCCAGAAGCTCATTGATTATTTGTGTTTCCATGTTCTTTTCCATTAAAGAGAACTGTTTGCAATGCATAATTTATGTGACTGCAGGGTTAATACTGGGGGTGCCTGTAGTAATGAACAATCGGCATCCATAGCTTCCAAAAATCTGGTTTAGTCCACTGCCACAGTTCATTAAAAAATTCGGAAAATTTACTTTTAGACTTAATGTCACACTGAGTGCATTTATATGCACTCAATAATCTGATCATAATCAGATTTCTGCAGTTATCTGTGTAAACAGCACACTGATTTATTGGATCAGAGTAAGGTCTAGAAATCTGATTAAGAAATCCGATAAAGAGGCTGGATTTTAGCTCAGTAATCAGATTTCTCAGTGCATGTGAACTCTTACTCTGATTTCTTTCTGATTTCTCAGTCTGCGCATGTGCGAAAACAGACGGCGGTGCCAGAAATAAGCAGCAGTGTCACTGCGAGATGCAGCAAAACACTTTGAGCGACGCTGAAACTGACCATTAATATTCTTCATCTTCTAGATGATTTATGTTCATATTTTCAGGTAAAGTGGTGTGATGTTTTAAAAACGCTGCGGCATGAATTTTGCGTTTTACGTTACGTTTATGTCACGTCTGGTTCTATCTGGAGACTCTCGGGAGATGCCGCATTCACAGTAGGAGAGACTTTAACTGCAAATGTGCTATTAGCTGAATGAGGTGTGAGGTGTGTTGATTGTGCTATTCTGTGGTGGGCTGTGGGGTAGTTGGTGCAGTGTATGGCTAACGTCAGGTGAAGGTGTATGGCTAGAAGTGACCTCCCTGCTATCTCTGCCATTTCAGCAGCACTGAGCAGTGGTCTTCCCTTCCTCTCTGTTCAATAAAAGAGCATTTGCCTTTAAAGCACAATGTTTCCAGTGTCTTAATTCAAGTTAGATTTTTTTCTCAGGGGTCTGGTGATGTAATAAATGCGTGATTTGACTGACGGATTCATACAGGATGAATAATCTCTGTAATTTCCCCAAATTACCCCTGATAGCCCAGATTGAAATATCATAATGCACCTCAGCTGTAACATGACAGAACCAGCCAGACACTCATGGTTAAAAAAAAAAAACAAAAAACAAAAAACAAAAAAAAGGCTTTACTTGTACAAGGTTTGACAAGATCCGTAGTCAGTAAACAGGCGTAGGTCAGATCCAAAAGAGCAAAAAGACAAAAAAGGACAAACATAACAAAGGCAACCAGATCCAAAAGGGCAAGGACAAAAAGGCAACGTCAGAAAATCCAGCAAAAGGGTCAAATACACGAAAATGGCAACAGGAAACACACAGTAGCTCTGCAGTGAGAAGCAACACCTCACAACTGACCTAATCTAAAGGCTGGACTAAACTAGACTGATCATATGACACACAGAACAGGTGGAAAACATCAGTATTCAGGTGATTATGAGTGGTGATTGGAGGATCGAGGAAGTTCAACAGTCACGTGATCTCTCACGAATTATCTTGCTCCACCTTAAATGGTGCAGTAGTAAGTGCTGCACTATTTAAAGTGGGACAAGACAATTTGAACAAGAAGCTGGCGGAGAGGAAGCCGACTTCAGCCTCGTCTATTTTCTATTAGCCGGTTTTGTTATTAAATGACAACGATGTCATTTTAAGCTGGACTGCTATTACTGAGGAGTTCTGAGTTTGGTGTATTAAAGAAGGTAATTCACTCCAGATTTAGTACTTTGCGGACTGTAAACACTACAAACACAGCAGATTCATACTGGATTAAAATCATGGACCTTGTCGGTAATCATTCACATTACAGCACGTCCCCAGGTAACACTAATCCAACTCAAATAGGGCTTCATTCTACACCAACGCCACAATATCAATTGAAAATGCAAGTGAATCCAGCTCACTCCACAGCCCCGCTGACTGTACATACTGTTTATGGTGGAAGTGGGAAGCTGGAAATGTAAAAACTGGGCCCATAAATAAATAAAATTAAATAATAAAATAGAAGAAAAGCCCTGAGGGTGAGGGAGAGTGGCAGTGTCAGCTCTGATGGCAACTGGGTACTTCTGAGGTGCTTCACTTCCTCCAGGATAAAGAAAAGCCTCCTCTACACAGAGAAGAGCAGAGAGCAGCTCGAGAAGAAGCCAGGAACCAAAAATAAACACAGCATGTGCTCAGGATGAGGAGAGACTAGGAGAAATACACACAGAGAGAGAGAGAGAGAGAGAGAGAGAGAGAGAGAGAGAGAGAGAGAGAGAGAAATAAATACACATACACAAAGAGAAAGAAAGAGAGAGAGAGAGATAAATACACATACACAAAGAGAAAGAGAGAGAGAGAGAGAGAGAGAGAGAGAGAGAGAGAGAAATAAATACGCATACACAAAGAAAGAAAAAGAAACAGAGAGAGAAATACACATACACAAAGAGAGAGAGAGAGAGAGAGAGAGAGATAAATAAATACACATACACAAAGAGAAAGAGAGAGAGAGCAAGAGAGAGAGAGAGATAAATAGACATACACAAAGAGAAAGAAAGAGAGAGAGAGAGAGAGAGAGAGAGAGAGATAAATAGACATACACAAAGAGAAAGAGAGACAGAGAGAGAGAGAGAGAAATAAATACACACACAAAGAGAAAGAAAAAGAAAGAGAAAGAGAGAGAGAGAAATACACATACACAAAGAGAAAGAAAGAGAGAGAGAGAGAGAGAGAGAGAGAGAGATAGAGATAGAGAGAGAGAGAGAGAGAGGAGGAAACAGTAGAGCCCAGGCAGGCAGTGTGTTGTGTATTAGAGATGGATGTGATGAGATTGTAATTAAACTCTCCACTCGGCCGTTACACTCGACTGCCCCTCCTCATTAACCAGCTTACAATTAAACGCAATCTCTCTCTCTCTCTCTCTCTCTCTCTGCTGCAGGTGTAGACGGGCCATCAAGAGCTTCAGGAACATTCCTAGTAACACATTAAGCTTTCACATGTACAGAACTTTGCTCCTGCTCCCCCAGAGTCTCTTCTGAACTGAAGGGTATTAATAGTGAGTCTGTGCTGCAGTAACAGCCACTACTCTTCTGGAAGGCTTTACATTAGATGTCTGAACATTGCTGTGAGGATTTGATTGAGCATTAGTGAGGTCAGGTACTGATGTTTGATGGTCAGTTCTGGATCACTCCAACTCATCCCAAAGGTACTGGATGGAGCTCCATCACTCCAGAGAACACAGTTCCACTGCTCCACAGCCCAATGCTGGGGAGATTTAGACCCCTCTAGCTTGGTATTGGGCATGGCTCATGTACTTCACATCCTATTGGTTAGTGCTTTTCATGGAGATTATACAATAATGGGTGCACCTTGAAGGACCTTCACTTTATTTTTTCCTCTGAGGTCGAATTATAATGTTTGTGTTAGTTTATGTAACAGAAACACTCAATTCATTTAATTCATGGCCATTTTAAAACCACTCTTAATACCTTGGAATACCTGTTTTGTGCACTCTTACAAGCTCTGAACTGTCTCTTCCGCTCCTCAGTCCATATAGAGCAAACAAGCTGCAAAACAGCTTGTTTTGAATTCACTGCTTTTGTGAGATCACAATAAAAAAACAGCACATTTAATGTAGTTATAGCTGAAGTTTTAGGGGAGGAACATGCCTGAAACCTCTCCTTCTTCCAATCTAACACCAAAAATTAACATCCTCACCTTCCGTTCCCATGACGGGGTTTCCAATCCCCACCGCCACCCCACCTCCTTCCTGTTCCTCAGTCCTACATCAGTCCTGCTACAACTATTAGGGGGTCTGGCCTTCTATACAGGCAGAAGCTGCCCAGAACTCCAGCCCAGGTTCTCGGAGTTCTCCTCCTCCCTCAAACTACCACCGCCATGTTAAAGTCATAGTCCGAACCCATGAACACATAGCGGTCAAATGCAAAAGTTTGAACACTGCTACTGTAAATAAACTTACACATGGCATAACAATGTGCAATTTGCATATGCTAAATGTGTTAAATTCAGCAAATAAACAGTAATTGTGCATTAAAATGTGCAGTGTGTGTTCTCTGATGATGTGTTCACTTATTTACCCTCAGAATATTAACACAAGCATGGAATTTGAGCAGGGGTGCCCTAACTTTTGCTTAAAACTGTGTCTGCTTATTTAGCACAAAGCAGGTCAGCTCCACCCATTCACACTGACGATGTAAAGAGTGACCTCAGCTCGGATTACATTTTAAAGAAGGCGTAGCCAATGAGAACATAGCTGATCTGCATACGTCCGTCTTCACTCTTGGTTCTATAAGGGTTCTTCCGTAAATGAAACTCACTTGAACGCTCAAATAATCTTTTGCATGATTAAAGGGTTCAACTATTGTTACAAGCTTGATATAGAATATGATTCTTTATAGAACCTTTTCAAAAAGGGTTCTAAATAGCACCAAAAAGAGCTATTTTATTGTAATAAGCTTGACGTTGTAAAAAATAGAAGTTTTTTTAGTGTTATATTTAACCCTTTTTTAAAAAGAACCATCTACAGCACATTCTCCATCAATCTGAAGAACGCTTTCATGATGCAAAGGACCCTTTAATCATGTAGTCAGTTCTTTGAGTGGTTATGGTTCTATGCAGAGCCATTTCTTCACCAAAGAACCCTTTAAAGAAGCATTTTTTGGAAAATATCAACTCTTTTATGTATAAAAATGTGATGAAAATTGAGTTTTTCATGATATGGACCCTGTAAAGTAACTGAACTCCCTCATTAAAAGGACTGTCCGGATACTTTTGGACATATTGTTTCTTGCAGATACGGGCTGGCGCCGCTACAAAGCGACTTCCGCGGGTTGTTTTGGCTCCCTCTCCGTCTCCGCTGGACTGTGAAGAAGGTGGTGGGGAGGAGAAGCATACAGAGCAGCGCGGGAGAGGGCCGGACGGCGGCTGTCCACCGCATAACGATGGAGGGAGGGTCAGGGACGGCCGGAGACGATGGGGAGGGTTGTGGAGGGTTAGAATTATTCCCAAGCAGCCCTGTTCAGCACGCTCGGCTGATAAGGCTGTTCTGAGTGGACACCTGGTCACAGACTCGGCCCACAGCCATCCCCTCCGGAGCAGGCCTCTAATCAGCTGCGGAAAAGAAGTTTGGACGCGGACCCAGCTGCCCACAGTGAGCCAGGGGACCGGCCAGAGCGGCGCCGATACCTGTTAAAGTCAATTATACAGTGGGGGACTCCAGGCAGAGGGGAGTCATGGGTGAAATTAAAGCGCAGCTCCAGACGGCCTGTCAGAGCTCAGCGCTAATTCTATAAAACGCTAACTCCAGCTGTTCAGACACTTCCTCCCACTTCATTAAAGGGTCCATAGCATGGAAAACTGAATTTATCCACAACATTTTTCTTTTATTTTGTTTATTTTTTTTTAAACGAAGGAGTTTGATGTTGTATGCAAACATTGTCAAAATGTTCTGGTCACTGTGCAGTCTGTATGGTCAATATGTCAGCCACACTTTTACAGTCCTTTAAGTTCTAGATAACTGAGTAAGTGTGTGGTACGAACTCCACAGTGCTGTGTTATTATTGCATTACTGTAGATTAATATTTAAAGTGTGTTATACAGTATGGATTGTTTGTTAGCTACAAACTAAACTGAGTCTGGGCTGTAAAGGAACTCAGTAATTCTTACTGGGGTTCTCCAGGGTTCTTTCGGTAAGTTTTCATGTACTCAATAATCTGATCATATTTAGATTTCTGCTGTTATCTGATTATTCAAACGGCCATGTAAACAGCACACTCTGATTTCTTAGATAGGAGTAAGGTCTAGAAATCTGATTAAGAAATCTGATAAAGAGGCTGGATTTTAGCTCAGTAATCAGATTTCTCAGTGCTGTAAACTCTTACTCTGATTTCTTTCGCATTTCTCAGTATGTGCATGTGAGAAAACAGACGGCGGTACCGGAAATAAGCGAGCAGCGTCGCCGCGAGACACAGCAAAACACTTTTGGAGCGATGCTGAAACCAAATACATGCTTGACAAAATAAAGGATTTAAATATTCTTCATCTTCTAGACGATGTTTGTTCATATTTTCAGGTAAAGCGGCGCGAGGCTTTAAAAAAAAGACGCAGCATGAATTTTGAGCTTTACATTACGTTTATGTCACGTCTTCTTCTGTGAGTTTATTGGCTGGTTGTAAAGCAGAAATCCGATTACTGTCTGACTCATGTAAACCTGGAGTTTCCCCATTATCTGATTACTCAAGCGCATGTAAACATGTTGATTGGATTACTGACAAAATCAGATTTTCTGCAGTTATCGGATTATTAAGTGCATATAAATACACTCAGTGTCATTCCAGTGTAATTAATTAGACTGTCTACACAGCACTGCGGAGTTTGTATTTCAGACTTACCCAGTCAATATCTAGAACCTGTTGGGCATTCCAGTGTAATTTAGCTAGAGTGTCGTGGAACTTTCCATCATGTTACACAAAATCATCAAGTACTACAACTTAAGGAGCTTAAGGAGACTGTAAAGAAATTTGTGCTGATGTATAATTGCTGTCAGAACAAAACATCTCTAAAATGTTAACTTTACACTTTCAATTTGTAAATTTAAATGAAATTTATACATTTTGAACAGTTTGTTGGTCCATTAAAGTCTGAAATAAATGCTATGCAATAAAACTCAGATTACAGAGATAAAGACAATAGAGAAACTAGGCTGAAAAGTGGCCATTTTTCAGTTAACTGTTTTGTCAAGTCATAGAAACCGGCACATTTACATATATCCACCTTTTCAGCCTACAGCAGTCTAGAGTAGCCAATGAAAACAGAGCATTACACATCATGAATGTGGTCATGCGGTCATGGCTGTGGTCTGTTCTGCAGGTTCTTTATGGATGTAAAAGCAGGACAGTGAACAAGTGTTGAAGGCTAGAACCTTTGGACAGCAAGGAAAATTAATGGATCCCGGACCAAATCAAGCTTCACCTCTCAATCAAAGCCAAGATAACCAAACTGAAGCTCTTCTTCTCATAATATGTCCACAAAGCACACCTTCTTTGAACTATTGTCTTTACTAAAGAACCCTTGAGGAACCATTGTTTTTAAAAGTGTGAGGGTAGAAGAGGAAGAGGATGACCAGCTAGAAGATGGATGGAGATGATCAGAGGAATCATGAATGAGTGATTAAGAAGCCTGAAGACCTGAAGACTATCCGTATGGTCACCAGAAGCTAGAACTGAATTGACAGCACTCTGTTTTGAACCATGAATGCTATATAGAACCTTTCCATGATTAAATGTTTTTTAGCATGGTGAAATGGTTCTTCAAATTGATGGAGAATGTGTTGTGTATGGTTCTATATAGAACCTTCTCATGATTAAATGTATATGGTTCTATATAGAACCTTTTTAAAGAAGGTCCTTTACAGCACCAAAAAGTTTCTTCCATTGTTACGAGCTGGACATTGAAAAAAAAAAATAGCAGAACCCTTTTTGGTGCTGTATAGAACACATTATTCATCAATCTGAAGCACAATTTCACCATGCATAGAACCATTTCACTTATGGTTCTACATTGCATTTACTACACACTTAATAATGATGGTTCTTCAAGAGTTCTTTTGGAAAAAAATGGTTCTATATAGAACAATGAACACTCAAAGCACCCTCTGCATAATTAAATGGTTCTTTGCATCATGAAAGTGTTCTTTAGATTGATAGAGAATGTGTAAAATATGGTTCTATGTAGAACCTTTTTGAAAGGTGTTCTATATAGCACCAAAAAGGGTTCTTCCATTGTTGTGATGTGAAACCTGTAATAACAGAACCCTTTTTAGTGCTATACAGAACCATATACACAACACATTCTCCATCAATCTAAAGAACGATTTCAGCATGCAAAGAACCATTCAAGTATCAAATGGTTCTATATAGAACTCATGGTTCTAAAAATTTACTAGAACCCTTGAAGAACCATCTTTTTAAGAGTGTAGCCTCAAAGACAAAGATTAATAACCTGTAAATGTTTGATAAAGCAGCTCCTTTTAATTGACCCTGAGCTGCAGTAGGGGGCAGTAACCGAAACTCACAGGCCGCCACGGTCACGTTCTCCACCGCACGGTCACTGAAGTCTGAAATTGAATGTGGATGACGGTCAGGCTGCTCATGTAGGTATCAACAGAACACAAACGGCCGTGTGGACAAAGTTACAGAGGAGAGAAGGACAAATTGACCTGTCCTCAGGCCAGCGGCTCTAATAGAATATGACCTATTTCTTATAGAGAGGGAAATTGTGTGTCCTGTGCAGCAGCTCCAGCAGCGCATTGCTTATTGTCGGAGTAAAGCAAGCTTTGTGCAGCAGGAGAGCGAATCCGGACCTTCCGAGAGGAACCGCACAGCACCGTCTCAGGACCCATTATAGGTTATATTTATATATTTATTTAAGAGAGGCTCAGTTCGGAGAGCGCTGTTCAGCATGCATTCATATTTGAAGGTAAAAGATCAACATACACCCAGACAGGGCTCTCTTCAGCTGTCTTCAATATCTACACTGTTATTAAAGGGGAATTCCACCCATTTTTCAAAATTTCTGTATAATTCTGTGGTTGAGATGTCAGTAAATCCATTCATGTGAAATGATTCATTGTAGAGAAACTTAGACCAATGTCTTCTCAGAACCACACTCTAAAAGATGGTTCTTCAAGGGTTCTTTAGTAAAGACGGTGGTTTTATATAGAACCATGAACACTGAAAGAACCATTTGCATGGTTAAAAGGTTCTTTGCATGGTGAGAAAATTCTTCAGATTGATAGAGAATGTTGTATATGGTTCTATATACAGCCTTTATCAAAATGGTTCTATATAGCACGAAAAGGGTTCTGGTATTGTTACAAGCTTGAAATCATAACAATAGCCGAACCCCTCCTGATGCTGTATAGAACCATATTCAACACATTCACCATCAATCTGAAGAACCATTTCACCATGTAAAGAACTATTGTCTTTACTAAAGAACCCTTGAGGAACCATTGTTTTTAAAAGTGTATCATAAAACTAGAAAGGGAAATTTCGTGAACACACTAAGTTGGCTTGAAAAAGCCAGCTAATTACGTTATAATGTTAAAATGGTGGTAGACTGTTGATGGTACCACCTTAAATCAACTGCCACCTTAAATTTACTGCCATTGTAATTTACTGATACCTTTAAATACCCTGCCACCTTAATTTACCAATGCTTTAAATTGGGCAGTCGTGGGCTGGAGGTTAGGGAACCAGCACTGTGACCGGAGGGTCACCGTTTCGATCCCCAGAGCCGACAGCACGTGACTGAGGTGTCCTTGGGCAAGGCACCTAGCCCCCAACTGCTCCCCGGGTGCTACGGATAGGGCTGCCCACCACTCCGGGCAAGTGTGCTCACTGCCCCCTAGTGTGTGTGTGCTCACTATGTATGTGGTGTTTCACTTCACGGATGGGTCAAATGCGGAGGTGAAATTTCCCCGTTGTGGGACTAATAAGGGTCACTTAATCTTAAATTTATTGCCACCTTAAATTTACTGATACATTAAATTGTGTGCCACCTTCAATTCACTACAACCTTAAATTCGCTGATACATTAAATACACTGCGACCTTAAATTTACTGCCACCTTAAATGCAGTTTCCCCCTTAAATCCATCATTTGTGTTGATATTGCTGTGCATTAGGCTGTAACCGTGTTAGCACAAGCAATCTAATCGGGTATAGGTCCTACAATCTTGCAAAGTTTCATGGTTCTAGCTTGAAAATTGCAGGATGAGAAACATTTTATTTTTTTGAGCGTAGAATAATAATAAGAAGAATATTATGAAAAAGAGTAACTTGGCTTTTTGAAGCCAACTTAACCTCTCAGATTTTCAGTGAGGGAGCTTTTAGAGGTGGACGTCTGGTTCCTATCACCACCACTGTGAACAGTTCTGACTCGATAACTTTATCTAGAATGGGAAGTCATTATTATTTCAAATCAGACGATGTAGGTGTATTAATAACCAAAGAAGCTTCTCATTTTCAGACATTTGTGTTCTCGACCATCCAAATAGTCTTCATTTTCATTCTTTCCTCGAACCGGCTGCCAATAAGAGCACCTGACCTTTAAAAGAGAGACGATTGATGGTGATGATGCGAATAAAGCAAATGATAATTTCCCTCTTCATTAGAAACGAGTTGTCAAGGTTGCAGTCTTATTACTTTGTTTAACCTTTACCTGATGCAATGCTGATGAGCTCATTCATGGAGAAATTTGAGCTCAAAAATAGAAGAGAATCAGCAGAAAAAGGCAGAAAATCACCATGGATGCTCTGCCAGCTCTTAAGTAGCCAAGAATGAGGCAACACAATCAGGCTTAATAAACTTTGACGACAACAGAAAAGAGAAACTTTTTTCCTGGTCATTTTTCTCTCTCTTTCTGTCTGACTTTCACAGAATGATACTCAGATGTAGATCGGATTCAGAACTGCAGCTGCAGGCCAAAAATCAGCTTCCTGCTGTTTGAAATAATATTCAACACTGTTTGTCTGTTATTTACTATATCTTTGGTAAAAGTTTTCACATAATGTTAATTAACAGAGCCCTTAACAAATATTGGCACCCCTGGTCATGTGCAAAATGAGCTGTAAAAAATAATCTTAATTACTTATCTATTAACAAAAATTCAACCTCTACTTAAGGTTCAATTATTGAAAGAAAAAACAATGTTGTCATGAAAAAAAAAAAAAATCTTAAATCTGTGTGTGCCACAATTACTGGGACCGCTAGAAATTCGTAAGAGTAAAATCTAACTGAAGTATATTCCCTTTCACATTTCAGGTTTAAAATTCACCTTAAATTCACTGCCACCTTAAATTCTTTGATACATTAAATCCAGTGCCACCTTAAATTCAGAGCTACCTTAAATCCATTATCTGTGCTGATATTGCTGCGCATTAGGCTGTGACCATGTTAGTTTCATGGTTCTAGCTCGAAAACTGCGGTGTTAGAAACATTTTATTTTTCGAATGTATAATAATAGTAGTAGTAGTAATAATAATAACAATAATAATATTAATAATAATAATAATAATTATAATAATAAGAAGAAGATTATGAAGAACAGTAAGTTGGCTTTTTCAAGTTTTTCAAATCAAGTTAATAACATCTCTGACTTTCTGTAAGTAAGCGTTTCTCTTGTTTTGTTTTTTTCCCTGTAAGGGAGCTTTTAGAGGTGGATGTCTTTCACAGGACAAGACTCAGATTCAGTTCAAGCAATGCATTTATAACCATTTTGTGTAATAACTTAATGGGATGTAGCTTTGAAAGCCATTAAATGCTTCATGCATCTGGTTCCTAGTACTATAATGGTGAACAATTCTCAGTAAATTTCACTACAAAGGCACATTTCACACTGAACCACTCTCAATGATTTTGTTTACATCTGAACCACAAGATGATTGAGTAATTTTGCTAAATCGGTGGAGTTCCCCTTTAAATGGTCAGCCGTGACTTCCTGACTCTCTGGGGAATAAATGAGATGAAACAGAGCTCAAATTCCCTCATTCATCCATCATTATTAGATAGACTGGAGAAAACAGCAATGATGTGCGGCAAAAGGTTGCTGAACTGCACGAATCAAGAAACGACTACAAGAAAACAGCTAAACCGTTGAAAATGCCCATTTCCACTACCAGGGCCATAATTAAGAAGCCTAAAACAACTGGAGATGTTGATAATCTGCCAGGAAGAGGATGCATGTCTGTACTGACCCCATGCACAGTGAGGAGGATGATTCGAGTAGATCTCCAAGGATCACAGATAGGTCTCCCCAAACTACAATCGAACACCACCTATATAACCCCAAGTTGTTTGGGGAGGTTTCCAGAAGAAAGCCTCTGCTGTCAAGGAAACTATAGTGCCAGATCTTACTGGAACTTTCATTGGGAGCA
Source organism: Colossoma macropomum (assembly GCF_904425465.1). NCBI lineage: Eukaryota > Metazoa > Chordata > Actinopteri > Characiformes > Serrasalmidae > Colossoma > Colossoma macropomum. The sequence goes on from NW_023494784.1 coordinate 6,007,879, forward strand.
TGTTCTACGGTCAGATGAGACCAAAATAGAAGTTTTTAACAACAAACAGCAGAGGTGAGTTTGTGGACACAGACAGCCATGCAGAAAAGTACCCCATCCTCACTGTGAAGTATGGGGTGGATCTGTGATACTGTGGGGCTGTTTTTCTTCCAAAGGCCCTGGATAGTTTATTCAGATACATAGCATCACAGACTCCATCAAGAAACCTGACTGCCTCAGCCAGGAGACTCAAACTGGGCCACAGGTTGGATTTTCCAGCAGGACAATGATCCAAAACGTGCCTCAAAATGGACACAAAAATGGTTCACTGACCACAGAATTGAGGTTTTGCCAATGCCACCCCAGTCTCCTGACCTCTACGCCATAGAAACCTATGGGATGAGCTTAAGAGGAGAGTCCTTAGGAGAGTTGCTTAGCCAACAAAACGCAGCTTCCGAGGGTTAAAGACACTCCGCGAAACTCTACCTTAACAGTGCGATCAGTAAGCAGAGCTGTATCTGCACTGCCTCTGGTTACGGGTCTGCGTGTGCGGTGACCCTGTGTTTGCAGGGATAAGGAGAGCATAACTGAGATAAGGAGCAGAGGAGTGCTGCTGGAGGAGGTGCTGGGGAGGTTGATTAGAGGCAGAGGGAGTTCAAGGTTGTCAAGGTTGCAGTCTTATTACTTTGTTTAACCTTTACCTGATGCAATGCTGATGAGCTCATTCATGGAGAAATTTGAGCTCAAAAATAGAAGAGAATTAGCAGAAAAAGGCAGAAAATCACCATGGATGCTCTGCCAGCTCTTAAGTAGCCAAGAACGAGGCAACATAATCAGGCTTAATAAACTTTGACGACAACAGAGAAGAGAAACTTTTTTCCTGGTCATTTTTCTCTCTCTTTCTGTCTGACTTTCACAGAACGATACTCAGATGTAGATCGGATTCAGAACTGCAGCTGCAGGCCAAAAATCAGCTTCCTGCTGTTTGAAATAATATTCAACACTGTTTGTCTGTTATTTACTATATCTTTGGCAAAAGTTTTCACATAATGTTAATTAACAGAGCCCTTAACAAATATGTGCAAAATGAGCTGTAAAAAATAATCTTAATTACTTATCTATTAACAAAAATTCAACCTCTACTTAAGGTTCAATTATTGAAAGAAAAAACAATGAAATTTTGATACTAATTGTGATACTGTGGGGCTGTTTTTCTTCCAAAGGCCCTGGATAGTTTATTCAGATACATAGCATCACAGACTCCATCAAGAAACCTGACTGCCTCAGCCAGGAGACTCAAACTGGGCCACAGGTTGGATTTTCCAGCAGGACAATGATCCAAAACGTGCCTCAAAATGGACACAAAAATGGTTCACTGACCACAGAATTGAGGTTTTGCCAATGCCACCCCAGTCTCCTGACCTCAACGCCATAGAAACCTATAGGATGAGCTTAAGAGGAGAGTCCTTAGGAGAGTTGCTTAGCCAACAAAACGCAGCTTCCGAGGGTTAAAGACACTCCGCGAATCTCTCCCTTAACAGTGCGATCAGTAAGCAGAGCTGTATCTGCACTGCCTCTGGTTACAGGTCTGCGTGTGCGGTGACCCTGTGTTTGCAGGCAGGCTGAGATAAGGAGCAGAGGAGTGCTGCTGGAGGAGGTGCTGGGGAGGTTGATTAGAGGCAGAGGGAGTTCAGGGTTCAGCCGCGGGCGCAGCCGGACAGCAGCTGGCACCTGCTCTCCCCCTCTGCACGGCCCACTTCTCCTATTGATCCCACTGCTGAATTAGAGAACTGGGGATTAAACTTTAACCCCGTGAGTTTATACAGCGGCCCGTACGAGGGACAAACACAGTGAGGGTCCGCAAACACAGCAGGCTGAAGAAAAGAGTGGAAGCATTGAGGCAGTGAAAAACTGAACTTTCACTCTGAGTCTCTGGGGGCCATAAATGCACCTGCGCTTCAAATTCAATGTTTCTATATATGAAAAGTTCATTTGCAAAAAAAAACGCCATCCTTTAAAATCGAGCTGATTGTGGTGAGTTATTCCAACACACAGCACATTCTGAACCCTAAACACGTTTAGTCACTAAAGCCGTTATTGTTCATTGTCAAAGCATCACAAGTTCATGTTCTATAGCAGAAACGGTCGAGCGCCAGCGCTGTTCTCCAGCAGAACCAGGTAAATCCATTCAACCAATCAGAGTGCAGTATTCGGGTCAGGTGGTGCAACACTGCCACCAACTCCTTTAGGCTGAGAACCTTTTTGGATTCAGCTATGTGAGCTCAATTCATACTGGACATAAAGCGCAATATTTGGGTGGAAAGACAAAGTTTCATAACTCATAGTGACTATACAGGGAGCAGTGAGCCGTTTGAGATCCAGCCAGAGGATTTTCAGAGCTCTGATCTTATAGATGTTTAATAATGACCTTTAATGGCTGTTTGTGGTCAGTTTTCAGCTCTTTTTCTGCTTGTTAAATGTTAAAGAATGTTAAATATTGAACCCAAATAAATGTGAAACCATCAAATGGCTTTAACTCTGAAACATGAAATGACCACTGGAGTTCTCTGCTTTTACCAAAAAAAACAAAATAACAATAATAATATTTTTTTCAATAAACTTGAATTTTGTAAATTTGTATTTTTGTTATTTTTACTTAAAACAATCCAACTGCAGTTTGATTTTTATTCCACATTCCAGGAAATACCAAAAACAATCTAATAAAATGAATTACAACGGAATTGCAAAATGAAAATTAGCAAAGTTACAATTTAACTATTCATAATTTGAAAAATTTGAAAAATTGCAAATGAACTCTTTGCTTGTTTCGCAATCTTTGCAATTATACAGCGCAGAAATCCAGTTCAAACACTTCCTGAATCTGTAGAGTCGCCCTTTCCATTCCATCTTATCACGAGATCATACGAGACTCACATCCGGAGTTATGAGCCTATGAAGAGGGGCTGAGATACACGTCATCTGCCTCTCACCGTGTGGAACTGGTGGATTCGTGTGTCCGTCTACATTCTGTGTGAAACTGACCGATGGACACTCAGGACATCACTAAGGACTGACCATCACGCCGGAAACCCTTCATTCTTCATTCAGTCCACATCGGAGACTCATGTGAAATGGCGTGCAGAGAGTTTACAGCTGCTGAAGCTGCTGCAGCGGTTTTGGAAAGTAGTGATGAAGATAACGGAGCGTTTAGATATGAAACATATGAGGACCCTCTCTTAGCCAGCGTATGGTGGGTGATCCATTTATCATGTTTTGTCTTTGTCCTTTGTAACTGATTAAAATCTGTCCCCAGAGTAGCTAGTGAGTCCAGGTTGGTCAGTAAAATGGATCATCATGTGGATTGATGGAGTGGATCTTTCTGTGAGCTGCTGTGTTTCCTATCACTGTGTAAAAGAAGCTCCATGCTGCCTTTATTGCTGGATAGTTTGAGTGAGTTCATACATTCAGACTGCTGGAATCAGATTACTCTGCTTCATCAGAGTAACAGTCGAAGGCCACTGATGTGTGAAGTACATTCCTATAAATACCAAAATATGTGCAACAACAGCTTTGAGAAATCACATTGTTAAAGGAGAGGAGTGGATTAAACAGCGGAAACAGCTGCCCTGTATCCTCCAGTGGCCGTCCTGAGCTCAGAGTGGTCAGGAGAGTCTCTCTGAGCGTTTAGAGGAGAGGATTAATCCTCCTCTACAGAACAACACTCACATATTAATAATTAACATCTCGTCCCTCTCATAAAACAAGAGCTGGAACACGGTCAGCATCTCAGAACGACTGTACTGACCACATCTCTCTCTCTCTCTGCGTCATTCTCTCTTTTCCTTTATCTTTCTCTATCTCTCGCTCTCATTCAGTCATCTTTCTCTATTTCACTTTGTCTTCAGCTCATTCTATCCCTCTCTCCTGCTTGCTTTTCCCTTTAGCTTTTCATTCTTTCTCTTTTTTTTTCTTTTTCTGTCTTTCCTGTTTTTTCTGTCTATTTCCCTCTCACTTCATCTCTTTCATCTCTCTCTATCCCTTTTTGTTATTGTTTTCCATTTCTCTTTGGTTCTCTCTTTATGTCTTTGTCTTGTTCTTTCTCTTTTGTTGTTTCTTTGTTTCTCTCTCTCTCTCAAAACTGCTGAATCTGCTGCTTCTTAAGCCAAACCTCATTTTTCCTCTTTCACTTTGTATTTATCTCTTTCAATCCCTCCCTCATCTCTCTATACTGCTTTTGATCTCTTCCTTTTTCATTCTTTCTCCCTCTCTCATTCTTTCTGTATTTATTTCTCTCTCTCTCTCTCTCTCTCCTTCCTCTTCTTTCTTACACTTTCTCCTTTTCTCATCTTTCTATCTTTTAATTGTTGTTTGCTATTCATCTATCTCTCCTCTCTCTTTATCTGTCACTCATTCTTAGTTTTTTTTTCTCTTTCTTGTTTACTCTCTCTCTCTCTCTTATTTTTTCATATGTTCTCTTGTCTCTCTTTCTATCCCCTTTTATTTATCTTTTTCTTTCGTTCTGTCTTTCTCTCTTTATTTCTTTTCTTTTTTTACTTTTTTCCATTTCTTTTTCTTTCTCTGTTTATCTCTCCTGCTTGCTTTTATCTCACTTTTTCATTCTTTCTCTTTTTCTCTCCCTCTTTCATTTTCTTTTTTTTTCTTTTCCTGTCTCTCTTGTTTGCTCTTTCTGTCTCTATTTCTCTCTTATTTTACCCCTTTCTTCTCTCTCTCCCTTTTCTTACTGTTTCTCTCTCTCTCTAGTTCTTTCCCTCTCTTTCATTCTTTCTCTACTCTACTTTCTTTTGTTTTTTTCTCTCTATCTGTCTGTCTTCTTTCTCTTTATTTATACTGTTTCCCTCTATCTCTCTGAATCTGCTGACTCTGCTGCTACTTAAGTCTAACCTCATTATGAAGTCTCTCTTATTCTTTGTCATCTTTCTCCTTCGATATCCCTCTCTACTGCTTGCTTTTATCTCACTTTTTGCTTTCGCTTTATCTCTCTTGTTCACTCTTTGTCTCCATTTCTTTCTCTTATTTTACTTTTCTTTTGACTCTTTCTCTCTCTAGTTCTTTCTCTCTATGTTTCTGTCTTCTTTCGCTTTATTTATTCTCTTTCGTTGTTTCTTCCTCTCTCTATCTATCTGCTGACTCTGCTGCTACTTAAGCCTAACCTCATTATGAAGTCTCTCTCTCTCTCTCCCTTCTTCTCTCTCTGAGTCTCTAATAGGACGTTATTCAGGTCTCTAATGGAATCAGGCCTCTTATCTGCCTTTATGATCGTCTGATGAAGTAAGGCGTCTCTCGGTGGGACACGGCTGTGGCTGTGATCTGTCTCGGCTCCTGAGGTTACGTCAAGGTGAGATGTAATCTACTCTCAGCCTGGCTTGTTGGGCCAAGTGTAATTACGCTCGAGGGTGTTTTTTTAGGGATGAGCTAGACAGGAATACAGATAGAGGTAGGAGCTGAGAGGAACGCTGACTCCTCGGCTGTTTCGGTAATTTAAACCTGTGTTTCTGTAATTTAAACCTGTGTTTCTCATCTGTTGTGTTAATTGTGCTGCCAGGCACTCGTGGATTCTCCCCCTTCTGTTTGGGGTTCCTTTGGTTGTTTTACGAAGTCAAGGATGGAACAAATGTCGTCCTGGAGGGAGTGAATTTGTGAGTGAGATGCTCAGAGCTTTACTTCTGCCTTGTACAATCCTATCAGTCCAAGCATGGAACACAAATGCATTCTTATACAACTACTGTTGTGAGGTTGGTCAACTTTACAGAACACTGGAGAAAACCTCATTCAGCCTAATGAGAAACTGTAGAACAGACTCGGTTTATATCACAATACCTACATTTAGAGTGAATTATTTATTCAGCCTAATGAGAAACTGTAGAACAGACTCAGTTTATATCACAATACCTACATTTAGAGTCAGTTATTATTGATGTCGCCATCACGCTGCCACCATTTTGGTAGGCAAATTCAATACATTCAGCAGTGCTGTGGCAGTTTGCAGTGCCAATTCTAACATTGTTACAATAGAAGAACCCTTTTTGGTGCTATATAGAACCCTTTTAAAAAGCTTCTGTATAGAACAATTTACACTTTCTCCCTCAATCTTAAGAACCACTTCACCATGCAAAGGATCCTTTATTCATACACAGGGTTCTTTGAGTGTTCATGGTTCTACATAGAAATGATTTATTTACTAAAGAACCCTTTAAGAACCATCTTTTTAAATTGTATTTTGTTGGTTTATGGCTGATTCCAGTTTGATTAGTTATTCGCAGCTGCTGACTGAAAAGTGAGCTTATCACGTTGGGTTCTTTAGTAAGGAAAATATTTTCAACCAAGAACACTCAAAGAACCATTTGCATGTTTAAGTGTTTTTTTGCATAGTGAAATGGTCCTTCAGATTAATGGAGAGTGTGTTGTATGTGGTTCTATATAGCACCAAAAAGGGTTCTGCTGTTACAATGTTCAGCTTATAAAAGCTTAGAAAAGCCTTTTTTGGTAATACATAGAATCATTTTCAGAAAGGTTCTATACGGCACATTCTCTCTCTCAATCTGAAGAACCATTTTACTTTAATCATGCAAAGGGTTCTTTGAGTGTTCATGGTTCTATATAGAACCATTTTCTTTACTAGAGAACCCTTAAGTCTTTTGAGTGTAGTGTTCTGAATGTATTTTACTCAGTGATCTGATGTGATTTTGCTTTCTTTTTCTTTTTTTTGTTTCACGGTGGCTGTAATTCTCAGAATGAATCTTATCCACTGTGTGGTGTTGATATGTTTGCTGCTCAGTGGTCTGTTGGACCCCCCACATTATTGATTTATTAAATCAATACAGCCATAACAATTTGTTAATATTCCAGATGTTTAAAATATCACAAGTGGCCAGCGTAGGGTTCTACTTTAGCAGCTGTAGCCAGTCAGCAGCCTGTCCATGTTGTCCACCCTCACACACACACACACACACACGTATACAAACACATACACCGATCAGGCATAACATTACGAACATTATGTGGTGGATCATTCTCAGCACTGCAGTAACACTGATGTGGTGGTGGTGTGTTAGTGTGTGTTGTGCTGGTCTGAGTGGATCAGACACAGCAGTGCTGCTGGAGTTTTTAAACACCTCAGTGTCACTGCTGGACTGAGAATAGTCCACCAACCAAAAATATCCAGACAACAGCGTCCTGTGACCACTGATAAGGGACTAGAGGATGACCAACACAAACTGTGCAGCAGCAGATGAGCTATCATCTCTACAAGGTGGACTGACAAGGTAGGAGTGTCTAATAGAGTGGTCAGTGAGTGTTTTAAAAGCTACAGCGATCCTGAATAAATCGCCAGCGAGGTATTCGGTTCCAATGGGTTGAAACAGGGAAAAAAAATCATGCAGTGTATGCTCAGCTTTAGATGTGCATGTTTGTAATATGCTGTATCACAGTCGCGTTCAGAGTTCAGCAAAAGACGCTACATTAGCAGCAGAGTAATGCAGTTAGTGTTGACAACCTGTTCAATTCTGCACTCATCAGCTGGAGATGAAGTTGTGTGTACATCACTTTTAAATTAGTTACTGTGCCAGAGGCTCTCTCTCTCTCTCTCTCTCTCTCTCTCTCCCTCCCAATTCTGATTTTGATACGCTTCTCTTTAATAAACGCACACAAGCTCAGCAGAGCCCTCGGCCTGGTTGCCATTTCTCCATTTATCATACTGATGACAAAAGGTTTTCTCCTTAGTGCGACGCTGCATTTTTTCCCTCATTCAGGTCGAGAGCGCTTCATCAGACGTTGCCGTGGCAGCTCGGTGTCGAGTCCTGTATGGAGAGACTTTATCTACACGCGCTTGTTCTTGCTTGTCACATTTACCGCGGGTGAAAAGAGCGTTAAAACGACATCATAAGCCATAGCTTCCGCTCTGAAGACAGCTCTGATGGGATGTGAAGAGTTTGTTGTGTTCGCTGAGACAGCGTAGCGCAGCTATTAGCACTTTTTTCTTTCTTTTTTTTTAAATAAACGAGCATGTGTTAATGCAGTAATGTTCGTAATTACCGCGGATCATGGTCAAGATTATCAATGAAGTCATTAGAATGTATAATGAGGGACTTCTCTGCACACTCTAGAGTAATGGGTTTAATTGGTTGTGTTATTAAGATGACTTACTCAACCGTCACTACCTCTGGTTTGAGTACACTCATATTAGAAGATCCTTATCAGCATATTCAAAGCTGTTTATTATCTAAGGCTTTTATATTTGGAGAGAAATGTACTGCAGGGCTGTGTTTGGGGGGGGGGTGATTTTATTCTCCTCAGTATACTCTTCTAAAGCTGAAGTTTAGTCCAGTTTATCAAAACTGTTACATGTAATGAGTTCTCAGCACATTTTGCTCACATCTGCATGCTTAAAATGTAGTTTTTCAAAGGGCCTTTTCATACATGCTAACTTATGTTCCGTTGATGTGCTAACGACAGACATGTTGTCTTTCGAACCATGTCGCCAGCGCCCCCTACTTTTAGGTCCTCCTTCAGTAGACATTTGGACTGGTTTAGAAACCTCATACTCAGTTTGTTAACAGCCTAGTAAGTGTACTTTCCTGCTCATAATTGCATATAATTAATAATAATCAGTGGCATCTCTGCCACATAAAGCCTGGTGGGGCACAATAAACGGTAGGGGCAGAAGCCGACTCGTCAGTGAAACTACACACAAACCTGATCCAAGCTCAAATGCGCTGATCAGTGAAATGACACATTCACAAATGAATGTAACATGGTGCAGGAGTTAGTGGAAGTGGAGACAGGAATATGAGTGATAACAGCATTAGGTCTCACAAAACAGCATCGCCTTACAAATCCAAAGTTATCTAGCAGTAAACCATCATTGTGGTCTGCAAATACACATCCAAAGCAACATATCAGAGCAGTGAAACACATTCGAGCTTTAGGAATGTGTGAGTTACCCTGTAATAATACAGAATGACTCACTGTGATGATCACTGCTTGAAAAGAAAAGATGCTGGACGATCTTTTATCAGAGAAAACTTTTCAAAAACTCTCAAAGTCCAACAACCCATGAATGAATTCAAGTGACAGCATAGCAGGGACAGGCGAGGAAAGCAGAAGAAAGCTTTTAGTTACACTCACAGTTAGCCATGTTTTTCTCTTGAACCTCTCGAGCACTTTTTGTGTGCTCTAATTTCTGCTCTAATGGCTGGAACCAAACTTAACTTTTATTACATTTTGTACTTGACTCATTATATTGCCTTGCTATTATGAGTGGCTACCACAACTGATGATGAACTATGGCTAGCTACGTAACAATGCCCACACCGTAAACAACGTTACTAAACATCTGGACATATGTAAATGTATAATTTTTTTTTTATTGGCTGCTCTCAGCATGGGGCCAGCGTGACCGTGCCCCACAGCTGGTTATTGAAAGCGTGTTGAGCATGCAGAGTGATTTTTAACTGCTCACTTGATTGGACGAGCAGTGACGGGCCCCACGCTCACCAAACTAAGACTGCTAGGAGAAACAGGTAGGATACTGGCATTTACACAACAGGTACAGGAAGATATTTGGAATGTATCAGACAGCACTACCTTTGGCAAATGTAATAAACACTCAATAATGTCAGTTACGAAGAAAAACACATAAAACAACAACAGTAATACCCCCGATTTACTGAGTAACAGCATACACCAAAAACTTTCTCTCTAAAATCAGTGTGCCAAGTAATGTGATTATATCAAAGTGCTGCCTCCGCTACCTACTGCCCAACGTCATGCTAAAGAGTCAGCATTGCCTCTGACAAGTGCTGCTAATGCAGTTCTTCCACCCTAAATCTAATCAGCCATCTGGTGGAGCTCGGTGAAGCATCCTGCTGGCTCTACATGTAGCTGAGACCTGGGGTCAGTGCTTCCCCAGACAAGGCTGTCTCAGTATATGGCGCTCAAATTTAAAGACACAGTATGGCAAAACAGACATATGTTTCAGAAACCACACAAGTCTTGTTGGCGTTACCCAACGGTATTATTTGTGTTTGATTGATTTCTTCTTTGATTGCCACACGATATGTTTAGGTAATTTAGGCCTAGTACAACACAAAATTAAGAAAAGCCATTTTGACCTTTCAGCACAAATCAAACCACCTTCAGCGCCACAAAATTTTGTCCATTTTACCATCTTGGCAGTAAATATGTTTCAGTATGTGCTAATTTACTAGTATAAGTTTAAAAATATAAATAAAAACACAGACTTACTTTGCTCTGCTTTCAGCTTTAGCTCAGCTATAGCCGCTTTTCTCGCATCTCTAGCAGGATACTTTTCCGCAAAAGTGGAACAGTTTCTTGTAAAATGTCTCAATATTTTTTTACAAGGCTGAAGTTGCTTCTTATTTGGCAGCTTCTTGTCAGAATTTTCCTGTTCCACCTTAAATGGTGCCTAAGGCGCCAGAATATAACTGCTGTACCATTTAAGGTGGAACGGGAAAAGACTTCAGCTTTGCGACTTTAGTGTTTGACAGTTTCTCGCTGCAGATTAAACGTATCAGGAGTGCTTATCAATGCAAATAAGTACATTTGTCTTTAAATTATCAATGTTTGCCTTAAATCTCTCTCTGCCTTTTTTTTAGCTACTAGCTAGGCGAGACTGTTGTCTGTGTTGCTATGGTGACCAGCAGTCTGTGCTGATCTTCAGGGTTAAAGGGTGAACTAGCAGTTCTACATTAACTCCAGAGTTTAAGACCATTTATTGTTAAACTGTGTTGAACGATCAGCAGAGCTTTATTTTACTGTAAAGGAGGATTATTTTATTTTTACCTACTAATCTGATTCTGCTGTGGAGCCACAACAGGACAGTAAAAGAGCCGCATGTTGATGACTCCTGCTCCAGTAGTTATTAGCAGATAAGCCAATTGGTGAAGTATACATTATCCTACGTTTGCAGCTCCAGTTCTAAAACTAAAAAAGCAAACTTCAGACACCAAACATGCCTCAGCTGATCAACTACACTTGGGAATAAGAGGGAAAGCTGTGAAAATTGGATTTTTTCAGTGAACTGTCGCTTTAACGTATGCTTGAGTCTCCTCTGTGCGTCCTATTGGGAGCTTTTATTCAATTACCTCCATGTGGGTGAAGCAGCTGTGCTCCTGTCCGTGGCGGTCTGCAGCTGCTAATTGCGGGGTAATAGTCCCCGGCAGCCGGGAAGGTCAGAGAGACGGAGCACGGCGGAGCGAGGACCTGTCCGATTCGATAGCGGTGCGGGTGTCACAGAGATTTCCGTAACGAAAGGTGTGAAAACAAACAGCGACGCTTCCAAATCCGAGAATCCCCCAGGGAGCTGGCTGACAGCCACTGAGCAGGAAGGTGCTGAAGTTTAGACTTGCTGCTCTGGCTTTTTCACTCCAGTTTAGCGGAGGTGTGAAGGCAGAAGAGCTGTGAAGAACGTTTGAGGTGTTTCTTATGAAAATTCAGGCTACTGAAGTCATTTCAAAAGCAAAATCACTGACAGATGTGAAAAGTATGAAGTTAATGTCAGTGATGTAACTGGGATCTTATGGGCCTCTAAAGTGCCAAAAAAAAAAACAAAAACAAAAAACAAAAAAAAGGGAGGGCATTATACACACCGCCATTTAAAATAAGCCCATATACCATTGAGATTACTTGCTTATTTAATGTGATATATTTTCAAAATAAGAGCACTTAAAACTGCACTACATTCTTAAAACAAATGGTTCTTCAAGGGTTCTGTAGTAAAGATAGCGGCTCTATATAGAACAATGAACACTTGAAGCTTTTGCTTAAATTTTTCTTTGGTGAAATGGTTCTTCAGATTGACTGAGAAAGTGTTGTATATGGTCCATAAGAACCTTTTTGAAAATGGATAACATCAATAGGGCCAAAACGGGTTCTTATACTGTTACAAGCTTGACATCGTAACAGTAGCAGAACCCTTTTTGGTGCTGTGTAAAACCATATACAACACGTACTCAATCTAAAGAACCATTTCACCACGCAAAGAACCATTTAAGCATACAAAGTGTTCTTTGATTGTTCAAGAAGCCCATCTTGTTAAGAGTGCATGTAAGATATTTGTTGTTAAAATTAAACAAGTAGCTTTGTTGAGTCAGGATGTAAAATAATGGTAAAGTCAGAGGCTTCAGGTCAGGAGTTTCACACCACATCGTACATCTTTACCTATTAACGGTCACACACAGAGACTCGAGAAGGTCCGCCTCGATGTTTAGACATCAAATGATTTCAAATCAACATCATACTGATGAAGATGTGATGACAATAGTAGATAATTCACTCACATCCTCAGAGATCCTTCACCGAGTTTAGCCTGAGTTCTCTTTGAATTCTCCTTCAATCACCAGATTCATCCACATACTTTCTGTATCTACAGGTTCAAGTCTGCATGTCTGACTTTCTTCTGTTAGTTTCTGAGCTACGATGTAAGGATTGCTTTTTTTTCTGCAAAAATGAATTCAAACCATAACAAAATATCGTCTCTTCTACTCACAAACACGTCATACGGACTGAAAGTTTTGAAGCCACACAGTTTCTCCACTCCTTTCAGAGAGCTAGGAGTCAGAAATAATTCATACAGAACGATTCCCTTTTGTTCGCCAGCAACAAAGGTGACTTCTACATAATAAAAACATCTACATGATATTATAACTTGGCTAACTTTAAAAAAAGTGGAAAAGTTTCTTTAACAAAGTAAAGCGAGTGAGTCAGAAAGGCTCGGCTTTAGACTCTGCTGCTCCTTTACGAAACAGGCTGAAAATTGCAGGTTTCTGTCACACACCTGTGTGAGCGGATAATGATGTGTATGCTGGGGTCGTGCCGTGTCGTTTCGCCCAGAGTCGCGGCCCTACTCTAAATTGGGCCGCTGTCTACCATGGCCAGTTCAAAGCACAGCCAATTAGGCTCCAGAGTCCGGCAGCGGCCCGGCCAATCAGCACAATAACACCTGGCTTTCAGAAAGAATCGCAAACCACAGCAGCTCTCTCGCCGATGCCTATGATTCCTTTGTATCTGCTGGTGCCGAGACTGCTGGAAGCAAGGGAACAGGTACATTTATAGCCCAAAAGGGTCAAACCTGCTATTAGTTCAAGGACTTTTAGCAGCAGTCGAAAGTTTCGGATTGAATGGTGTACTTTTCAGCATCTTAGACATTTTGATTTAATGGTTTGGAATATATGTTTCTAAAGCCGTATGAAGATGGGATTCAGTTTACGTTGGGGTTCTGGGGTAAGTTCCTCTGTAATTTACTTCCATCTGAATTGGCCATGTCGGCTCCTCCCAGCCCTGATGTTTTTCACCGAATTTCAGTCCTGTCCAGATTAGGGATGTGCATGATTACACAAGTACTCAGTTAGCTAGTAGCACCATTCAGGTGCCAGGATTCAAACACAGCCATCGATTCAACTGTAGCCGAATTAACCCTCTACTGTGCGCATTATGAGAGCAATTTAAAAACTTCACTTTACTCTTGCATAAAATAATTATAAAATTATATATAATGATTATTGATAAATCGGTCACAATTATTAATTTAATTTCGATTGAAAATAATAATCATGTGTGCTGGGGTCCTTTTGAATTATGTTGCCTTGAGGTAACATTTTGAGACAATGGGAAGAAATGGTATCGAGCCATGTTTCTTGAAGTGGTGAGGCCTGGCATGTGATCCATTCCTCTGTGGCACAGTGTTGCTTCTAGGCAATAAACATATTCCTGCAAATTTTCATTAAAAAAAATTATACTGAAGGTTAAAAATGAAGTTTAAATGTGCTCACTAAGAGATAGTAAGACCAAGTGCATGCTTTTTATTGACTTATTCAAATTCTTCCTTATTGTTAACCCAATTATTATTTTCAAATATGTATAATGGTTCTCTGGAGTTCCAGAGCCTCAGCATTGGCTGTGTAACTCTTTCCAGACTGGAAGATTTCAATGACTTTGTTCGGCATCTGTAACAAACTCTTTAGAACTTTGAATCATGCGCTGCTTTTTGAGACCTTCTAGGTGCTTCACACTGCCAGACAGGTTCTATTTAAGTGATGTTGAGATTCCGCAGGTCTGGCAGTGATCCTGTCTGGGTGTGGATAGTGAAATTGAACCCAAGAGTCAATTGAATTTGGTTAAATGGTTGATTTAGTGGCTAAGGAGTTTAAAGGCAAATTACTTTTTCACATAGGGCCAGATAGGGCAGAACAGCATTTTTACCTTTTTACCCTACATTTTACATGAGATCATCATTTAAAAACAGCATTTTGTGTTTATATATAATAATATACACCGATCAGGCGTAACATTCTGACCACCTCCTTGTTTCTATGCTCATTGTCCATTTTATCAGCTCCACTTACTATATAGGTGCACTTTGTAGTTCTACAGTTACAGATTGTAGTCCATCTGTTTCTCTAATACTTTGTTAGCCCCCTTTTACCCTGTTCTTCAGTGGTCAGGACCCCCATGGACCCTCACAGAGCAGGTACTATTTGGGTGGTGGATCATTCTCAGCACTGCAGTAATACTGACGTGGTGGTGGTGTGTTAGTGTGTGTTGTGCTGGTATGAGTGGATCAGACACAGCAGTGCTGCTGGAGTTTTTAAACACCTCAGTGTCACTGCTGGACTGAGAATAGTCCACCCACCAAAAATATCCAGCCAACAGCGTCCTGTGGGCAGCGTCCTGTGACCACTGATGACGGACTAGAGGATGACCAACACAAACTGTGCAGCAGCAGATGAGCTATCGTCTCTGACTTTACATCTACAAGGTGGACTGACAAGGTAGGAGTGTCTAATAGAGTGGACAGTGAGTGGACACAGTGTTTAAAAACTCCAGCACAACACACACGTCAGTGTCACTGCAGTGCTGAGAATGATCCACCACCCAAATAGTACCTGCTCTGTGAGGGTCCATGGGGGTCCTGACCACTGAAGAACAGGGTAAAAGGGGGCTAACAAAGTATCAGAGAAACAGATGGACTACAGTCTGTAACTGTAGAACTACAAAGTGCACCTATATAGTAAGTGGAGCTGATAAAATGGACAATGAGCGTAGAAACAAGGAGGTGCTCATTATGTTATGCCTGATCTGTGTATAATAATATTGGGTTATTTTTTTCCAATACTAAAAGTAGTTTGATGATAAACGTTCAAGTGTGACAAATATGCAAAAACAGAAGCAAACTGGAAAGGGGCAAATACTTTTTCACAGCACTTTACCACCACAAATAAGAAACATTTTTACTCTCTTTCTGCTTTTGGTTGATAAACAAACAACAACTTCTATTCTGTGTTTTTTCCTGTCACTCTGTGTGGAATAAGGATGCTTTTCTTTCTGAGAGAAAGATCGATACTTGTGTTTTCTGGTCGGCTCGTTTGATTTAGCGCAGTCACCTCCTCTCTAAAAGCTGGAAACGTCTGGTGGAGAGGGTGAAGGACGTGTATCTACGGAGCTGCGCTGGAGCCTCGTCTAAATAAAGCTGTTTTTCTTGTTGTAGTGGGTTCTTAACGTTCAGAGAGCCTGTAGAACATCATGTTGTTTTTGAGCTCCAGGCAGAGCCGAGCGCAGGACGGGACGAGCCTCTGTCTGCTGTCTGTTCGTTTTAGAACCACGATTCACTACAAAAGCACGAGTGGAGAAACTGTGTGGAAAGTATAGATTCTGAATTTTCAATCTTACCACATTTGAGATTTTATTATGATTTGATTTTGATGAGAAGTTATTGTATATAGAGTTTTGTTTTGAAGTAAAGAAAAAAAAATATATATTTGTTGTTTTTTTGTCATTTTTGACCCTGAAGCAAACAGGAAGGTTGGAAAATCAGAAAGAATGTAAACTGAGCTCAACCTGAAGGAGAGATGCACAGATGTTATTTACTGAATTTGAAGGGGAACTCCACCGATTTAAAAATTTTCTAGACAATTAAACAATTAAGATGTAAACAGAGTCATTCAGAGTGGTTTGGTGTGAAACGCTCTGTTCTAGAGAAACTTAGAGTCAGAACTGTTCACAGTGGTGGTGATAGGAACCAGACGTCCACCTCTAAAAGCTCCCTCACAGAAAGTTACTACATGAAATGGTTATGAATTCACTGCCTGATGTCTGAGACACTGTTTTATGATAGTTTTGAAATAATCTTTTGGGCTAAACTGTATTTTTAAAATCCATTCATGGTGGAGGGATACATGCAGGGTGCTGTGAGGCAAAATAGTCTCCAAAGAAAACGTATTATTTCCTATCTTACCATCATCAACATCCCATATAAAACTCAGAAGACACTTGTAGGCTCATGCTTGCGTAGTGCCTAACAACACTCTTACCCGTGATAAAATCACAGTACTGCACAGCCTCTTGTGGTGGCCAACATAAAATATAATAAAATGCACATTTTTCAGAAAATAATTTAAGTTATTAATTATAAGAATCAACAAGAAATGTAGACTCTAGAGTACGGTATCGTTGCACAGCAACCACTGACTGCTGAATGAGAAGAACGTCCGGTCGCCAATCACTGTAAACTGCAGTCATTTCAGGAATTATGTAACTTTTTGTTGTACAACAATGAACATATGATAACAGCACCGTTATCATTCACTTTAAAAGTACTTTTTGGTCACCAAGTTATCACTACAAGTCTTATTTAGCACCAATCCAGCGGCGTTCCTCTTCTCACGATGGGGCTGTATCTCAAACGGCTCCCTGCTCCCTACATAGTGCACCACGTAGGAGTTTAAATACTGGATCCTGCAGCCCAACAGAGCAAAATACAGCTAAGAAACAGTCATTTGGGATTCAGACACATCCACACTCGATACATGATCCACTGTTTGGCTGTAGAGGCTAAAATTTCAGGACCTCCATAGCTAGAACACTATTTAGGAGTACATAAGGTGTTTGGGATTCAGTCTGGGTTTGACATGACTTCCGACTGAAACATGGACATTTGAAGTGTGTAAGAAGTGACATTTTTCAGACTTTTATTCTGCCGTTTCACAGTTAATCACACCGTAAGTACTTTAATTCAAGCCTGGGATGTTAATGATGGAGGTGTTTAGGCTGCTTGCCAGCCTAGTTCTAGTTATGAACATAAGTTTTCAGCCCCTTAGTTTAAACAGAACCGGGTTCTTACTTCATCACTAGGTGGCCCATGCAAGCAGCATAAGAGTCAAAGCTTATTCATTAACTGCACAAGGGTTTTTCTTGCCGTGGTGCAGTGATACAGAGCTCAATTGTTGTGAGGCAGTCATACCTCTATAATGCCTTCAAACGCGGCTCAGCCAATCAGATTTTAGAACTGGAACTGTCCGCTTTACCATGTGTCAC
This sequence comes from Colossoma macropomum, assembly GCF_904425465.1. NCBI lineage: Eukaryota > Metazoa > Chordata > Actinopteri > Characiformes > Serrasalmidae > Colossoma > Colossoma macropomum. Next base: position 6,025,207 of record NW_023494784.1, read on the forward strand.
CTACAATGTCTATTATTGATATTTTATATAATATACATACATGATATACATACGTAGGTTTCTTTAACGCTATCTGAAGTTCTTCAAGTCAGTTATGATCAGGGTGATGAGCGCTCAGTGTTTACATAGAACTGCACACTTTCACTTCTCACTGGTGATGCAGTGGAGTGTCTGATACATCAACAAGAGTTACAGCAACATCTGTGAGCAACACTTTACAATAAAAAAAAAATGCCCCTAAAAATTAGTAACTTCATCACTGTCTAAAGGTTTGTTTACTTAATAATTATGTAATTGTGCATTAATAACCACCATTTGTATTATTAACTGTTTACTTCGTGAGATACAAATAAGTAAAGCACTTTGTTGTTAAATAAGCAGTTATGCTTAAATGTTATGCGGTATGTGTTTATAAATACTTTAGAAAGTTGCAATTTTATAATAGGAATCAAATGATTAATAAAATTTAAAATATTAATAATGATTAATCAAGTAATGTAATGATCAATGATTAGGTATCGATTTAGAATGACTTTTGCGTAATTAATGGTTAGCCATTCTAATTATACCATGTAATTATGCATATTTAATTATTATATAAGCATTAATGTAAAATACTGCATTAAACTGCAGTTGATTAGAGCCTGTTATTATAAAGTCTCACCAAAATCTTCACAAAGAAACACAGGTATGATAAGCAGCGTTAACCTGTGAAAGACATCTGAAGGTCATTACACTGAAATCCGAGTCTTATAAGCTTCTGGGATCATCTTAATATATAATTAAATAGAAAGTAAAAATAATATAAAAGGCGACACTGTCAGCTGCATCTGCAGTCACACTGCTGACAGCAGCGCTGCTAAAGCGACAGCCTGGAATTCTCAATGTTGTTGATGGTAATTTCTGCAGGGAGTTTTGTTAGAGGGAGTAAAATGCTGGTTAATGAAGCAACATTGTGAGGCACCAGATCAGCATCCAGCACTGCGTGGAGTGACCAATGCTACGTTAGGAAATACCTTCTGACCTTTAAGGAAAGAAGGAAAAAACATAAGGAAAGAAATAAGGAGGGAGAAGAAAGGAAGAAATGGAAGGAGATAAGGAAAGGAAAAGAGGGAGATAAAGAAGGAAAAGAAAGGAAAGGTGGGAAGAAAGAAAGAAAAAGAAAGAAAGAAAGAAAGAAAGAAAGAAAGAAAGAAAGAAAGAAAGGATGGAATGAAGAGAAGGAAGCAAAGGGAGGAAAAACGAAGGAAAGAAGGGAAGGAAAAGGAATGACAGAAAGGAGGGAAGAAGAAGGAATGGGAATGACAAAGGAGGAAAGAAAGAAAAGGAAAGGAAGGTAAGAAACAAAGGAAAGGAGAGTAAGGGAAGAAATGAAGGGAAGGAAAGGAAAGTAAGGGAAGGAAGGAAGGGAAGGGAAGGGAAGGAAGGGAGAGAAAGAAAGGAAGGAAAGCAAAGGAAAGGAAAGAAAGGAAGGGAATGACAGAAAAGAGGGAAGTAAGGAAAGGACGTATGGAATGAGAGGAAGGGAAGCGAAGGGAGGAAAACAAAGGAAAACGAAGGAAAGGAAGGAAAGGGAATGACATAGGAGGGAAGAAAAGAATGAATGGGAGTGACAAAGGAGGAAAGAAAGAAAAGGAAAGGAGAGGACAGGGAGGAAGGAAGGAAGGAAGGGAAGTAAGGGAAGAAACAAAGGAAAGGAAGGAAGGAAAGCAAAGGGAGGGGAAGAAAGGAAGGAAGGAAGGAAGAAATGGAAAGAAAAGAAGGGAATGACAGAAAAGAGGGAAGTAAGGAAAGAAAAGGAAGGATGAAATGAAGGGAAGGGAAGCTAAGGGAGGAAAACGAAGGAAAGGAAAGAAAGAAAGGAAAGGGAATGACAAAGGAGGGAAGAAAGGAAGGAAAGGAGAGGAAAGGAAAGGAAAGGAAAGGGAAGGGAAAAATGGAAGGAAAGGGAAAAATGGAAGGAAAGGGAATGACAGAAAGGAAGGAAGGAAGAAAAGAAGGAAGGAAGGAGAGGAAGGCTGGAAGGCCACCATACTGGCCAACGCTAAATCCGAACCTGAGCTGACTGACTGATTAACTGATCTGTGCTGTGATGCCTCCACTTCAGCTGTCGTGCTGTGAAGCAGAGAAAACAGAAGTATGTGAGGCTGAATCTCTTCACAGGTGCAGCAGCTGTTTATTGGAGTAAGACTCACTTCATTCATTTAGTTTCAGTTTGTGTTTTCAAAAAATCTTCTGTCTTTCAATTTACCTCCACAGCTGCCTTCCTCAGCTCTCGCTCTCGGTTCAGACACCTCCAACTCAGCCTCACAGCTCACTGGGGCCTTTAACTGAAACACAGCGACTGTACAAAGACCTGATTTCGCTCATTTTCAAAGGAGCAGGTCTCCTCCCTGCGCCCACTAGACCCTACTAGAGACGTTTCTTCTGGACATGCTGGATCCCATTCACGCTTAGACATCATCTTCTCAAACATCCAGAATTAAAGTGTACGTTTTTTACTCTCGCTCAAAGCTTGACCCCTGCTGACTCTGTCTGTCCATTTAAATAACACAGACCCTGAAATATTGATTTATAGAAAAGTCCACTATTAAAGACTGCAGTAGTCGGTGCTTTATAATGATAATTTCTCTGATGCTTTTCACTCTCAGCCATTCAGCACTACGTCTCAGAGCAGGCAGCTTTACCAGCCTCCTTAAAATGCAGTGAGAGAATCACCAACCTGCTCAAACATCTCAGCAGCTACTGGGACGGAAAACCGTATAACCAAGCGTTAGATCTGATCTGTGTGGAAGAAAACTTTGAAAAGATCAGAGCGTTAAAATCTGAAGGAGGGATATCCTCCGGGGTCTCAGAGAGTCTGGCCCACTCTAAAAAAGCAAACGCCGCAGAAAGAGCAGCTTCAACAGGTTGAAGTCAGCAATTTTAACAACATGAAACCAACGTGGCGTCAGATAAATGTATACAGTCAATTCAGTCCAGTGTGATTTCACAGATTTCAGACAATCAGTAGGAATATGTTTATATAAATACATCAGATGGGTCGAGAATGATGAACAGAGCTGTAGAAGATGCTAAGATGATGAGAAAGCTGTGGAACATCAAGAATAAAGTTCTAATAAAAATAACATCTAGAATAAAATTAATCTCCAAAATGAAGTTCTAACCAGAAAGACATCCTAATAAATTTAATATCCAGAAAGAAGTCATCAAGAATGAAGTTCAAATAAAATTAATATCCAGAATGAAGTTCTAATAAAATGAATATCAACAATAAAGTTAATAAAATTAATATTTGTAATGAAGTTCTAATCAAATTCATATCCAGAATAAAGTTCTAGAAAAAATTAATATTCAGAATGTAGTACGAATGAAATTAACATACAGAATGTAATTCTAATAAAATGAATATCCATATTAAAGTTCTAATAAAATGAGTATCCAGATTGAAGTTCTAACCAGAATTTTTCCAGAATTAAGTTCTTATAAACTTAATATTTCAGAATAAAGTTCCAATAAAATGAACACCCAGAATAAAGTTCTAATGAAATCAACATTCAGAATAAAGTTTGAATACAATTTCCATCCAGAACGAAGTGCTAACAAAATTAAATTTTAGAATTAATTTCTAAAAAAACTGATATCCAGAATAAAGTTCTAATAAAATTAAATATCCTGAATTAAGTTCTAATAATTAATTTCCTGAATACCTCAAATCTAAAAAGTGGTGACCAAATCTTGAGGTAGGCAAATATGTATATAATAAGTGCATAAGACATCTTTGAAATATTCTATAAAACATTTGTTATAAAGGTGTTATTGAATGTAAAATAATAATTCTCTTGTTTGAATCTGTCAACTTGAAGAACCTTTGAAAGGTTTATTTCTAGACCAAGTTCTTTTGAGAACGCTTATGTTATGTAGAGGTTCTTCACACTCACATATCACACATTTCTGAACATGATTCTCCAAAAAAAGTCCTTTGAAAGGTTATTCATGGAACTAAAAGTGGTTCTTCTATGGCATCATGCAAACAACCCACCCTGGCACCTTTATTTCAGTGGATCTCTTCATTCAGCAGTGAACCTTATGGACTGTTCAAAAGCTAAAAATGCTCAAATAAGTACATCCAGAACTTCACAGCACCATCAGCAGCTCAGTGAGAATGTTTGAGAGTGTAATCAGTTGTGCTGATGCTATTTTGGAGATTGTGTGCAGGTAAACCTCAACCCTGCAGTGTCTCTTGGAAACGGTGGGGTTTCTATGTATGGAAATTGAGCAGAAGTCTATATTTGCTGTATTTTGTCGAGTCTCTGTGCTGTACGGATCTCATTAAAGCTGTTACTATGTGGGTGTAAATATAGCCGTCCTTGTGCAAACCATTCCATTCCTTTCTGTGATCTTCCTACCTGCTAGTTTTATAGCAATGAGTACAAAACATCTCCACATTCTTCTCTTCGCAAAGACGACAGAGCGAGAGTCATATTTTCGAGCCAAGCTTTGCTCTTGAAGCCAGACTTTGTTTTTCTCACAGGGTAATTGAGATGAGAACTGAATAAAATGCATGAATGTGGTAAAAAAAGGTGTTTTCAATTTTAAAAATGTGGTGATGCTTTATTTTGAGTGTTTCCTTTTTACATGAAATAAACACTCAACAGACTCTCAGTATCATATCAACAGCATATCAATGAGGTAGCAGCAATGAAAACATTCAGCAGATTATCAAGAGACTTTTAATTAAGTGTGTAAATAAAATTAGTTCACAATCTGATGAATTCAGTTGTTTTTCACTTTATTTGGAGTCCAAGTTCAGATCTGTAGATGTTTGACTGAGAGGAACTGAACATTAACAGGTTTAATACAAAACATCCTCAACAAGCTGATACAGACACACTGACACCATCCTGTACCTGGAGCTCCACTGGATTAGGGTTTGGTTAGGATTAGGATTAGAGCCAGGGTGAGGGCTAGGGTTAAGTTTTGGGTTGAGGTTAACATTAGGGTTAAGATTAGAACCAGGGTGAGGGTTGGGACTATGTTTTGGGTTGAGGTTAAGGATTAGGGCCAAGATGAAGGTTAGGATTAGATTTTGGGTTAAGGTTAGGGTTAGGGCCAGGCTTAGAGCCAGGGTGAGGGTTAGGAATAGGTTTTGGGTTGAGGTTAAGAATAAGGGCTAGGATTAGGGCCAGAATGAAGGTTAGGATTAGGTTTCGGACCACTCAAAACTAAGTGTGACCAAAAATGTAGGTGTTAGCTTTGACTAAAGCTCTCACTGTAAACTAAACACATTCTCAGTGCTTAACATTAAACTTTTTTCAGGGACTGTGGATGAGTAAATTCACATTTCACATGCGAAAAGGACAACAACAATGTTAAAGTCTAATAGTTAGCATTAACTGACCAACTGAAGTTTGCCATTCAATAAAAGCAGTCACTAATTCACTAGCATTAACCAAGTTTTGCTTCTGAAATCTATATAAAATCAGTGTCATCAAAGCACATGTATAACATCATGTGAGCAAGCTGTGTGGTTTGGTGGTTCCTTTGGCAGATAACGTGGCTACTTACTTCACAAAATAGGATGCACATGGCAGACAATGCAACACATCCCGTTCTTCGTTGTGGACTCATGCATGCTAGTGTTAGCACTTGTTTCTGAGCTTTACGGCTGTTGGTCAGGCTATGGAGGCTTCAAAATCATTATGACTGATTAGCTTAGCTGTTGCTAATGAAGCAAAACTCTTGGGTCTGATTGAGATACTGACATAGGATGCATAACAACTGAGCATCAGGAGCTTCATGAAATGTGTTTCTATAGCTGAGCAGCTGCACACAAGCCTAAGCTTATGCGCAATGCCAAGTGTCGGCTGGAGGGGTGTAATGCACCGCCACTGGACTCTGATGATGAATGGTAGATGCCAGGAGAACGTTACCTACTGCAATGCCGTGCCAACAGTACAGTTTGGTGGAGGAGGGATGATGGGCTGGGCTGTTTTTCAGGGTTTGAGCCCCTCAGTTCCAGAGAAGGGTGATGTTGATGTTACAGCACAGACATTTTACAGTTATCTGCTTCCAGCTTTGTGTCAGCAGTTTGGGGAAGAGCCTTTCCTGTTCCAGCATGACTGAGCCCCTGTGCACAAAGCAGCTCCATAAAGACGTGGTTTGACCAGTTTGATGTGGAGGAATTCCAGTGGCCTACACAGAGCCCTGACCTCAACCCCACTGAACACCTTTGTGAGGAACTGGATTTGAACTGGAAATTCCCACAGACACACTCCAAAGTCTGGTGGGGAGCTTCCCAGAAGAGTGGAGGCTGTTATAGTTGCAAAGAGTGGCAACTCCCTATAAATGCCCATGGTTTCAGAATGGGATGTCCAGCAAGCTTTACAGGTGTGATGGTCGTGTCCATATACTTTTGGCCACATGGTATAATAGGATATGTGCAGAACACATTAGCAACCACCTGGGATAACACAGCAACAGCCCAGGTACACTTTAGTGACCACCAAGGATAACATAGCAACACCTATGCAACTACATGGAATTTCAAAGTAATAGTCATTTCTAATCCAATGTGCAAAACAAAAAATATCACAGTCCAGTTACTTATGGACTGTACTATACATGTCTATTGATATATTAACTGTTATTGAGTACATGTATGACCACTGGTATGTCCATTTCTTATGGTCTACACTACAGTATTGTTAAATTGTAAATTTAACCGTAATATATTTAATAACATAATTACCATTTTAGAGAAGCAGCGAGAGAATAGGGGGATAAAAGGAGGAAAAAGAAAGGACGAGGCAGATTAAAAGTAGGTGTGAAATGTAACAGCCAGTGTGTGAAATTCCTCTTTGAGGGGAGAGTCCTCAGTGCGCTGCACAGAAGAGGCTCTACAGTCAGTGTCTTATCAAATATGTATAAAAGGGCTCTTTTGAACTGTGGCACAGCCTATCCAGCTCCAGCTCCAGGGTTTCTCAGCGCCGGGCCGGGAGACCCCACTGCACATTTTAATGTCTTTCCTGCTCAGCGCTCAGCTCAGGAAGAGCTTGATGACACAGTCAATCGATTACCAGTTACCTGTTCCAGGTGGGAGCATTAAATACTGAAATCATCAGTGGCCAATTGCATTAAACATCTTAAGCTGCAGGTTATTGTTCAGTTATTGCTGTGAACTATTCAGTAGCTAATATGAAATGAAGACAGACATCATGTAGTTATAAACTAGTAATGAATGACATAGTTGTGAACTGAAATGTGATCCTAGGTTGCCGGTTCGATCCCCAGCGTCGACAGTACGTGACTGAAGTGTCCCTGAACAAGGCACCTAACCCCCAACTGCTCCCCAGGCGCTGCGGATAGGGCTGCCCACCGCTCCGGGCAAGTGTGCTCACTGACCCCTAGTGTGTGTGTGTGTTCACTAGTGTGTATGTGGTGTTTCACTTCACGGATGAGTAAAATACAGAGGTGAAATTTCTCCGTTGTGGGACTAATAAGGGTCACTTAACTTTTGTCACCACATTACTCCTTTTTTTAATCTATAAAATGTACAGACCTATTTTTTCTCTCTCTTCCATAAACTGCTTTGTGTCCAGTTAGACTATTTAGCTTGTTAGTTATTAAACTATTTATTTGCCAATTTGTTTGAAGCTGGAGCCTAAATATTAAGCCAATTAATAGTTTCTCTTCACTCTCAATCATGAGTTTCATTTATTTTTAATCAATTATAAAGAGTGTTTCACATTTTCACTTGTTCAAGTGAATCAAGTTACTTTATTTAAACAATAAAATTACACAGGACTCTTATTGTGATAGCAGTGACGTTCCTGTTTGAACTGAATTTTAAGAGGTCTTATTTTACAAGTGTAAATCACTGCCCTAGAGAACACTTAGCACCTCCCCGGGTTACCATAACAATGGCCTAGCAACAATTTAGTGACATTCCATAGCAACACCTTAGCCACCACCTAGGATTTCATAACACCTAAGCAACCACTTGGGATTCCACAGCAACACCTTAGCCACCACCTAGGATTTCACAGCAACACTTTAGCAACCTCCTGGGATTTCACAGCAACACTTTAGCAACCTCCTGGGATTTCACAGCAACACCTTAGCAACCACCTTGAATTTCATAGCAATACCTTAGCAACCACCTAGGATTCTATAGCAACACCTTAGCCACCACCTAGGATTCCATAGCAACATTTTAGCAACCTCCTGGGATTTCACAGCAACAACTTAGCAACCACCCTGAATGTCATAGCAATATCTTAGCAACCACCTGGGATAAGGTAGCAATGGCCTAGCAACACCATAACAACTACCTGGGATAACGCAGCAACATTTTAGCAACCACCTGGGATTCCATAGCAGTGATCAAGCCAACTTAGTTTATGAACCAACTTTTTCCCTCTACTTCCATTTCTAATTGTGTGCTGGCGTTCAGAGACAAATCTCCTGCAGATGTGAATATTAGATGAACAAATCGCTCTTGAATCTGTAAAAAGAGTGAATGAAAGATTATCTTGCTGTTCTGCTGCAATTCAAATGGGATGTCGGCATTTAGCCTTCCACATCATAAAACAGCTTCTGTTTTAGCATTACAACTCAGTTTGGCTTGAAAGGAAAACAACAAACCCCATCTTAGTGGAGGCAGACGTGGGCTGGAGGTTAGGGAACCAGGAACCCGGTTTGATCCCCTGATCCAACAGCACGTGCTTCTGAACAAGGCACCTAACCCCCAGTTGCTCCCCGGGCACAGTGGATTGGGCTGCCCACCACTCCGGGCAAGTGTGCCCACTGCCCCCTAGTGTGTGTGTGTGTTCACTAGTGTGTATGTGGCGTTTCACTGTACGGATGGGTTAATTGAAGAGGTGAAATTTCCCCGTTGTGGGACTAATAAGGGTCACTTAATTAATTAACTAATTAAGAGATCCAAATTCTTTCAACATGTTTATGATAAAGCACTTATGATGACTATTTCTCTAGTGTACAGTAATATTACAGTAAAATTTCATAATCACACATTCAGAATGACCACCCTATGAATTATTAGCCAATATTTTATCAAACTCATGCACAGTTTCATGTGATGTATGAGAATGTGAAATGCATCAGTCAGAAATGTTTTTGAATGTTATCAAGTGTTCAATAATAAATCATTTGAATATTCCCTGCTTAGCATCACATTTGTTCCCTAAAAATTAAAGTACTTACATTTTTTTTTTTTCTTCAATTCTTTACCGGTTTGTTACTGAATGATCAATGTTCTTAATGGATATGTTAAACTGATTATGTAACTGTAATGGAGTTATTGTGCTGTTTATGAATAAGCCATGAATACTAGTTCCCATAAAGTGCTACCAAACATTCAATAAAGTTTTTGCTCTATTTTTTTTTGGCCAAAGTAAAAGTCCAAGGCTACTTTTAAAGTGAATAAAAGACTGGCAGTGAAAACAATGCCCCAATGTTCCACTAGTCACAAGTGTTTTCAGTTGCACTGGTGTCTAGTCATTTGTCTACCAATGTAATCTAAGCATATTCTAATTGCATCACAGTTTGATTTGGTTTGATTGCACCATTAAAATTGTCTGAACAATCAAGCGTGTTAAAAGTGCCACACGCTGAACGACACAAATTGATGACATGAATATGTGAAATGTTTGCATCAATCCTATACAGAACAGACGCTGCATGATTTTGTTGAAATCTTTGGTAATACTGCTGTGCTGTTCATGATACAAAAAAAGGGCAGAGTGTCTTCAAGTGCAAAAAGAAAGTTCACGGTGTGGTCAGGATTTCAGTGCTACAGCGGTTTTCAGCTTAAAGTCCTTCACAAAAAAATCTGATCACAAAACATGTCCATCATCTATGCAGCGAGACTGAAGCTGAACAGAAGGACACTTCTGAACAGATTGGATCTGCGGTGCAGCTCCGCCTCAGAACATCTTGAGTTCTGACAGAACAGCGAGATGCAGGTTTGATGTTTAACAGAAGAAATGAAACGGACACGACGCTTCACCATCAGTCCCAGAGCGGGACCACAATCAGATCACTGGAAGGGAGAGGGGGTGAGGGAGGAGACAAAGAGAGAGAAGAGAGAGAGAGAGAAATATGGGGGGAATCCTACACGTCTTGGCCATTCTAATGCAAACTGCAAGGTACAAGACAAGAAGAGAAAAGACAAAAAAAGAGATTAAGAGAAGAGAAATTGAGAGAAGTCAGAAAAGGAGAAGAGAAATGAGAAAAGAGGAGAAGAAAAGGGGAGAAGAGAGGAAAAGAAATTAGAGAAGAAAACTGAAGAGAAAAGAAAAGAAGAAAGGAGAAGAGACAAGAAGAGAACACGAGAAAAATAGAGAAGAGAGGGAAAGACAAAAAGAGAGAAGAAGAGAAGGCAGATAAGGAAAAGAGAAGAGAGTGGAAAAGAGGAAAAGTGAAGAAGAGAGAGGAAGAGATGAAGAGAGAATAAGAGAATACAGATAAGGAGGAAAAAGAATAGAAGACAGATAAGGAGGAAAAAGAAGAGAAGAAAAGAGAAGTAGAGAGGAGGACAGAAGAGCAGAAGGACAGAAGAGCAGAAGAGTGGAAAAGAGAGAAGAGAAGAGTAGAGAAGAAGGGAAAGAGGACAAGAGAGGAAAAGAGAGACGAGAAGAACCGATGAAACGAGGAGAGAAGAGAAGAGAAGAGAAGAAGAGGAGAGGAGAAAGAGAGGAGAAGAAAAGGAGAAGGAGAAGAGAAGGAGAAGAGAAGGAGAAGGAGAAGAGAGGAGAAGGAGAAGAGAGGAGAAGGAGAAGAGAGGAGGAGAGGAGGAGCAGAAGAGAGGAGGATGGGGAACCGTAATGCGGTAGAAGAGTGGAGGGTGACAGGTTCAATCAGTCAGCAGCTGATTGTGCCTTTTTCAGATTGAAGTCTGGAGGTGAGATGAAAAAATAACACAGTAATTTGTTTCAGAAGCTTTGCTGCTGCTGAGTTTCCAACACTCAGAGCACCAATATCTACAAAAAAGGCCACAGCAAATAGAAAAACAAGACATCCTCCTGGTGATTACTCCACTCGTCCTAATTCTCCATCAGGCCTTTTCTCTTTTTTTGAGGGTTCATATTTTTATAGCCTGACATTTTTCCCCGGCTCTGAGATTAACATTAGCCAACCTTTGCTTTGATGTGTCAGAACTAATCTACTTTACAAAATGCCTTCGCCACAAACATCTCTGCTTGAGAGCGGTTAAGGGGGCGGGGGGGCGGTGGGGGGCTGAACTGTTTTCAAATGCTGCATAAAAACACAATTCTGTCAAATACAAAACGGTCACAGAACGAAACCAGACGATGCGTTATCTGTTTAGGCCTTTGTGATTCCTGAATGTCTCTGTAGTCGGATTATTCCTGGCAGATCAATCAGCGGTTTGTCCTGCAGTGAGTACACAACCGACTGTAGATCCAGCCTCTCTTCTGAAATGAAGGGTATTCACAGGGAGTTTGTCCCGCTTTACTGCAGTAACAGCCTCTACTCTTCTGGGAAGGCTTTACACTAGATATTGAACATTGCTGTGAGTATTTGATTGAGCATTTGTGAGGTCAGGTACTGATGTTGGATGGTCAGTTCTGGATCTCCAGCTCACCGGAAAAAGTATTGGATGGAGCTCCATCAGAGAACACAGGTCCACTGCTCCACAGCCCAATGCTGGGGGCCTTTAGACCCCTCTGGGGGGCGCTTGGCATTGGGCATGGAAACCTCAGGCTTATATGCCGCTTCAACTCATTGTATTAGTCAGTGTCTAGATCACTTCTATCTCCAGTTTTGTGTTTAACAATTTGAAAAAACAGCTTCTCTTTACACTGTAAGAAAATGGCCCAAAATTGCCCCCGAATGGCCCAAAATTGGTTGGAAAAATTCTTTTCACATCAACTTCCATTTTAATTTAAGAATTGTTTTGCTTTCTCCTGTAAACCTACCATTTACCAAGGTCTTGTTCTGACAGTAACAATATTTACTTTGTCCTTCATTTCATGACAGGATGAAATACATCAGTTAGTGAATGTAGAGCAAATCTACTGCTATAATGATCTCTCAATGTATTCATATGCAGGAAAAATCTTTTTTTGAGTGGATAGAAAACCTTCAGAATAGCCATCACAAATGGTTCTTTGAGTGTTCATGGTGATATATAGAAGCATTTTCTTTACTAAAGGACTAAAAAACTGAAATCAGCCAGAAATGAAGAGAATACAATTCAACAAACAAGATGAGCTGTGAAACACAGAGTGACTGAACAAAACCACATTGAGCATCATCTGGAAAACATTAAACTCAAACTGATATTGAGACAATTTGGTGGAAGGAATTGCTGATATTAAAGCACATTTAATAAAATATTCGCACTGCAAAAATGAAAACAAACCAGGTGAAAATATCTTAAATGTACACTCGTAAAAAGATGGTGCTTTAAGAGTTCTTTGGTAAAGAAAAAACAAAACACTCAAAGAACCCTTTGAATGATTAAAGGGTTCTCTGCATTGTGACAGTGTTCTTCAGGTGGATGAAGAATGCGCTGAATATGGTTCATTATAGAACCTTTTTGAAAAGGGTTCTATATAGCACCAAAAAGGGTTCTTCTATTGTTACAAGCTTGACATTGTAACAGTACAAGAACCCTTTTTGGTGCTATATAGAGCCCTTTCAAAAAGGTTCCACACAGAATTGTCTATTTTCCATCAACCCAAGATTTTAGACCATTTTCTTTACCATAGAACTCTTGAAGCACCATCTTTAAGAGTGTAGGTAATATATCTAATATCTCACTAAGAGATTGTTGTAAGAATATTATAAGAATATTATACTGTTTAGCTTATTTCTAGATATTTTTACTTGTGAGTAATTTTGTCCAGTGCAAATGTCTTATTTCATTGCCAAATGATGTTACTTGTTTTGAGAGATAATACAATAATTTTGCTTATTTCAAGAAATAATGCTTGCACCGAAATGTTCTAAAAATGGAATATTCTGACTAGAAAAATATTTAAAACAAGTAAAATGTCTAGAAATAGCTTATAATCTCATATCAGATGTATTGACAACAATTAAGATGTTTTCTGTTTGAGTATGTTATGATTTTTTGCAGAATTAAGATTCTTTGCTTTATGTTTTTCTGTATTTTGCAGATCTGTTGTGACTGAATCACAGTTACGGTGTTATTCATGATGACACACGATCTCTAGTGTCCTACTGCCTAAATATGGAACATCTGGTTTGCCATCATCCATTTACATAACGTAAACGCAGCTCTAACACACAGGTCTCAGTACTTAATTATTAGTTGTTGAATCAAGAGCAAAAATTACAGCCTTGAGCGTCTCACTAAGTGCACTCATATTTAATAAGTCATTCTCTTTGTGTTTCCACAACTATTTCCACTAACAGCTGAATACTGACTGGTCAATAAGAAACTGGACATTAAAAGAACCATACAGAATCGCAAATGGGTCAATACAGCATCTGCAAAGACCCTCATTTTGGTTCTGACCATATTGCCCAGCACATATTGGCAATACTGCCCAGACTTCAGCCTCTGTGAGCCCAAACATACTGCTCTGAATATGCCAGCTGACAGCTGAGATTAAGCCATCAGACAACCATCATAGGGCGAACCAGAAACCATCAGAGGAACCGCGACAGCATGAAGCATCATAAATACCCCGCAGGCGTGAGCAGAGACGGTCACTGCTCCATTATGGGTTTGGGCTGTATGTTGTACTGTTTGGGGTGTGTGATGTTCGTGTGGCTGCGCTACTGAAGGTGACTGCATAATTACAGACTGCAAAAATTGCTATTCTACAAATGTATTTTTCAAAATGAGGAAAAAAAAAAAAGTGTGATTTGTATTCATTATCAGAAATTACACAGTCAAATTACAGGATCCAGTCCATTAAGCAACAGTGGTCATTTTTGAAAGCAGTTCATAAAACTGTAAAATACATTTTCACCAAAAAAAAGGACAGAGGACTGCACCATCACTGGTGCACTAGAAGTGTGCTTACAATGCTACATGTTGCGATGTCAGTATACATTGCAATATATTAAAATGTATAAGTAACCATGTCATATTAAGAATTCAAAGATTGACATTATGTTTAGCAAAGTAAATTGTGTGTTTGAGTCAGTGAAGACCCTGAATACCTCATCTTGAGATGCTCACGCGATGAAAAACACTAATTGGTTGGAGGGCTTATTTGCATATTGAAACTTTCAGCAAATTCACATTTACAGCATTTGGCAGACGCTTTTATCCAGAGCGACTTACAGTTTGATTTGTTACAGAGGTGGGCGAAGGTAGAGTTAGGTGTCTTACCAACAGACTTCTACAGCATAGAAGGGAGACGATACCCACTACACTATACCAACCATATGTTAGTATAGCATTGTAATAACTATTTATAAACTCTTTAATGCTAAGACAAAAAAAAACATCTATTTCCTCCCTGTAAAGCATTCTGCTCCTTTATCAACTTTGTGATGCTGTTGTCCCATTAACTTAAGTAACAATGAGGGCATTTACATGCACTTGGTAATCCAATAACTGCAGAAAATCACTTTTTTTTTTTTCAGTAATCCGATCAAAGCGTTTTCGTGCACTTGAGGAATCAGATAAAGGGGAAACTCCAGGTTTACATGAGTCAGACAGTAATCAGATTTCTGCTTTCCAACCACCCAGTAAACTTGCAGAAGATAACGTGACGTAAACAAACTTCATGCCGTGGTGTTTTAAACATTGCACCACTTTACCTGAAAATTAACAAACATCATCTAGAAGATGAAGAATATTTAAATTCTTTATTTCGTCAAGTATGTAGTTGGTTTCAGTGTCGTTCCAAGTGTTTGAACAGCGTCGCCGCGAGCCGCAGCAACTTATTTCCAATACCGCCGTCTGTTTTCACACATGCTCAGACTGAGAAATGCGAAAGAAATCAGAGTAAGAGTTCACATGCACTGAGAAATCTGATAACTGAGCTAAAATCCAGCCTTTTTATCAGATTTCTTAATCAGATTTCTAGACCTTACTCCTATCTAAGAAATCAGAGTGTGCTGTTTATGTGACCATTTGAATAATCAGATAACTCCAGAATTCTAATTATCAGATCACTGTGTGCATGTAAACACACTCAGTAATGATTCAACAAAGCTGAGCATTTGTAAACTTATTTTCTTTTGTGTCACAAGCAATAAAACAATTATGAATGTTTCACATTTAAGTGGCCTTTTATTGTTACATGTATTGATAACACTATTTGGATAGTCCACTTTAAATGCTTTGTAGATACTTAATTTACTTTAAAGTTATATTCAGCTAAAATCTACTAAATTGACCATTTTCTTTAACTCCAAACCTGCTCTAATCCTAACCCCAACTTTAACCTCAACCCAAAACCCAAACCCAACCCTCACTCTGCTCCTAGTCCTAACCCTGGTCCAAATCCTAACCCTAACCCCACCACTGTTTAGAATCAACTGAGTTTCAACAGATAGTCTGTAGATAATCCATAGGGGACTATAGTGGACTATCCAAATAAAGTGAGACCCATTTATTGTTTATTGTTGAAACAGATCAATAATGTGTTTCTATAGCAATATAAGCACAGTGCATCCAACAATAAAGGCTTTGTGGAGCTTCTTTTACACAGTGATAGGAAATACTGAATATGTATTGAGAACATAGGAATCATCCATCTGCATTCAGTCTATGTTACCTTTTGAAAAGGCAGTATTCAAAACACAGTTCATAAAAAAAATAATAGAAGACATCTTAAACAAGTATTTTCACAATCAGCATCTTTACAAACACTGAGTTCCTGCTGAGGCCTGAGCAGGCTGATAAGTGTCTTATAAACTATGTAGTAGTAACAGAATGAATGAACAGTTTATGCCTTTGTGGGTTCTGAATGTATTAGTGTATTCTAAATTAACTCTGAATATTAATTTTAATGTGTTACTGTATACAATTAGGACAATGTGTTAAAAATTCAGCAATCACTACTTTTTCAGAGAATTCTGCCCAACACAAAGAGATTCAATTCTACATGCAGATTGTTTTACTGACCAATGTGGACATGCACGCATAGTATATAGTTAATTATGAATAACTCTGAAGGACTGAGAAGTTAATGACTAGTTAATTATTAATGAACAAAAAAAGGTTACAAATTATCATTCTAAAGTGCTGCCTATTATTTTCCAAATTTTATGAAACTTTAATTTGCAACAGCTTATAAAGGGTCGTTTGATTCACAAACATGGTCGTGGGAGAAACTGACTATTTTTCTTTTCTAAGGGGAAAAAAAAAAGCAGTTTTAAGAAACATGGTTCTTCAAAGGTTCTTTAGTAAAGAAAATGGTTCTAAATAAAACCATGAACACTCAAAGAACCATTTGCTTAAATTGTTCTTTACTTGGTGAATGGTTCTTTAGATTGAGGTAGAATAATTTAAATTATCATTAATAAAAATTAACATAAGTATTTGGCCAAGAACTATAGTTCCTTCAGTGTACGCCATCATTGCAAAGCAACCATGGACTTCTGCATGAGGAGAACTTTCAGTTGCTAATCGCTTTATATTGTGGTCATTTCATAAACTTTTTGTTGAACAACAATGAACATATGATATCACAGCGCTGTTCAATGCAAAAACCTTTCACATAAGTACTTTTTGGTCACCAAATTACCACCGTGTGTCTTATTTCACACCAATCCAGCGATGCCCCTCTTCTCACACTGGGGCTGAATCTCAAACGGCTCCCTGCTCCCTACATAGTGCACTACATAGGAGTTTAAATACTGGATCCTGCAGCCCAACAGAGCAAAATACAGCTAAGAAACAGTCAGTTGGGACTCAGAAACATCCACACTCGATAAATGATGCACTGTTTGGCTGTAGAGGCTAGAATTTCTAAACGTTCTTAGCTAGAACACTATTTAGGGAGTACAGAGCCGTTTGGGATTCAGTCTGGGTTTGACATGACTTCCGACTGAAACACGGACATTTAAAGTGTGTAAGAAATTCAAGTGAAATTTTTAGAGTTTTATACTGCAGTTTTACAGTTAATCAAACTGTAAGTGCTTTAATTCAAGTTATATTTAATGATGGAGCTGTTTAGCCTGTTTACTATCTTTTAGCCTGTTAGTTAGCTGACCAGTCTAGTTCCAGTTAGGAACATAAGTCGCCCCTCAGTTTAAACAGAAATGCATTCTTACTTCATCAGTACACTCGGCGCACAATGCGAGCAGCAATAGAGTCAAACATTATTCCATTAGCAGCAAAAGGGTTTTTTGTTTTCACGGAGAGGTGCAGTAATACAGAGTTCAAATGTTGTGAGGCAGTCATACACATTCAAATATCGTGGATTTTACAATAGCTTTGAACGCAAAAGGTACATCAGTGAAGTCTGTAAATATTTTAAATGTAAATTTTAGTGTCTTTTGTAAATAAACGATACATAGAACTTATATAAAGTTGTTGTCTCTTAGATATTGGGTTCTTTATCTTGTGATCTCAAGATAATCCTGAAAATTACAGCAACAGCTCATGGCCTCTCTGGACGTCCAAACGTTCACGATTAATCATGTAGAAGGCAAAGCAATATATATGCCTTATAAACTATGATGAATATAAAGTGTTACCCACTTTTTCAAACTCAGTATTCAAATTTTATGAATATTAAATGTGCAACTCAAAGCTTGAACTCAGAAGCCGCTGTGAGGATGTTGCTCCATACTTGAAGCCTTGAGGAGAAAGCCAAGCGATCTTTCTGAGGCTGGATTTTATCGAACAGCTTATCCTGAGCTTTCAGCTTCAGAAGGGAAATTTAAGGACAAGCCTTTAAATATTAAACCAACAAAACGCACAGAAACCGAAAGCTATAGGAAGCGCCGGCTTCTGTGTGAATACACCTGCCGGCTGTTTGTCTGCAGCGAGTCAGCAGTGAAAAAGCCTTCCAAAGACAAAGATGTCTGAATATATGACTAACCACGTGTCAGGAAATATGGGCTTAACTGATAACATACTGTGCACATCTTCCTCCACACCCTGTGTTTCATCTAACGCCGTGCCAATCGCACCACTGTTCTCATACTGTTCCTGTCTGATTAGCTGCAGGGAACCGACAGCAACCCCGTTACGCTGACTGCCAGTGCCGAGTCATAATCAATAGATGTGTAAATCTACACCGGTCACTCCCTGCTCCAAACCCAACAGCTTGAATCTGCCCAATGAGCCAAAGCTGGTCATTAGATCCATCTCTCCAGCTGGAGCACTGCAGTAAACAAAAGGAAACCAAACTGCTGCAGGCTTTCGGATCTGTCTTGGAAACACTGAGTTGTGTTGCTAATTCAATTTTAATGCGCAACAGCTTGTTATGCCATCGGCTGACCTTAGCTGCAAAAAAATGCAGCGTCGGTGCGACTCAGCAGTGGCTGTCAGTGAACTTAAAGCTTTAACAGAAGGAGGAAGTTGCTCTATCCTTGGCATCTTCTGAGGACTCAAACTTAAAATGGTAGAATGACTGCAAAACAGAAGCAGACAATGCCAAAACCGACACTTTCCCTATCTGCTCATGTCTTTGTGATTCTTTTGTGATGTCTCAGAGGTTTTTTTTATCCAGCCAGCATATTATACTGAGCGTTTCTTTTGAAATTAGGAGATTTTAAAATGATAATGGGTGTCCATCAAGCCCACTGAGTGAATAAAAAAGGGAAAAATGCTCCAATGTTTCAGAGAATCCTAATTAAACTCAATAGTTACAGTGGAATAATGGCCAAAATGTTAATATAACCTATACAGCTTTTGGGAAAAATAGTATAAGAGTTTAAAAGACATCAGTTAGCTTTTGCTTCATAATTAATCATAAGAGATCAATCGTTAATTTATGTATAGATCGTTAAGATCAAACATTTGTCACTCGTATTTGGGGTTTACAGGTCATACTCCATTTGGTGTGGGAATTCAGGTGGATACATTTTTTTAAAAATTAGTTTTTTCATCCCAAAGCTAAATAATCTCAATATGTCCATTAACATCTATTATCATATATGCAGAAAGGAGAGCTTAATTACAAACATATGTTACAGTCACTGGTGTTGTATGAATATGGTGTAACACCAGTGACGGTGACTCCAGTGACATTCTGGTTAAAACTGAGGATTTTGTAAATCGGCCGACTCGTTGGCTGATCAGGTGACCTTGTGTATTTAAAATCAGTAATAAAGTGATATTCTGCATTATTTTGACCAAATATTAGTTACCCAGCCATTAAAGCTCATAACACCAGTGACGCATAGAAGTTATGAGCTGCCTGATAAACAAAATTATTAATAAATTAATGAAATATAGTGAGCGAGTCTGACTCGCCTTCTCATGCCTCGAGATACTTCCTCTCTGATGAGCCTCGACCCAAAGAAGCAGTTTAATAGAGCTGAAAATACTGTGTTAAAATGTAAAATAAGAGTCCTGATAACACCAGTGACCAAAATCTGAGACAAATGAATTTTTAAAAATAGTATACATATTTTTAAATGTAGTATAACAACGATACAAAAAGTAAACATGAATGTTTTATAGAAATTCCTAATTTAAACCTTTTAAAAATAGTTTATTAAAAATGGTTTCTCAAATGTTGAAAATTGGTTTTTGCGATGAGCCGTTTTACAGATGCGACTATGAAACAGGATAAAAAAGAAAAATCAGAGAATCATGAGGGAAAAGTTTTATTTAATCTTAGCTCAACTGTGTAAATGTACATACTGATTTCTGGAGCTGTGCCTAATATTTTAAGCACCTTTTTTAAGCCCTGCAACCTTTGTGACATGGTTTCCCCTCCAAATGGAGAACGACCCATACAAACGTAGTGAAAGTGAATATATATGATATATACTAATAACGAATACTTCCATACTTCAGTAATTCATGATTAGTTAAATATAAAGAACTAAAAACTAATAGATGTCTTAAATTATGGTTATTAAGTGTTTCCTACTCCTTTCTTAATTTTACAAACTGTGCAACAGCTTAACGCCTGAACGTAGAAGCGACTGCACGGATGTTGCTCCATCCTTGAGATGTCAATAAAGGAGCCAGGCGATCTTTCTGAGGTTGGATTTTATTGAACAGCTTATCCTGAGCCTTCAGCGTCTGAAGGAAAGTTTGAGGACAAGCCTTTAAATATTAAACCAACAAAACAAACAGAAGAACAAAAGCTATAGGAAGAATCTTTTACGAAGGCTTTTATGAATACACCCGCCTGCCGTTCGGGTGCGGCGAGTCAGCTGTGAACTTGGCTACGAACAGAAAAAAGCTGGTCAAATCAATCAATAACATTATGACAGGCTGAGTTTAATGCTATGTTGTGTATCCAGCCTTTGTGTTGCCATTGACAAACAGCATGGCACTACAAATAAACACAGACTTGACCCTTTGCTGTGGCCATGAAATGAGCTAACTCTATAAAAAACAGTGGTTTTAGTCAGCTTATGACCTAATAAATCATATCCATTCCAAATATGTTCCCTAGCACATTTTCTTACAGTCTAAAACATAAAAATGCCAAAAGCGTTCTTTGACATGGTAGCGCTTAAATTGAACCCTGCTGTTAACTTTGACATAAACATGCCATAAACTCGTCATGGCAGATGTTGAATGCTGTCGTAACCAATCATATCCAGTAGCATAAACTGGACACTGAGTGTCCTTTTCAGATGAAATAAACACTCAGACTCTCAGTAACATCAACATATCAGTGATGTAGCAGCAGTGAATACATTCAACAGATCATCAAGAGACTTTTAATTAACTGTGTAAATAAAATGTTTATAATCTGCTGTTTTTTTTTACTTCATTTGAAGTCCGTAGATGTTTAACCTGATCATGTAACAGGTTCAATACAGACCATCAACATCCTCAACAAGCTGTTATACTGACACCATTCTATACCTGGAGCTTCACTGGATTAGGGTTTGGATTGAGGTTAGGGTTAGGATTAGGGCCAGAGTGAGGGTTAGGATTAGGTTTTGGGCTGAGATTGAGGTTAAGGTTAGGATTCTTTGAATCTTTAAAAGGTTCTTCACACTTACAAATCTCTTCTAAAGGCATGGTTCTTTAGGGAACCCAAAGTAGTTCTTTCAGTGGCACTTTGGTACTTTTGAATTTGTCTGATATTTCAGTTTGGAACTTTCAGACTGAGAATGTCTGAAATTCTGGAGGACTGTGAGGCAGAGAGGCGCCGAAGAGGGCTTTTTCTGTGGTGAGTGGGTGACTGTGCTGGGTTTTCTCAGCTCTACGCAGAGCCTGCAAAATTTATAGTCGGAGTGCCGGAGCTGCATAAGAGCAAAAACCAAATTTTTCGTTTTTTCGCCTCAGACCTCAAGCCTCCCTCCACTCTCCCCTCAGCTGGTATAAAGCTAAGTGCTCAGAGAATTGACATGGGGACTTCTAAGATTTGTAATTTTAATAAAGTCTTTAGGTACATTATACTACTTTCCCTGCTTCACTCTCACGGTGAGCACGGCTTCCCGCCATCTGCAAGAAAGGAGTCAATTTATCCATTGACCTGAGCTGTGTCCACACAGACCGCAGAAAGCTAAGCAGCCTCTCATCTTCAAATGCTAACAGATTAGCAGCCACACCAGCAGTTAGTTCATTCTCACTTCAGAGATAAAGCATCAAACGGAGGCCTTCTATTATTCATGGGAAATAATGTTGGGATGTGGTTCCAGCTTCTGCCATGCTGTGAATGCTCTGTTTGATCTCTGAAAGCAATACATAGCAACTGACTCCTCTTACAGTCTAAACAAGGGTTTGCCATTGCCTTGATGGACAGTGGGAGTTTTCCCTCACCCTCACTGCAGCTGTTAACCCATATGCTGACTTTAAATGGTAGAACTGGTTTCTTGCTTCAGTTCAGTTGAATGCAGCATAATTTCCATGCAACTTCAGAGACACACAAAGCAAACAACACTCCACAAACCTTTGATTATTAATCTACTTAGCATAATAGTAGCTCATATTTTAGATATACTCATTTTCTGCATTAGTTTCATGAAACAAATTTGAGACATTTGCAAGTTGCGGTTGAGTTTCAAATTAGTTGCAAGATGCTTCACATTATGTAAGTCAAGTTCAGTTTAGCTTCACGCAAGTAACTAAAGATGTGTGGAAGTTTCATCATATAAAGCCAGAAGTTGCAGATACATCACAGAGGGTTCTTTGAGCAATGCCATAGAAGAACCAGTTTTGGTTCCCTAAAGAACCAAGAGATTTGAAAGTGTGAAGAACTTTTTCAAAGTTCAAATAATACATTTAAGGTTTCCGCCTAAAACTTAAACAATATTTAGAAATTCTTTAAACTTAAAAGTTGTATCAGGAACTAAAAGTGGTTGTTCTAAGGCATCGTGTAAAGAATCCTTTCAGATACCTATACTTTTAACGGAGCATGGCCGGCGATGACAAAACCTTGTAATTTTATATGAATTATGTCTGTCTCATGGAAATAAGCTGTGTACAATGTTCAGACTCTAAACCTTCATTCAATACCACGTGTTTGTAAGTAGAAGATGAGATACTTTACGATTTAAATTTGATGGAAATGTTTGCTTTACATCCATTTCAGTTGGTCATGTTTTTATTATGGCATATTAAAAAAAGAGGAAGCTTAATGTGTCAGAGAATGCAAACCCAAGATGAAAGCAATTCATTATGAAGCTAACTAGGTATTTCAATTCAATAGTACACTCTGAGAAAAGATGGTCATTTAAGAGTTCTTTAGTCAAGACAATGGGTACATATAGAACCATGGACACTTAAAAAGAACCATTTGCATGCTTAAATGGTTCTCCATCAATCTGAAGAAACATCTCACTCTGCAAAGAATCATTAAAGCATGCAAATGTTTTTTTGAGTGTTCATGGTTTATATAGAACCAATTTCTTACCACAGAACCCTTGAGGAACCATCTTATGAGTGTAGCTAATGATTAGTGCACATATTGCTGACACGACAAAATTGACTTGAACCTGTCAGTACAGAACCTTATCTAATTATGTAAATAAATTTGTAATTGTATAGTTATACATGTGAACTGTATATCAAAACAGCAATAACCCAACTTCAGTGCGCATATTGCTGACACAACACAATTGACTTTAACCTGTAAATGCAAATTGAAATTCAATGTGGACCTTCCTATGTAATTAAATGTGTAATTACATAATTATACATGTGAATAGTACAGCACAATGGCTTCTAAAGCTCAATACATGTATGACATTTTGATTAAATTGATGAACCTGCCAGGACATAAAGCACTACATAATTAAGCATGTAATTACTTATTTATACATGTGAATCATATAGCAAAACAGCAATAATAAGTGTAGACTTCCAAAGGTTTTACAGAAGGGCTTGAGCAGATAAAGTCATGCTCCCTGTAGGGACTATGCCACCAGCTCTGCCTACATTTTAAATTAGGGACACAAAGTTCCCCTGCAAAATCTGGCATCGCTAACAGGCGTAGCTGAAAAACCCCATGGCTTCCCATATCCTGAGACATTTGGAAATTGCGAGAGCGCCTGACTTCCTGGCACGAGGCGGCGGATTGTGGAAGCAGGAGAGCGAAGGCAGCCAGCGTTAGTCATTATCTCATTGTTTGGAGGCAGATTGTGTGTGTTAATTAGATGCAAAAGAGGAGTGGAGCTGCATATAGTGGCGGAGAAAAATGTTAAGAAGGACACAGAGTGCAATCACACGACCTGCTTCTGGGCTCAGCCTGATGAAATAATGAACCACCAGGGGAACCTCTCCTGTACCGCGAACCGGCACACTGTATTTTAAACAGCCCGTGTGTGGAGAGCGTGCGGGAATGTGTAGGTGTTCTCAGACAGGATCAGACTGATAACCGAGCTTCTGGAAGGCGCCGGGCCTGAAGCAATCACCATAAACAAATGTTCCTCGCAGCGGCTATCTCCGGAGAACCCGCAGCATCTGTCCACTCTCCGGAAACTACACGTTATTTTCCCTCTCCATAGATACGGACTGTCCCCTCGGTGGGGAAGCTGCTATCTGTATGTGACAAGAAGCTTGCAAAGCTGCTCGCTCGCCTTGAAATGACCGTTCCTCAATACGCTGTGCCAGTTTTAGAATCACAACATCTAAAGATAACTCCAAAAACCGTAAGAGCTTCGTTTTCTCCCAGTGGGAAAAAGGTATTATTCAGGCAAAAAAAGACAGTGAATGCTTTCTCTCAGCTGTTTTCACAGAAATATACTGGAGAAAGAAAAGAACAGCGTGCGCTAGTGCTTACGTCACTGAAATTGGTGCTAAAGAGGAATGTGTTCTGACATCCAGACTCTGTAAAGGTCCTTCATACTTAAATCCTCCATGGCGATGAATAAAAGTGGTTATTTCTGCTGTTTAATCTTTGACCTTTGATACTGTAACTTTTCAATGTTGTTGTGACATAAGTAAGGAAGCTGATCCAACCAAAGCTGAAATACACAGAATTTTACTTTATCTATCTATTACTATCATTTTACACAAGCAAATTAATGCTCGCTTTGATCTCTGAAAGCAATACATAGCAACCGACTCCTCTTACAGTCTAAACAAGGGTTTGCCGTTGCCTTGATGGACAGTGGGAGTTTTCCCTCACCCTCACTGCAGCTGTTAACCGTAGACTGACTTTACATGGTAGAACAGGTTGCTTGCTGCAAGTTGAATGCAACATAATTTCTGTGCAACTTCAGAATCACACAAAGCAAACAACATTGCACCGATAATGTTTGATTATTAAACTAGTTAACATAATAGTAGCTCATACTTTTTATAAACTGTGTAAAAATGCTGCATTAGTTTCACCAAACTCATTCCACAAATTTTACACATTTGCAGCTGTTGCGGCTGAGTTTCAAATTAGTTGCAAGATGCTTCACATTATGTAAGTCAAGTTCAGTTTAGTCTCGTGTAGGTTTCAAGTGCCTAAAGATGCATGGAAGTTTCATCACATAAAGCCAGAAGTTGATGACGATGAATAAAAGTGGTTATTTCTGCTGTTTAATCTAATTTTGACCTTTGATAATATAACTTTTCAATGTTGCTGTGACATTTATTTTAATAAGGAAGCTGATCTAAAAGCTGAAATTCACAGAATTTCTTTGCATTTACCATTTTACACAAGCAAATAAATATGAATATACTTCACACATTAGTGCCCCTTTATGATTACTCTGAGTGAACATATCAGTAACAGGCGTTTTCATAGTCATGTGATTTGAGTTCTGAACAGGGCTGGAAAAATTGGCTGTAAAGTTCTGGAAAATTGAAATTATTGAAAATGAATATTTGAAAATTTTTACTGCTTATACTTTTAGAAGACCAGGGGATTTTTCTCTTTTTCTCTTGCAAATTTGTTTCATTAACTAATTAGAGTAATAAGTTCACATACATAAACTTTTTTTAATCAAATGATGATTAAACTCCTGATAAGTACATTTGTCACTCATGAAGCAAAAGCTCATTGGTTCATTGTAGAGTTATATATATATATATATATATATATATATATATATATATATATATATATATATATATATATATATATATAAGTAATGTGAATATATTCAATAATGATGTAAAACTCAAAATACCTGATTAGTTAGTTCTGCAGTGACACTGACGTGGTGGTGGTGTTGGTGGTGTGTTAGTGTGTGTTGTGCTGGTACGAGTGGATCACACACAGCAGAGCTGCTGGAGTTCTTAAACACTGTGTCCACTCACTGTCCACTCTATTAGACACTCCTCTCTTGTCGGTCCACCTTGTAGATGTAACGTCAGAGACGATAGCTCATCTGCTGCTGCACAGTTTGTGTTGGTCATCCTCTAGTCCTTCATCAGTGGTCACAGGACGCTGCCCACAGGACACTGTTGGCTGGATATTTTTGGTTGGTGGACTATTCTCAGTCCAGCAGTGACACTGAGGTGTTTAAAAACTCCGGCAGCACTGCTGTGTCTCATCCACTCGTACCAGCACAACAGAGAAACGGATGGACTACAGTCTGTAACTGTAGAACTACAAAGTGCACCTATATAGTAAGTGGAGCTGATAAAATGGAAAGTGAGCGTAGAAACAAGGAGGTGGTCAGAATGTTATGCCTGATCGGTGTATGATTGTATAAATGTGCAGAAACACACTGAAACACCACAGGTGTTTATGGTGTTGATAGAGTCTCTGTTTACAAATGCACCCTTATTAGTTACTAGCTCTCCCGTGGCATGATGGGTAAAATGATAGCAAGACAGTAAGGTGGTCCTGAATACAGTAATTCCTGCATCTGTGCGTGGGTGTGATTGTGTGCCATAATTATGCAGTGCCAGAAACAGCGCTTAATAATGAGGGCAATTAAACAGGCAAGATATGTAGCTGACAAACGAGATACGGTTTAAACTACCAACTCTTCCCACAGCCACCTCTTCCTTACACAAACACAGCAGCTGACTCCTAAACATTCCAGCCAGTATCACTTTACAGAAGAATATGAGCGTTTCTTTTGGAGATTTTTTGTGAAGATTTTAGGTCGCATACAGTCACTGTTGGGACAAAACCTCATTTCTATGAAATGGTAACTTAAAAAAATGTAAGCAAATCTAAAGAGATTTTAATCCAAGTAATTTTGGAGCTGTTTTATTGTTTCATTTGTCATGGACTTTTCATACAATGTAAAAAGCAGATGATATTTCCAAATTTTGTCTAAAGAATGGACAGAAATCTTTGGTGTGATGGTCAGGAGGCCTGCATGACATGCACAGTGACATTTTTTTTTTTTCTCTATTTAACAGCTTCTTTATTTAACAATTTGGATAATTTACACCAGAATGTGTCTCAGGAGCATCAGCATGGGTTGGTAGACATTGATGATCAGTTGCTATAATGCTGAAAGTGCCATCACTGTTCAACTCAGCTCACCAATACAAGCTAATTTCAACTGCTTCATCCAAGTGACAACAACAAACGCGATAAGAGATGAGATTTTGCAAGAGATTAACAATATATACAGTTGCATATATGGAACAAAATTTAGCAAATCATTTTTCTGCAAAATCTACTGCAGATTTTCTATTTATGTAAAAAATTCAGGAAAAATAAAAATCAAAAATGTAGTATTATCTTTGCACAGGACATATTTTATATTTGCCCAATGTTTTCACTTCATCAAATTAACAGTAATCGTGCAGTAAAATGGGAAGAAGTGAGTGACCAATGGAACCAAAATGTTGCATACAACTGTAAATAGCACATTCAATAAAAACATACTGTACCCTGCACACTTCACCCCTTAAAATCTCAGGCTTATAAAAGTGTGTAATAAAGCTTTGGGCCCATCAGTTGACTCTGGCCAATTAAGAGGTTAAAAATTATGGTTCTTCAAGTGTTCTTTAATAAAGACAATGGTTCTAACACTCCATTTGCATGCTTAAACGGTTCTTTGAACCATGGAAAGCTTCTTCAGAGTGATGGAGAATGTGTTGTATGTGTTGTAAATGGTTCTATATAGCCTCAGAAAGGTTCTGCTGTTATGATATCAAGCTTGTAACAATAGAAGAACCTTATTGATGCTATTTAGAACCCTGTCCAAAATAGTTCTAAATAGAATCATATAAAACACATTCTCCATCAATCTGAAGAACCATTTCACCAAGCAGAGCAACCATTTCACTTAAGCATGCAAATGGTTCTTTAAGTGTCCGCGGTTCTAAATAAAAGCATTGTCTTTACCAAAGAACCCTTGAAGAACCATCTTTAAGAGTGTACACCTTTAAAAAGTGATTCTTCAAAGAGTCTTTAGTGAAGGTAATGATTAGACATGGAACCATCATGCAATCATTTGAATGCATAAGTGGTTCTTTAGTTAAGTGTTCTCATCTAAGTTTGAGCACCTGTTGTATACAGTTCTTCAAATAACTTTGTAAATTATAGTTCTAAATAGCACCAAAAAGGTTTTTGTTATTGTTATGACCTGTCCATGGACAATTCTTATGGACAGAGAAAACACAGTAAAGCTAAAAATATTAGCACACATACTAAACCCTTATAATCTCAGGCTTATTACATACTAAAGCTTATTACTGAGTAACTACAGGGACTTTAATGCAGACTAGCTGAGCTATTCTTAGGTTATAGAAGTATGTAATAAAATGTTGGGCCTGCCTGGCCGTTTAAGGGTTAATGCATCTCTCATTGTGTCTGAAACTGATGGACTGCTAACAATTTTCAGTCTGATGTTTAATCAGTGTCAGCACGGCTGCAGTCCAGACAAATGCACATTATGACGAGGCAGAACAGCTGGTCCTGTAAAGCTTATGACAAAACATGCTGACTATGAAAATGGGAAAGTTAAAGAAATTACATGGTGGACCACAGTTAAAAGACTGGCAATGACTATAAGTGCTTTATTACAGCATAGCGACTGTTTATAGCCATGTATTTACTTTATCTAGGTGTATCCTGGTCTGTTCATGCCTGTCCTTTATTGTAGAATTTGGTGTAGTCTTCAGGTGTGAAGAAAAATGACAAGTTCATCATCGCTACTACTCGCTACTCCCTCTTCATCTTCTAGCATTCTCACCAAAACAGATCTGGTCTGAAGGCTTCTCTACATCAAAAATCATCATTTTTTCCGTTGGAACCAATCTGAAGTTACAGTCAACTGAAAGCATTTTGGCACACCCTCTAAAGAGAACACATTGCTTCACATTTTAATGCAAAATTGTTATTTATTATATTTATTTACTGAATTTAACATATTGCAAGAAAATCAAACATAAAATTTGGCCTGTTCCAAAGTTATAGCTCATGTTCTGTTTTATATTTTGTTTTCACCAGGTTAAACTCAGACAAATAGAAAAAGTGCACAAAAATATTCAGAAATAATGCCATATTTAAGTGTTTTCTCTGGGGAAAGTCAACAAAACTTGGGGTTTGGCCAGGGGCACCCAAACTTTTGCATAATCCTGAGTAGAAACTTCTTTTCCAAGAGTACACAACAAGCACAGGTTGATATTATGTTTAAAGTACTATATTTCAAAACAGCAAAGTAAAACTCTTTATTTCCGAACAGTCTAGAGAGAGTTCATTGGTGTTATAGCTGCTCCAGCTATTCTTGGACTAATTTACACCATTTTAAATTAAATATTGATATAAACGGCCCTCATTAAATCACACATGACCAAAACAGTGCCTTTTCATTTTTGTTTAAACACCATTAAAGTAGCACTAAACCTCCAAAAATATCACTCACTTTCATAAAACAGTACCCATCCACATCTTTTCGGCTCCAGCCTGGGCCAGTATTCTTTGGCCACACAACAGCCCCCCATTTCAGGGACAGTAACACTTTTTTTCTTTTATTTTTTGTGCTGAAATTTAAATACATGAACCCAACGAGACATTCACAGGGCCTAAAACCTTGCCACTGGAAGAGTCAGGGTGCCTACACATTAAAAGCTGAAGCAGCAGCAGAAACGTCCCGCATTGTATTTCAGTTAGGATGCTGCATTAGCTCTGTCAGACCTGAAACGTGCCTGTATGAAGAGGAAAGACGTTCCATCAAACACTGAAAAAGTTCAAACCATTTCAACTTTTGCTGCAACGAATTCTGACATGGAGGCAATCAGCAAATAAATATGAATAATGGACTAATATGTTCAGAAATAATGCCATATTTAAGGGTTTTCACTGGAGAAAATCAACAAAACACAGAGTTTGGCCAGGGGCACCCAAACCTCTGCATAACCCTGAATATGGTGCCTACACATGGAGGCTGATGCAGCATCAGAAACGTAGTCCCCAGTGTATTCAGTTCAGATGCTGCCTGTATGAGTTTCAACAAGCAGAGGATGGATGGAAATCCAAGATGCAGGAGAGGCTAATCAGTAGTGAAACTGTAATCTTATCCTGTTCTACATGACTTCTCTGCCTTCACGGCTGTTCTCTGTCTGGTTCTGTATAAGGCCATTGCCAAAACGTCCTTTCCATGGTCCATATATTTTTGTTTCTGGTCTAAATGTTTTGTTTCCTGCTAGATTTTGGTCTGTGCAAACTCCACCCCACTCCAGCTATGTACACGCCTTCTAGACAGACAAGATCTGCATAATCACTGCTGTTGGAACAAAACCTCATATCTCCAGAAAGGTAACTTTACAGGAAAAGGAAAAATGTTCTCAACTTTCAGAGGAAGTGAATGGAGAAATATATTTTTTTTTTCCAAAGTGATTTTGGAGCATTTCTTTTGGTCTGTTCATCATGAATGTCAAAAAATGAAAAATGCAGATACAAGGTTTTGTTACAACAGCAGCAATATGTATCCAACGGGTGGATCCTTTGCCAGCCAACATATCCCGAGGTTCATTGCATGCCGGAGAGGATTCGAGGACATGCCGGCGTCAGCAGAGGAGCGAACGGAGACTGAGGAGGCACTTTAAATGTAACTACTGGGTTTAAACTGAGTCAAATAGCGAACGATACAAAATGTTAAAAAAGCCAATGTAGCCTGGAGCTAAACTTGTGCTAATGTTTCGTTTTGTTTTAGGAAGCAAAGAGCCGACAGAGAGAAGCACCTCCAGCTGTAATAAATGAAAAGATACACTAAAATCAAAGTTTCTTTCTCCTCGTTTCGTGATGCAGTGCTAAGGGCGGGAACAGCGGTGCTGTGACGCAAACAGGAAATCCGCCGTAGAGACCCGTCTCATTTCGGTTCAGCCTCCGCAGGTCTACGCAGCCTTCGATGGATGCAGTCTACAGCTCCTGAATTGAGACACAGCTCATATCACTGTGTAGAAACAGAGCTTCCTGTTTCCTATCACTGCAGTAAAGACGCACATAGCTTCTCTTTTTTTGTCGTACATGCTGTGAGAGAGTGAGAGAGCCTGTGAGTTCATTCAGGGTGCAGTTCAGATCGTTAAGCACCTATTATTAACTGGTTTAATGAGAGTAACTTATGACTTATGAATAGAAATATAAGTCATAATATGAGTTTCTGGTAGTTTGTGACATTTTTTGGCTTTCAGATTTCTTTATATGAATGAAGGAAACAACAATATTCAGAAATTGTGTAATAAGTTTTATGTATTTACCTCAAAAGATTATTTCATAATAGTGAAAGTATTGTGCAGTTTATTACAGGTAGCAGTGAAGCTGTGCCCTCCAACACCACCACACCCCCAAAATCCTACCAACCCAAGCAGCAGCAGCAGCAGCAGCAGCAGCTCCACACACAAATAGGTGCAAAAATGATCTAAAATGTAAAAGAGTAAAGGAAAACGTGTTGGATGTTCGTTAAAATGTGTTAGCGTCTTTTGCTCTGGTGGCACTTTTCAGAACTTTCCTCACAGGTGTGTGAACTCTCCTGCTGGTATATTTCTGTACAGTACACACTTTGGGAAGAGCTGTTTGGAGTGACAGTGTGACACGCTGTGACTGAATAATACTGCAGGTGTTTTATTGCAGACAGAAGAGCATATTCTAACCATAAAAATGTCAGGTGATGAGAAAGAGTGCAGCAGCTTGCAGAAAAGAAAGGAGAAATGTTTTATCCCTTTATTAAGGCTCATTTTTGCTATATTGTATATACAATCCCTGGCCATTTTATCAGAAACCCCTCTGTTGTAGCTCCACTGCTCTACTTTGTACATCTGTTGATGGTCTTGTATTTTTGGTCCTATCATCAGAAATTGACCAGTGATTAATGGGGAAGATGAGGCTGATTAACTGTGCAGCAACAGATGGACTACAGTCTGCAACTTTACATGTACATAGTGGAGCAATAAGGTAGATGGAGCTCATAAAGCGGTAGTGACCGTTAGAGCTGGGCTTTCAGTTTAGGCAATAAATAAAATTCTCTCTGTCAATGCTAAAATCATCTAGCACCCCTAGGGAACATTTTTCTGCCCATTCTAGATTTAACATGGGCATTTAAAGCCTGTAAAAGATGTTCTACATGTTTTATTTGAAGCTGGTATTTAATATAATCATACAAGTGAGCTCAGTTTGGGTTAGTTGTTAGGAATGGAAAACAGTGGCAGCAGCTCTGTCACAACTCAGTAAAGAGGTCTGACAGAGCTGCTGCCACTGTTTTCCATTCCTAACAACTAACCCAAACCTGCTTAGACTATGACTCGTATTCACAATCAGTGATGTATCTAGAACTTCCAGATGCTCTAGATTGTTTTTTGTTTTCTCTATGAAATTGGTTCCACACATTGTAAATCAAACATGATTGGTTAACTCTAGTGTCAGTTGTTAATTCTGCTGGTGATTAATCTAAAATGTGAGGTGTGTCAGTTAATAATAATAATAATAATAATAATAATAATAATAATAATAATAATAACTCCACACAAACTAGTGCAAAAATTATGCACAAGTAAAAAAAGTGATGTTCTTTAAACATGTTAGTGTCTTCTGCTCTGATGGCAGGTGTGCGAACTCTCCTGCTGGTGTATTTCTATACAGTACACACTTTTGGAAGAGCTATTTTGATTGACAGTGTGACACACTGTGGCACACCTGACTCTGAGTAATACTGCAGGTGTTTTATTGCAGATGGAAAAGCATATTCTAACCATAAAAACGGCAGGTGATGAGAGAGCACAGCAGTTTGCAAAAGAAATGGAATAAGTGTTTTATCCCTTTATTAAGGCTCATTTTTGCTATATAGAATTTACATTTACACTGGCCACTTTATCAGAAACCCCTCTCTTGTAGCTCCACTGCTCCACTTTGTACATCTGTTGATGCACAGTTTGCGTTAGCCATCCAGTAGCCCTTAATCAGTGGTTAGTTTCCGTCCACAGAGCCGCTCGTGGCTGGATATTTTTGGTTCTATCGTCAGAAATTGACCAATGATGAATGGGGTAGAGGAGGCTGATTAACTGTACAGCAACAGATGGACTACAGTCTGAAACTGTA
This sequence comes from Colossoma macropomum, assembly GCF_904425465.1. Classification (NCBI taxonomy): domain Eukaryota; kingdom Metazoa; phylum Chordata; class Actinopteri; order Characiformes; family Serrasalmidae; genus Colossoma; species Colossoma macropomum. Next base: position 6,058,209 of record NW_023494784.1, read on the forward strand.
CATGTACATAGTGAAGCAATAAGACAGATGGAGCTCATAAAGTGTCAGTGACTACTAGAGCCAGACCTTCAGTTGGGCCATAAATGTCAAAAATGAAGAAAGAAATCTCTACGGGATGCTTAAATTGTCTAGAACCTCTAGGGGATTTTGGTAGTATGTTAGTATTGACTTAACAACAATCCATATAATTTTTTTCTGGCCATTTTAGATTAAATATGGAGATTTATTTGAAGCTTGTAAGAGATATTAACATGTCTGTTAAGAGAGTTATGATACAGAGCTGCCGCCACTGTTTTACATTCCTAACAACTAAATGAAACCTGGCAAGCACAAAGTAGGTGTTTAACAAAGTGTCCAGTGAGTGGAAGCACAAGGGAGGTGTTTCCAATAAAGTGGCCACTGAGTGGAAGCACAAGGTAGGTGTTTCTAATAAAGTGACCACTGACTTTATGTCTGTAATCTGATGTACAGCATTTTGACTGTCTTCAATATGCTTTTACCACCACAAGTGCAGACAAATGCAATCTCTGGAAAAAAAAAACAAAGGGTAAATGGGTTTACAAAGACTTTTCAAGCTTCTATACTGTTTATTAGTTTAGTGTACAGCATTGTGTCCCCTGATACAAAGGAAATAACAAATTACATTATGAGGGCTTAAATAAGATCTTCTTAAAAAAAAAAGTTCAGTTTTCCCGACTGAGTTAGAAATTACATTTTCAGCATACCTGTTGTTTCACTCTGTATGCCAATGACTCTGCAGCACAAGAGAAGTCTGATTATGCTGCAAGATTTATAATAGTGTTTAAATTCATAATACATATTTATTACTTTTTCTGAATTACAAATACAAAACAACAGTGGGTACAAGACCAAAAGAATCAATTGAGTGAAATTTGTTGCCTGTTCCTGAGATGTGCAAAAGCCTTGAACTGAAAAAGACATCAACAAATACAGTGGGTGTATTGAATTTTGAGCTGTGTGTGTATTGAATTTTGAGCTGTGTGTGTATTATATATATATATATACACACACACACACATATACATATATACACACACAGTGACCTTAAAAGAGGGTTCATTATTGAATGAACAGTTGGCAGAAGCTTCAGTCACAAAACTGCTCAAGTGGCCAGTGTTCAAATAGAAACTGTCTACAGTGACCTCTGCATTTGGACCTATAAGAAGGACATCAGTAAACAGGGCTGGAAATTATGGTTGAAAATGCATATAAAGTGAGCAGATGTTCCTCAGGTGGCTGAGACCGTCAGTGGTGGAGAGAACAGTCCATCCACAACTACACAGAGAGGGATATTACAGTAGAGCTGCAGGTCATAAACCCCTCATCACAAAGACCAATGACCATCTGAGAGGTCAGTGGTGTAAAACCCATCAGCACTGGTCTACAGAGATGTGATCTGGTCAGATCCTTCACCATGTTCTCCACAAGTGGGAGAGCGCATGTGCAGTGTACACCAAGAGAACAGTACAGGCCTGAATGACTGACCCCAACAGTGAGGGGGTCCATGGCTCTGTAAACATGCTGGGGGGCATTGTGCTGGCGTATTTTGGGTCCAACTCTAGTTATTCTGATTGATCACCCTTATAATGAAACATTTCTATCTCTTCCAGGATTGCAATGCCTCCGTCCACAAGGCATGAGGGGTCACTGAACGATAATGTAAATTATATCCTCTGGCCTTTGTGGTCAGCAGAACTCATACAGCTGAACATCTGTGGGAGATTTTGGAGTGATATGTTAGACAGCGCTCTCCACCACCATCATCAAAACAGCATTTGAGGGAATATCTTTCGGAGGAATGAAGGTCCATGGCTCCAGTAAAGTGCCAGAGGCTTGTAGAATCTATGCCAAGCTGCATTAAAGCTATCCAGGCAGCTGGTGGTGGCCCAACATCTTACCAATAGGCCTTATGTTGGTTTTTCCTCTGTTTTAGTTGTTTTTCAGTTTTTGACAATTTCAAAATGCCTAAAGTACTTCACATTGTGTTTAAATTTTTTGGAGATATGAGGTTTTATACCAACAACACCGATATATAACCAAAACTCAAAAGGGAAAAACTCCCAAGAGTATGAGGAAGAGCCACCACTGAGAGGAACCAAGATGAACCAGCATCTCCACGGTTCTAAAATCTCACCCCCGCATAAGTAAAAGCAAGTTCTGAATCCCTAATGCATGCGCGGAAAGCACAGATCTATTCCCCGTGCTACGGGGAGCAAATAAATTGGTCCAGAATGAATTGAGAACAATCCCCACAGCCAGCGTCTCACTGCAGCACAGAATGAAAGAGCAGTTTAGCTGTCACAAATCCCAAAAAGCAGCGCTGCGGATCTAACAGAAATCACAATCCAAACACCAGCTAATGTCAAACACGCCTGCCAAGCTTAAATTATAGAAAAGAGAAAGAGAAAAGAGACAAAGAGGAGGGGGGAGAGAAAGAAACAATTCCTTTCATCAAACGGTGGAACATTAACACCACACAGGCAGAACGCAGCGAGATCAAGCGCTCGCAAAGTAGAAGGCAATTAGATCACAGATTCAAATGTGGCTGAACGTTTCATCTGAAAGTGATTAGCTGTGAAGTGTGAGGGAGCAGATCTGAGGGGGGGGGCGGGGGAAAAGTGAAGGTTTCGTTCACAGCAGTGTGTGTGATGGAGTGGATCCAGAGGAGAGGGAGATCCCAGAGCCAATAAACCACACACACCGAGTGCGTATTAGAATAGCGGCGGGGGAGCAGAGTAATTGAAAATAGCAGAGCAGATTGCTCTCTCCAAATCTACTCGCAAGAGTGACTGCTGTTAACACACCTGGCACACGCACACATTCACACGCTCATGGGATAACAAGCACACATGAAACCGGGAAGCATAAACAATCGCACTAATATGCCCATGCATGCATCTCTGGCCAAATTAATTATTTCCTTAATTGCTGAAGTGAAAAAAAAAAAAAACCCTGAAGCAAACTATTTTAAAAAGCACTGCAGTATGTTAATTCACAGGGACTTTACATTTGCCTGACTTACAAAATGGGAAAAATAACAATTGTGGAACATGCATAAGTATGGATAGTTGTAAAGTCTCAGAACTTTAAGAACCCGTCACGCCTTAACTGAGTCATGAGGACTGATCAGGCAGATCAAGAATTGCTGTTGGAGATGATCAGCTGATGATAATTCCAGAGTGGAATTCGTCCTCTAAAAGAACACCAAGTGACAGAAAATCAACATGGAGCGCTCAGTTCAGGACAGATGACCTTAAGAACATCAACATCATCAGAGATGTTCAGACTAAAGCAGACCTGGAGAATCCACGCCTTTATTTCCAGCAGGGTTGATCACTGTAATGGTCACCTAACTGGACCCCCAAAAAAGACTGCCACAGTCCCACTAGGAGTAAAAGAAGGAAACACATTACCCCCCCACCCCCATCCTTAAACCCTTACACTGGCCACCAGTCTGTTCCAGAACAGACTAAGGTGCTGTTACTGCTCTATAAGTGTCTTAATGGTTCAGCGAATTCATCTGATCTGCTGCAGTGATATGAGCCAAGCAGAACTCTCAGATCATTAGGAACTGGTCAGTCAGTCCTGCCAAAGGTGAAGACTAAACATGGAGAAGCAGCGTTTAGATACTGTGCTGCTCTTAAATGGACCCAGAGCATTAGAAGAGCCTGACAATGGACATTTTAAATCAGCCTGAAAACGTTCCTGTTTAAGCAGTTTTCAGCTTAGTTTAACCACTGTTAGCATTTTTAGCCCTTTTCTTCTGTAATTATACTTTTTAAAACCCAAGTTAACTTAAGTTAACTTAATTTTTCATTTTTAATTATCATAATTTAATTTCTAATTTGATTTTTAATTCAAGGATTTTCTCTTTCGAATCAATTATCATGTTTTAATTGTTTTTAATTTCTGTTCTTCTTTACTTTTTTAAATGACTATATTCTCTCATTTGTGAAGCACTTTGATTGACAGCAGTGTATGAAACTGCTATATAAATAAACTTGCCTTGCCTTCAGCTCTAGTTGTGACTGCTGAGCAACACTGAGTGTCCTCACTTTATCATTTGGTCAGTGTAGCTGAGAGTGAAAAGCGAAAAACACAAGCTATCAAAGCAGTGTAGCTGATTCATAAATGCTATAAAAAGTCCCTATAAATCCATACAAATTAGTATCAAATACAGCAATAACACACCTAGTCATAGATACAGAGCAGGACTTATGTTCACCTATCAAAGTTGTGTTGGAGAATGAACTTTGTTATGTGGTCAGTAAAGCAGCTAGAATAACTATGAAAACACATCAATGAACAAACATCATAAGATATTTGCATTTTAAACTTACGTCCACATCCTCGCTGCTGTCCAGCTGAGCTGGTCAAGTTAAATGCTGTAAGTCTCATCCTCGTTGAAGATTTCATTGTAAATAGAGACCTATAAATGCGTACAATTGTGTTGCAAATCAAAAACTGGAATATTTTCATAAAAAAAAACAAATATCTAAAAATCTAAAGCATAATTTGCATCAATGATTGCTGTAATTATCATGTTTTCTGTCAACATTCACCTCATTAAATCACAGCTGTCTGCAGCTGCTGCAGTGAAATGCAGAGCAGCCGTGAGAGGCCATTGTGGGTCCAGAGGGTTAATGTGTCAAGTTTTCGCTCTAGAAGCAGTGAAGCACTGGAGGCCACGTATTACAGTGATTTTACTCTGCTTTGAGTTGTGTGTAAAACACAGTAACACACTGCATTTCACAACTTACTGTTTTACAATATCAAAACACAAAGACAAAACAAGACCCACATAAAACCTCAAAGGTCAGTTCAGCCAGAGGACAGAAGAGCTCTGGAAAAGAGTCAACAGTACATTGAAAAACCTGCCCAATCAGTTTGTTTCTGTATGACTTCTGATCTTTAGGATTTAGTGTTAAATGTTTTGGACTGAACTACAACAATGTGCTCCCTTTACATTATTGTCATAGTGTAAAGAACATGAACATCAAATAATTTCCACATAGAGTGAACACAGATTCCTCATCACTGACATCCAGTCAAAGAAACAGTGTCTGTATGTTCAACCAATAAGCGTATATATATCATCCTTAACATATATACAGTCAATGAGCATATATATCATACATCATCCATACAGTCAATGAATGTACGTCATATATAATCAATGAGTGTATATATCATATTGTATATACAGTCAGTGAGAGTCTCTTATATATAATATATAGTCAGAGTGTGTCTATCATATATACAATCAGAGTGTATCTATCATATATATCGTATATACAGTCAATGTGTGTATCAAATACATTGTCAATGAATGTATCATATATACAGTCAATGAGTGTAAATAACATTGAGTGTATCATATATACAGTTGATACAGCTGACTCATATATACAATGAATATACATATATATAGTCAAAGAGTGTATATCATATACAGTTAGAGTGCATCATATATATCATATATCCAATCACATATACAGTCAGTGAGTCAATGTATCATATACAGACAGTGTGTATATCAATCAATAAGTGTAAATATCATATGCAGTTAATGAGTGTATAAATCATAATCATATGTCCTGTCAAATAGTGTATATCATATATACAGTTAATGAGTGTATCTATCATATGTATCATGCATACAGTTAGAGTGTATCTATCATATACATCATATATCCAGTCAATGAGTGTATTCGTCATATTAAATAAAGAGTCAATGAGTATCTCTCACATATACAGTCAGTAAGTGTATACATTATATATAGTCAGTGGTTCAGCACTTCTGTGATTGTATCTCTTACTCTCATTCATACAGCTCATGGGTTCTTGTTGGAGGGTCTCAAGGGGAACTGGAGCTCCAACAAGCTGCTGCTTTTGTTAGTTTGCTGCTGATTGATTTATCCATAGTTCTTCATTGAGTGTCTGTCCAGCGTGGTCTGCTGAAGGTGCTGAAGCTTTCGCTTTAAAAGATATTTAAAAGCTGTATTTGAACGAGAGCACTACAAACACAGATTCTATCAAAGCAACATTGCTTTGGGCCTCAGCCTGCACTACTACAGATGGCACAAAGGGTCAAACTAGGAAAACTTGGCTTACATAAATTAGTGGCATAATTATTTCTCATTAACACATTATTAATGCATTAGTAGCACATTATACACACAAACTCTCAAATGCACACATGCACTAATGTAGTGGGTGGAGATCTTGGATGAATCTCAAATTCCTCTCTATTCACTATATAGGGCACTACACAGCTGATGAAATAAAGGGTCCTACACCTCAACACTGCACTACACGTTCAATATAGAGGCATTAGGGATTCAGTCTGTGTGTCACGGCTCTATCATTTAGTAGGGTTGACCTTCATCCACTGTGTGTCACACTCCTTTGTGCTGCTCTCAGTGTCCGTAATGAGATCAGGGAACCTACTGTCCATCTTCACACTGAACACACTGACCCTTCATACCTCCCTGAGACAAACCTAACACATACAGAGCTCTGGTGGGTACACTGTCCACTAATTTATCTTTATTGTTAGAGATTTAGCTGAAAGCACTGATAATGTGTTTGTAAATATTACATTTTTGAGTCTCTTGAGTCTCCTGGGTGTGAGTTTAAGTCAAATCTCCTGAGTGTGAGTCCAAGCTGAATCTCTGAAATACGAGTCTGAGTTTAGAGTATCTGAAGTGCGAGTCTGAGTCAAATCTCAAGTCTCTCGAGTGCGAGTCTGAGTCGAGTTTCTGATGTGTGAGTCTGACTCAAGTCCTGAGTCTCTGGGGTGCGAGTCAGAGTCAAGTTTCTAAGGTGCGATTCCTAGCAGAGTCTGGGGCGCATCTAAGTCAAGCCTCTGAGATGTAGCTCTGAGTAGGGTCTCTGGGATGCAAGTCTGAATTGAGTCTCTGAGGTGTGAGCCAAGTCTGTGAGGTGAAAGTCTGAGCCAAGTCTCTGAGGTTCAAGTCAGAGTTGAGTCTCGAGTCTTCAGAGTGTGAATCTGAGTCAAGTTTCTGAGGCACGAGTTTAAGTCTCAGTGGCGCAAGTCCAAGTTTCAGGTTTCTGGGGCACGAGTCTGAGTTTCTGAGGTGCGAGTCAGAGAGTGTTGAGTTTCTGATGTGCAAGTCTGAGTCAAGTGTCTGAGGTGAGACTGAGCTGAGTCTCTGGGGTGTGACTCTGACCCGAGTCTCTAGGGTGCATCTAAATCAAGTCTCTGAGGTGTGACTGAGTTTGTTCTCTGGGTTGCAAGTCTAAATTGTGTCTCTAATGTGCGAGGCACAAGTCAGAGTCTCTAGTTTCTGCGGTGTTTCTAAGGCACGAGTCTGAGCTTATGAGGCACAAGCCTGAGGCTATAGTTTCTGAGGCGTGAGTCCAAGTCTCGAACGTCTGAAGTACAAGTCCGAGTCTCAGTCTCAAGTATCTGAGTCTCTAGTTTCTGAGGTGTTTCTAAGACACGAGTCTGAGTTTATGAGGTCCGAGTCAAGTGTTGAGTCTTTAGTTGTGAACTTTAGTTAAGTCATATACTTAAGACTACATTTGAAGCCATACTGAACTGGACACCACTGTGAGAGAAAGGCATTGTAGTAAGTGACCGTGCATGATGGGCACAATATCGACAGGCAAAGGGGCACACAAGGATTCTAATTACGTCACCTTTCCAATAGAGTCAATTAAGGCAAAGTCTGAGTTAAGTTGCGACTCAACTTGAGCCTCCATCTCTTCATGCTAACGTATACTGGAATCTTTATTATGAGGTATTTAGATGTCTTTTTCGTATGACTACTGCTGAATGGTGCTAATCTTTTTTCATGACAGTGTCTCCAATACATCTGAATGTTCATATGTTCTTGCACTTCTGCGGAGTGTAGTGCACAAAATATACGGAAAACAAATTATACACACACATAACTGTAGTCCTCCACATCCTGAGCTCACACATGCACAGACTAGGCCCCTCGTTCCCTGTGCTATTAATTATCCTGTGCTCCTGACCGAGCGGCATCACCAGCACTCAGCCCTGACCAGCCACATGCTGCAAACATGATGAATGTCCAACGGGGTAAGAATGGCACTGGTTCAGATTTAGAAAGCACTTCAAAAACCAAGGGGTGTTCAAAGAGCAGGAGGTACATATTAATGACAAAAAAGTATGTTAATTACAAAATGCATTATCTACCTAGTGTTATCTTGAACTCTTTACAAAGTGATAATTATAAAAACATAAATCAGCATACAAATCTAGTTTCCGTTCTAGTGGTCTTAGTCGTGATGTAACAGTACTTGGCGACTTCATCTTCACCTGGAAAAGTGAATAATTCACTAAATTGTGCTTCTGTAAGTCTAACAGTTTCTCAGTGTAACCCAAGTGTCCCCATCTGAACACTCATTCCACCCCTGATGGCACTTTTCCTCTGCATGGTGTATTTTTTAGGAAAAAGGAAGGATATTAGACAACAATAATGTTCTTCAGCACAGCATAGTGGCAGCAATTTATTCAGTAACAAGCTTTTCACACGAAGAACGAAGGGAAACCTGGCGCTTGGCATTCACACGTCCCATAGAAGCTGCTTGGCACTCATTAATTGCTCAGTCCTCCCCTTCACACAGCATTAAACACAATTGTCACTTACTACACTGTCAAAATGCAAATTTATAAAAATAAATAAATAAAAAAAATCATCCATATTACACAAAACAATAGCTTTAGTACATCATAACCATGCTTGTTACCATGACTGAATCCACTGACACATTTTACTAAAAAAAAGGGAAAATAACACATTATGTTTCAAGAAGAACAAAATATTTCTTGTGTCACAAAATGTTTTACAGCATTTTAAAGCCAAATCTATATGTGAACGGCTTCATAAAGTAGTGATTTTAGCTGGATGCTCATCATAACCTCTTATCTTCACACAGTGTAGCACAAAACTAACTTCCTGCTTCTTGAGCAGCAAATTAATTAACAGCTTGGGGCAAAAACGCCACCTAGTGGTGGGGAAAAAGAACTGTGCCTACAGAAAGCTCGATTTAAGTATTAGCAAAACAAACGTTAAAACAAATGCTACTCATTGCTGCCCTCTAAAGGATGTATTAACAAAAATCAAATAAACAAACGTTTCAACACCCGTCAGAGGAATTGTCCATGCTGTGGTAGGACCCATGACCTGCCTCAGTCCGCCTAGTCCTGATAACTTATTTTCAGCTCAATTTAGCAAGCAAAAATGCATTATAGTATTCTGGAGCAAATATCTTTCATGTGCCAAACTATGTGTCCGACGTCCTCGGTCTGTGTCTGCTCTTTTTGTTCTCTATTTAATGGAATAAAAATGTTTATTTTTTCTAGACTTGTCTGTCTTTTACTCTTGTACTCTTTCTACTCTATTAAATTAAATATTTTAACATCTTTACTCTTTTCTGTAGCGAAGGCAGCACATAAATCGAGTAGCTGCTCCCATCTCCATCATTTAGGCTGAGATTTCGTATCCCGTGCGAATCATTCAAACATGAGACGTCCTGAGGAAACCTGGCATTACCCACCTCCACATAGAGAACTAATCCTGTCCCAACAGGAATTTAGAGAATAAAACTCTTGTTGTGGTTCTACTCTTCATGACTGGCTAACTGCTTGCTACTAAGCTAGCCCAGCTTGAGAAAGTACCCTAAAAAATTCAGTACCCTGAAAATCTTCAGTCAATAGGCACTTTCCACAAGAAATGGAAGTTCTGGGTAAAAGTTCTGCTATTGCCTTTTGGACAGTTACTAACCTCAGAAATACAGGCGTTCATATCACCTCAGCTCACCACAGAAAGGTGAGTCACTGTGTCCGGAATTGTTGGAGAAACAAAACACACAACAATGTGGGAGTCCAAACTAAAAGGATATAAATGCTTCATGGAAATTTCCTTCACAGCTATCAGAGCACAGTAACATCTACAGTGTAACAGTGATAAATCGATGGATGGTGAAAATAACTGATCAAAACGCTAGATTAGCCATGTTAGCTGGAGATGTTAAAACAGCTCGCTAACAAACCAGTTGGCAAAAAGCTAAAGATGCACACATGCCAGTAGGGGGCGCGCTGAGTCGTCATGATCTTTAGCAACACTGTAGATGTTTTACACAAACACTGGATCCAGTGAACGAACATCTGCTCCCCGCCGAGTACTCGCTCTCTCAGATACCGACAGCTTTTGAGGGAGAAAATGAAAACTGTTCCTCTGAAAGCGGCTGCAGCAGCAACTTTAAAGCACAAACTGCACGTTAACATCAGTCAGCAGAAGTGAAAATGGTGACAGAGGTTCTTTTCCTCCATACAACAAAGCTTATTCCATTGTTAACTGCACAACTCAGCTGACAAATCACACACTGAGATAAGGCTGTTTTTACTTCAAACTCAAACACTTGAGTGAGCTACCCTCAATTACCCTGCAATGAGAACTTCCAGCAGAAAAAGTGCAGAAATGTGAAAGGGGCCTATTACAAAAATGTTCTGCAAGCTGTTACAACCATCTCTACTTCAGTGTCTTTACAGCTTCTGCTAGGTGACTTGGCTAATTTGGAGTGTAGCTGCAGATTTTAATCCGTGCCGACAAATCTATTCAACGTGCTTACATTACACCCTCGTTTACGGGGGCTGATTCACGTTAAACTGACCTGAGACCAGCATCAGACCAATAACAATGATAATGGCAACAGCAGCCAGTTTGGTTTGCATCTCAAATGCAGCAGCGTTCAGTTTCGCTGAGCTTATTTATGCTGTGATATGAATCCATTGCTTGGGGCGATCTTCCCGAGCAAAACACAGATGCCAAGTTAGACTTCTTTTTTACCGAGACCTAGTTTGAGAGGGAAGATGACAGTCGCTAAAAACAGTGTTTTCCATTTAATAAGGTGAAGGCTACCACAAGCAGAGGCGTGCGGCAAAGAGCCCATTAAAATGCACTAGGACACAGCACTGGTCAGATCAGCTGTCATTGACAAATAGCTTTCCACACGCTTTGTCCTCTCTCTGTGTCATCTAAAGCTCCGGCAAAAAGCTCAGTGAGCTAAATATGCATGTACTGTGGACCCAGTCTTCTTTCATCTTGGGGTAACAAGCAAGGCTCTGACAGGACCCTACCCCCCCACCCCCAACACACACACACACACACACACGACAGTGCATGTACACGAGGTACACACACACACACACACTCTCAGATAAATAGTGTTTTATGAGCTGCCTTTTCTAGAGCAGTCAGAACAGAAAGATGTTCTCTATTCAAAGAGATATTCAAATGTCCTTCACTGGTCAGCACCAGCTACTGCAACAAAAAGTAATCACCACGTTGCATTTTTCCCATCAGTGCTGTGATTTAGTGACCTCAATCCCTCTTTTGTGCACTGTCTGTCAAATGTTTGGGGACACTTAGGTGTTCTGAATGCTTTTAATACCAGTGAGGGAGCTGCTTTTAGCGCATTGGGTCCACAATTACAGAATGAGCTTCCTGAGTCTCTAAGAAATTTGTAATAAAGAATCTTAAGACGTTTCCTTTCAGACCCGTTTTCATAATTCAATTTGGTTTGTTTTAGAAACTCTGGATTTTCTAAGAAGAATATTAAACATTTTCCTTTTCAAATGTGTTTTATGGATGTTTTTTTGTTTAATTTAGAAAATTCTGGATCTTTTTAAGTAGAACCTTAAAACTCTTCTTTTTAGACAATTTCTTAACCTCTTTCTGCAGTCCCCCCTAGTGACCATTCTGCCAGCGATCTGGAGATTTTTAATTATTATAACAGAACAATATTCCATGTTACTCTGTTATCAGACAAACTAGGACCCCAAAATTGTGACCCTGTGTTGAGCTGCTAGAGAGCAATGAGAGGTGAGGGTGGGGGCTGCTGTTAAAAGATGTCCATGCCAAGATAAACTGGACACCTGCAGCATATTAAACAATCCTGAACAACTGACAATTAAAAAAAACTGAATTTTACTAATAAAATAAGTAGTGGTTTCATGTTTGTGTTCGATTAACCATTTCCAAATCTCTCCTCAAGGAAAGCCACTGTTCACAGTTACTATCCAGTACTGATTTATCAAAACAAGCCTTCATTAAATCAGGTGCTGCTGATGGCACTGAACAAATCTATGCGATGGCTGGAGCACAGGGACAGTCAGGGACCGAATCTGTTCTTCTAACCAGCTCACAACACCTCAATGACTATTTCAAAGCAAGAAACGTTTGATTCCTTTTATTGCATTTATGTATTCTGAAGGTTTTTGATCTGGGGTGCATTTCCCCAAAGAGTTATTATACAACTACCATAGTTAAATGACCAAAACCATAGTGTCTAACCCTCTCTCCTTGGTCACCAAGGTGGTTGCTCAACGATGCTTCTGGGAAATGCATTAAGCATTCATTTATTCAAAACACACACGAATATTGGAATAGATATAAAAGATATTAATAGAATAAGCAATGGTTTCATGTTTGTCCATGTTCATTTAACCATTTCCAGATCTCTCCTCAAGGTACGCCGGTATTTACAGTAGTACCTAATACTGATTTATCTAAACAAGCTGGTAGCACTTCATTTAGATGGTCCCCTGTAGATACTATAGAAATGCTCAGTATATCTTTAAGTAGCATTCAACTAAATTTCTATTGAATGCAATAGAACTTCAAGTTCAGTGAGAAAGAGTTACTTAGATCTATCCCTAATCCTAACCCTCACCTCAAGGCAAAAGCTACATCTACTCCTAACCCTAACAATAATATTGTTGATAATCAACTGAGCATCACCAGAAGGTTTATTAATGATTTAAGTATCTGTAGAGCACCCAAGTAAAGAGTGACCAACAAGCCTTCATTAAATTAAATCTGGTGCTGCTGGTGGCATTGAACCAATCCCTGTGATGGCCGGAGTGCAGCGAGAAGTTAGAAACCAAATCTGTCTTCTAACCAGCTCACAACATCCCAACTGTTATTTCAAAGCAAGAAAATGTTGATTCCTTTCTTTGCATTTATTTATTTTGAAGTTATTTAGAGCTTGTACTGGCAAAAGCATAGTGACTGCTGAGACAAATGGCTCAGGTGCCTAAAACTTTTGTCCAGTGCTGTATATGCTAGTTAAAATGTCAGCACCCTCAACTTCACTGTTCTGCGCCCCTGCGTATGGGCGTGTCGGCCGGCATGGCAAACATTTATCTTTGAGAATGAAGCTGGGGAGGAATGCCAAGAAGAAAGCCAAAAGAGTCTCTCTCTCTCTCTCTTTAGATAGAGATACATGCCTCTGGAGGATTGGTGGATGATTTCAGTCTGGGCTGCCTTTTCAGCGACTCTCTTTACTGACCACAGCGCACACACTGCAGCGTCCATCTCCATTGCTTATCGATCGAAGCGTTCACCACTCTATCAGCCATACCTTCCCTCGCTCCTCCTCAAGCTCCTCCACTTTATCCCTACGGATCAAGGCTGCTCATCTGACACAGAGGGAGAGCTGCTCAGTGTGTGTTCTCCCACAGCTACCGTTTTATGTTTGGATAAGCTTTAAAGAACACGAGTAAAAATCCCATTAAACCTAATGAGAAACCGTAGAACAGACTCGGTTTATATCGCAATACCTACATTTAGAGTCGGTTATTCATTCAGCCTAATGAGAAACTGTAGAACAGACTCGGTTTATATCACAATACCTACATTTAGAGCCTGATATTCATTCAGCCTAATGAGAAACTGTAGAACAGACTGAGTTTATATCACAATCCCTACACTAGAGAGGGTTCTTTAAAGACAAAAGTGTGGCTGATTTGCAAACATTTTCATTTTTACTGCCATATATATTATGGGTCATAAACCTTATGATTAATATAAAAAGGGGTTATTTGTATACACTCTCAGAAATAAAGATACTAAACTGTCACTGGGGCAGTGCCCCTCTCATCACTGGGGTGGAACCCTCAAGGGTCCATCTCAGTACCTTTAGTCAGGGAACATAACTGAACCATAATCCACTGAAATGATATGTTCTAAGCTGTACTGACTCCACACACCCCGTCTCGTCTCCAGGCTTTTATTTTACTGTTCTGTTTAAAACATTCGGTTATGAAAAGATACAAATACAAACTTTTCACCTGGAGAAACTTATTTAAGGTTCACAATCAGACCTTAAAACCACTGTTGTACCTTTGAGGGAACATTTACACTGTTTGTACCTTGATGAACGAAAAATGTACCTGAATAGAACCTTTATTTCTAAATAGTGTAGTTTGTTTAAGCATGGGATTAATATTACCTGGGGTTATTTCTATGATATATTATGACCAGATGTTCTTTATGATGCATTTTATAGCACGGGATTAATTTTGCCTGGAGTTCTTACTACAGGTATTTTTACAATAAAGATGCTGCAATATTAACTTTCGCAGGAGTAATATTGATACTGGAATTCCAGACCTTCCTTTTGAGCGTGTACATGTGGCGTTAATATGTATCGGTGTACAATGGTGTGAAAACCGCCCAACCTGACGTCTCTGACTTTTTAAGGATGATTTCAGGCTTACCATATTTTAGCCTGTTTTTATTCTCCTCCCTCATTAAATGATACTTCTTTTTAATTTCAACAAAAACATCTCAGATTTAAGGTTAGGTATTTAGACAAAAATGGAGTGTACAGTTTCTCATTAAGTTGAATGGGATTTTTTCCACCAATGTTCTGTAAAACTTGTCCAACTTTGCAACAGTAAAAGACTAAAAAGCACACATTTGTGGGCGGAGCATGAGCCGACTAATTGTTCGGGTACAAAGCTGGCCATTAGCTAGACAAAAGATGGGTCATTCTCAGGCATTTCCACTCAGCGACTTTTCACAGAGGCGCTTTCTCGGGTTCCTTTCAGAGAAATTGCGTTGAATACCATGGAAAATTATTATGATTACAGCAGGACGCTGTATTGTGAATATTCCTCCTGCTCTCCTGGCACTTAAGCTCAACTCCAGGTGACATTTAGAATCTGGATGTAAAAGCAAGATTCTTATCTGTGAGATCAGTCAGAGCGGTTCAGTGTAATTTCCTTCAGGCTTTCGTCTCTATCCATCACATTAGAACTGTAGGCCTACACACTTAAAAATTATGGTCCTTCAAGGGTTCTTTAGTAAAGAAAATGGCTCTGTAAAGAACCATGGACATTCAAAAAACCCTTTACATGATTAAAGGGTTCTTTGCATCGTGAAATGATTCTACAGATTGATGGAGAACGTGTCCTGTATTGAATCATTTGAAAAGGGTCCTATATAGTACCAAAAAAAAGTTCTACTATTGTTACAAGATTGACATTAAAACACTAACAGAACCCTGTTTGGTCCTGATAGAACCCTCTTCATAAAAGGTCCTGTATAGAACCATGTATACAGCACACTTAAATCAGTTGGAAGAACTTCTTCAGATTGATGGAGAATGTGTTCTGTATTGAAACGTTTGAAAAGGGTTTTATATAGCACCATAAAGAGTTATTGCATTGTTACAAGCTTGACGTTAAAATGCTAACAGAACCCTTTTTGGTCCTGATAGAACCCTTGTCATAAAGGTCCTATATAGAACCATTTGCAGCACATTCTTAAGCAGTCAGAATCATGCACAAAAACCCTTTAATCATCGTGGAAGAGTTCTTCAGATTGATGGAGAACGTGCTGAACATTTTTGAAAAGGGTTCTATATAGCACTAAAATATGGTTCTTCGGCTAGATGGAGAATGTGCTGAACCTTATCGAAAAGGGTTCTATATAGCACCAAAATACGGTTCTTCAGCTAGATGGAGAATGTGCTGAACCTTTGTGAAAAGGGTTCTATGTGGCACCAAAAAGGGTTCTTCTATTGCTATGAAGTCAGGTGATGAATCATTGTTTCAAGAAGGCTCTATATAGAACCATCTACAGCCTGTTCTCCAACAATCTGAAAAACCCTTTAAATCACATAGAGAACCCTTTAATCAAACAAAGCGTTCTTTAAATGTTCATAATTCTATATAGAATCATTTTCTTTACTAAAGAACCCTTGAAGAACCATCTTTAAGTGTGTAGCTTGAACAAAATACTGTACACTACCTATCTAAGATTTGGGACACTTTGCTTTCATTTAGAATTGTAAAGTCAGCTTTTCTCTTAGTTCGTTTTTTTGACAGCGGGGCTTTTTGTTCCTCCAGTTTTTGCAAAACAAAACGGCAAAACTTAAACTCTCTAACGTTAAACTTATTGCAAATGGACAAAGAAAACATGCACACGCTCCAGACTTTTGACAGGCCATGTGTGCTAGAGTAATGACTCATTTCTGGTGAATGGAGAGGGTTTTTGTTGTATTGCATGAGCAATATTTCAGAAAAACCGCATTTTCTTATTTGTTATCGCTTCACCGCACACCAACTCATCTCATTGTTTCATGCTGTGAATCATCAGCCTGAACCTGCTGTCCGCTCCCTGCAGTTATTTGGAGGACCGAAGCATCGCAGGCGGCTGAATGTGGCAGCACCTGCGGTCAGAAAGCGTCCAGAGCTGTAAGCTGTATATTCGAGTCAATGGCTGAGGAGGTATTTAATTAAGCACCTCTCGCTGGAGAAGCTGAGTCGGGCTCGTATGACAGAGTTGGTTGTATTTCAGAGTGAATCACGAGCTCCAGCAAAGCAGTGGAAGAAGGGGTTTTATTACAGGTGTACAAGCGACTTGAGTCTGATGAGGCCCAACTAAATATCAGGTCTGGGATATTTTTTTTATGCATAACATCAAGGTTGGGTCATTTTCTGATTAGTAGAATAAAAATGGCTTTTATTTGAAAGAATATGCCTACATAAATTTCACATTCCCTCCAGTAAAGTCTGTGTGTGTGACAAAGGCCCAATCCCATTTTACCTCTCACCCCTACCACTTAGCCCTACCCCTCTGTTTTGTGCGTTCACATCTAGGGGTAGGGTGTCCCGATTCTTGTTGAGATGGAGGGGTAGGGCCAAGTGTTAGGGCTACATGACCCTCCGAACTGAGGTTTTTCAGAGACTCCAAACAGAGAGTTATGAGTGGGGAAAAAAAGAAAAAACAGCAAGATGGCTGCACAAGAGACCAAAGAAACACACAAATGTGAGTATTTTCTCCATTAAAAATTACGATGACCACTGTATTATCTTAGTTTAAAGTCATTGCAATGTATTATGGTCTATTTCTTTATAGCAAGCATAAAAGTAGTAGTAGTAGTAGTAGAAAAATGCCAGTGTCTCGGTAGCTAACTAGCTAAATTTCCCTTTCCACCTTAAATGGTGCAGCTGTTCTGATGCCTGAGGTGCCAGAATGTAACTACTGGTCATTCACACCTGTTGCCATCCCATTGATTGAAAACATCTTCCGTAATTCTTCAGTGATATGAAGCTGAAGTATTAGGGAAGATGTTTTCAAATCAATGGGATGGCCATCAGGTGTGAGTGACCACCCTGTTTATTTAAAGAACAGGGATCTGTCACAGTCTGATCTTCACAACACATGTTTGTAGTAGTGTATCAGGACACAAACAAAGGAGATGAGTTGTCGATGCCCATCAGGCTTCACAAGGTTACAAACCATCTCTAAAGAGTTTGGACTAAATTCTAAATGGTTCATGAACTTAAGCACCACTGAAGCTACTAAACTCTGGAATAGAGCACTGAGGAGCAGTTTGAGAACCAACATTGTTCAAGAGAATATTAGGAATGCTAGGCTGAGGGGTGTTTTTGTTTAAGAGAGCATACTCCAAGACTGTTGTTCTCCTGTTTGCAATTGTGCTGTTTTTTAATTTAGACCCAAGTATTTTACTTTTCCATTGTTTTCCTGATATTCTTGTATAAAGCACATTGAGATTTGGTTACTGCAACACAAAACCATCATATAAACAAAGATTTCCATTATAACTATGAACATATACACAAAATCATCCAGTTATGGATTAGATTAACCCTTAGAAGATTTTTATTGCTTTAATTTTGCTCTACTATTCATATATAATGAATAACATTTTATTCGTAATTAAGTGGTTTCTGTAGGGACCAGTACGAGTCCACACATTCAACTTTTTCTGCTTGTTTTGATGACAAAAACAGTATAAATGTAGAGGATGTTCTTCTACTTACAAACACAAATTTGGTACGGATTCAAAACTGAAAGTGAAAAATAAGTAATATAGGATTAAAGCATGTTACTTAATGTGTAGGCCTTAAACACAAGGGACATTATAAGGTGATGCCCCCACGTGCTCTTACACACCTGGACAATTATCTGCCCAGTCCCCAGGGTAAGACACAACGGCACGGCCTGTCACTCCCCCTCTGTCTTCTTAATGTGAGCTATACGAGCCTGCGTATGCCTGCCGTCCCCCCCGCCGCCTGCCACATCTGAAACAGCCCCGAAATGAGCCCCAAACCAGGACAGAACCGCAGAGAAGAACCACACATGCAAAGCAAACGGCTGAGAGAACACTCATCCAAGCTTCGTATCCAGTAGAGGACAGCCGAGCTGGACTGAGGTTTGTTATTCAGCTCAGGCAGAGACGAGTCCCTGGAGAAAAGCAGCCTGTATTTATATCCAGGTAAGTTCCAGTCTGCATCCTCAAGAGAATAGAAATGTACCTGCTGTAGTGTTCCAGATTGTAATGACAGTGGGATGCCATTTAGCTCTTACACATCAAGAGTTATTGATGTCGTTTAGCTGCACAATTTAAACCTAATTATATAATAACGCAACGAATTAAGCTTACAGTCGGTTTATATCCTAGATCAGCAGATTTGAACCTGCTTTTCATACTGTTTTCCTGTTTGCTTCAATGTCAAAAAATGAGCTACACAAGAAACACGGTAGGCAAAATAACATTTCAACAAAAACACATCCCAATAAAATGCAGCACTGGGCAAGTCAGAGACCACTATTCATTGGTTAATTTCCAGTCAAAAAGGTCATTAAGTGCAAGTTATTCATTTGTCAGGAGATGTTTGCAAAGAGATTAGATAGAAGATAATCTGCTTGCATAATGAAGGAGAAAGTCAAAGGAAAGTAAATGACAAAAACAAGAGTTTCCAGAATTAGGAGTTTAAGAATGATTACAAGCTACAGAGAAAATGCAATTCCTAACAACCACCTGGAAGAGCTGGTCGACCCCAAAACTGCCCCCATCAGATAAACAGCACTTAAAGCTTTCATCTCTGAGAGAGAGGAGAAAATCAAGCTGCTTCAGATCTGAAAACATCCACAGGTGTTTCTGTCCATCCTTCCACTGTGAGAAGACGACTCAGCGCTGTGGGTCTGAAAGGATGTGTAGCTGTTCAAGAAGAACCTCACTGAGAAAAGGAGACGGACACATCAAACAAAGAAGCTGAACGATGGACTGACCACCCCAGAGTCCAGACCTCAGCATCACTGAATGTGTTTGATTACTTCAGAAAATGATCAACCAGCTTATAAGACTGAACTTTGGAGGTGTGTTTGCAGATTCTTTGAGGAACTGAAAGTGAGGCTCCAAACATCTGTTTTGTGACACTGAAAAATGAAGATCTAGTTCTTGACGGCTATTCTGACTGCAAATTAAATGAATCGCTTTTGTCAGAACAAAACTTCATCTCCCAAATTACCTCTTTACAGGAGAAGGAAAAACATACTTTACTTTTAATGTAAGTCAATGGAACCAGAAGTTTTACCAAATCATTTTGGGACGTTTCTTTTGGTTCATTCATCATGAAATTTACACACAATGTAAAGAACAACAGACATTTTTCAAATTATTTCGAAAACTGAAAAAACGATAAAAATGGAGATGTGAGATTTTCTTCCGACAGCAGTTAAACGAAAGGGCAGTTTCGGACTCTTCGCAGACTCCTCTTCTACTTACAAATGCAAATGTGCTGTAGATTGAAAGCTTATTTTTCAGAGTTTCTCTACATGTTTCAAAAACTACAACTGAAATAATGAGCTAAACGAAATGTAAGAAGAGGTGCTTGAAGGCGTGTGCGCCACGGGGGATCTAAGCGGGGTTAAGCTAAAGCCTGCAGAAGGTGACGGCGTCTCCCTCTCTCTATAATTCTCTCGGCCCATCCCTCTCTCTGCTGTTTGTAATGAGCTGGTAGAGAATGAAATAAAGGAACATGCTTCTCATTAATTATGAGCTGCAGCCAAATCCCACTTGGAGCCAATTTGGGGCTGGGTTTGAATGTACTGATTTATCAGAGCCGGGCTGAGCCGACTTCTGCTCGATATCTCCGTCCCACCTGCCTCCACACACACACACACACACACACACACACACACACACACACACTCAAATTAATCACACACTCACGCAGACGAGACCACTGCTGAAATACGCTTCACCTGTACGCCAAAAACATGTTCCCATTCTGCAAACTCCTACAGCAAATCATCCGACTGTGGTAACTCCACTCAAAAGTGAATTTACTTACATGTAAAATCTCTCTACACAGCTTAATCATCCAGTGTAGTGATAGCAGGGCACAATCTAATGTGGGGTAAAGTGTAACATGGGCATTTTATGTAGCTAAACAGGTTCAAGTGGAATGTGCTTTCAGTCATGCACTTATATTCCCATAGCAAGATCGTCTACCAAGTCTGGAAGAAATCTGACATATTTCTTCAGATCCACACTGAAGATTGTTTTTATGCCATTTAAGTAACTTTTGTTTATCATAAGTCTTTATGAACCCTAGGAGTTCACAGAATTCACTCTATATCATTCCTATATTATTTTAATCTCCTTGGAGGCTGTAATAGAGCACCATGTAAACACAGTGAGCGCGTTTACACACACTCAATAATCTGAATTATCAGATTTCTGCAGTTATCCGATTATGCAAAGTCATGTAAACACCATACTTCAACCTAGAAATCTGATTAAGAAATCCAATACAGAGGGCTGGATTTTAGCGCAGTAAACAGATATCTCAGTGCATGTAGACTCTTACTCTGATTTCTTTCGGATTTCTCAGTCTGAGCATGTGTGAAAACAGACTGCGGTACCAGAAGTAAGTGAGCAGCGTTGCCGTGAAATGCAGCAAAACACTTTGGGTGATGCTTAAACCAAACAAGAAATAAACTATTCAAATATTCTTCATCTTCTAGATGATGTATATTTATATTTTCAGGTAAAGTGGCGCGATGTTTTAAAATAAGCTGCGGCATGAAGTTTCAGTTTCACATTACGTTTACGTCACGTCTTCTTCTGTGAGTTTAATGGCTGTTTGTAAAGCAGAAATCCGATTACTGTCTGACTCATGTAGACCTGGAGTTTCCCCATTATCTAATTACTCAAGTGCATGTAAACATGTTGATGGGATTACTGACAAAAACTGATTTTCTGCAGTTAGAAAGCAAAATGATTAAATTCTTGCTAAATGAACCTATTAACCTATTTGATAGATCCTCAGCCCATGGCTTATTATTCTACACAGTCCAAAGACATGCAGTCAGGTGAGCTGGAGATGCTAAATTGCCCCTCACTGTGACTGCGTATGTCTGAGTGTCTGCCCTGTGATGGACTGGTGACCTGCCCAAGGTGTTTTCTGCCTTCTGCTCAATGAGCGCTGGGATAGGCTCCAGCAACCCAGAAGGATAAGGCTAAGAAAGTGTGTGTGTGTGTGGTGTGTGAGAGAGAGAGAGTGTGAGAAATGGCCACTTGTGTTGTAGACATGGTGAATCCAGGGGCCGGATTACAGAAACTTCTTAACTCTGAAGTCATCATGGATTTCAGTACAGACTGAATTTCGGACAGTAGCTATTCCAGAATAACAGTTCCTAACTTCATAATCTCATCATGAACTCCAGATAAGTAAACAGCATCACACAAACATCCTAACTAGACTAAACCTCCTAAATCCTGTCCTAACTTTAGGATGAACCCCAACAGGGTGCTCACTTCTGTTTAAGGTCCGTTTCTATGGTTTTTAGGCAGCTGTGTCAGCAGCATAGTTCACTACCAGCATAATGAGCTCCATTTATTTCTACTGTAAAACGCTGCTTTCACTGTGAGATGATTTTCTTTTCTAACTCTGCGTTTTAAAGATCTCAGACGCTGCAGACTCGATCTCCACCGCCCCTCTGATCACCTTCGTGTGTTAATGTTGATGATGAAATATTACAGTGATGGTGGTGAATAATGAGGAGACGGAGCTGAACGTGTGTCTGTTCATTAGGAGGAGTAACGTTAGCGCGCTCGGCTAAAGCATTTGGGAAATGGAGACTGAAACTGGGAAGTGGCGACACTCTGATGAACAGCAGGGGGCGCTCTCACAGTATTCACTACTTACAGTTTATCACACTTTAGCTTTGTTTGACCTTTGGTACATCAGTAACAGTAGCTGTCTGTCTAACTAACTTGATTATTTTGATTACATGTTTACGTTTCAGCCATGCACATTTGCTCGGTTGCTAACAGACATGACAGGTGATTGTCGACTTCTATCGAATAAGTTAAGATTTCCTAACTTTAAGATAAGATGCTGTGAGATAATAGTCACAAATTAAGATCAGATTTGCTTCTGTAACATAAATTTGTGAAAAATCTGATCTTGACCTGTCCGATCTTAACTTAAGACACCGCTGCAAAGAAATAAGCAGCAAGATGTCCTCAAACTTTTGACAGGCAGTGTATCTATAGGCACTGTGGCAACCGATGGACCAGATTCACCACCCTTGCATCCAAAGCAGAGCTGGAGATATTTATATAGAGTGCTCCTGTGCTGAATGTGGAGCAGGTGAGCTTCAAAGTGAAGCGAACCCACAGAGCTGTGGAGAAGTTCAAAGATACAACCAGCAGCTCGCTGACATCCACTTCCTGTCTGAAAAAAGCACGCCTCGCGAGCCAGGGCGCTATTAGCGAGACCGTACGAAGATGTAGATGTGGAACGGTGGAAGAAAAGTCAAAAACAAATGCACACAAATGCACATCTAGCCGCTTATTCAGCATCTCTTTAACGGCGTGTAGGAAAAACTAATTGCCTTTGCTGCCCTCTTTGGCTCGCATATGCACACCACTGATCTCTCATGCATAGAGTTACAGCTAATGACAATCGCAGGCTGGCTGCCGTGGGTGAAGGTGAAGAAGATGATGGAAAAGGCACTCATACTCCGGGCTACCTCATACATAATGGGATTGATCAGTCAAAGCCTACCTTCCATTATTTGCCCAGAACAAAAGGATTTAGAGGCTGCAAGCCTGGATTGAGCGAAAGCCACTGGGTGGTCAGTTGCGTTTATTATATTCTGTAGAGAGTGGGGGTAAAAAGAAGGGGGGGGGAAAAGCCCCTCAGTCTAAACGCACTGAAATCTCTCAGTATTAGAGTCTTCCTGAGGCTGGATCCAGCTTAACTTCAGCTCCAACCTCCAGCTGAAGGGCCAGATCAGCAGAAACCAATTACTGACAGAGACCACACAAAGTGACTCAGTTCGTTTGAAGCCCATTCGCTTCTGTATGTCCACAAACTGAGGCTTATTAATGAGTAGCTACAAAGAAAAGAGTGCAAAATGCTAAATGAACCTCCTAATTCATCTTTGTGTCCACTTATTGTTCAAGAACTATATTGAAAACAAAGCACCGTGATTGACTTATTGCTAAATTAACCTATTAAGCTTTTAAATGAGGCTTAGAATTTAACTGCATAGAAAGCAATGCAAACTAATGAGTTATAACTGATGAGTTGAGTTCTTGAGGCTTATTATTCAGTAATTACACTGAAAACTGTTCAAAATGATGCAGTTATTGCTAAATGAACACTTTAAGCTTCTATATATGCAGCATTTTAGGGCTTCTTATTCACATAATGGGTGGAAACCATCCAAAAATGATAATTCTTAAATTAACCTGTTTTGCTTTTGGATGTGTCCCCATATTAAGGTTTCTCATTCATTAACAACATAGAAATTAATGATGTGTTATTACCAAGTTAACCTGTTGAGCTGCAAACGACTGTTTAAACTCTACTCTTCATTATATATTGATGTTCTAAGGCACATGATTCACAAACTGTGTGGAAAACAAAGCAAAATGAACCAATTCTTGCTCAATCAACCTGTTAACCTATCTCGGTAGGTTTATTACCCTGTAACTACATTGTAATTGTTTTCCAAGTTAACCCATTCAGTTCTTAAGACTTATTATTCAATAATTGCACTAAAACAGAGCAAATTGCGTGTGTTATTATTAAGTTAGCTCTAAGCTTCTTTATGTGTACATATTTTAAAGCTTTAGAGTAACTGTACAGAAAACAATGCAAAATGACCCCTTGAGCCCCTCAGGTTTATTATACAGTAACTACACTGAATACAGTGCCAAATGATGGAGCTATTATTAAGTTATAACAGTGAGGAATGGCTGGACCAGCTGACGGGTCCATGAAGGTGAAAGAGTTAAAGCCTTCCGTTATTATTAATTCATGCGTTCAGGAACAATAATAGTTCAGCGATGCTGCTGCTTATTTTCTGCCACCTCTCCTCCGTTTATCCTCTCTCATCCTTTTCTTTTCTCTCTCTCTCTCCCCCCTCCTGCTTCTTTCCCTCTCGGCTCTTTTCCTTCTTTCATTCTTTTCTTTTCCCCATCTCTCCTCTTCCAATCTGCTCTACTCCTTTCGTTCTCTTTTCCCCCTCTCTCCTCTATTCCATTCTGCACTCCTCCTCTCTCCTTAGCGTTACTGTCTCCTCTTTTCCTCCTCCTTTCCTCTCTTGATCTCCTGAGCATCTCAAACTTGCCCTGGTCTCAGTTTTCCACGCCGCTGTCGTCCTACCCACACTTACATAACCTCCTCTCCTCTCTGCCCGGTTTCCCGGGTCATCACAAACTTAGCCTTCGACTCAGCCCTCAGCGCATCTCGCCGTCTCCCTCCATCACTTCTGCTGCACACGCAGAGAAACAGCCGCCGTAAAACCGTCTGACAGCTCCGAGCGGCTCTGCATCGGCAAAACCCAAACATCTCCCTCCCTCTGAAACCCAGCGGTGATGAACAGCACAGCGAAGAGGAGAAGAGAGAGAGAGAGCTTACCTTCCACTCCGCACCAGCACTCCCACTGAACAGCACTGAGAGGACCAGCGAGCGCGAGAGCGCGCGAGAGAGAGAGAGAGAGAGAGAGAGAGAGAGAGAGAGAGAGAGAGAGAGAGAGAGAGAGAGACGCACGCATGTGTGGAGGATGTGAAAGCGTTCGTCTCTCTGAGGGAGGAGACACACACACACACACACACACGCGCACACGCGCACACACACACTCCACTGACATCTGCTTCTCTCTTTAAACTCATTGGCTAACAGGGATGATTCCTATTTAGCCAAACCCACCACCCCCCAGCACAGCACCCCAGCACCCCAACACACCCCCAACCACACACATACCGCATGTTCAATCACTCTCTCTCTCTCCTGTGCGCTCGCTGGTTCTCTCTCTCTCTCTCTCTCTCTCTCACTCATAGACAAACACAATTTTTTTCCACGTCACTTTATTCTCTTTACTATTTTGTTTTTCTCTCTCTCCATCTGTATTATTTTTCTCTCCATCTATTTTTTTTTTATTATTTCATTTATTCCCTCTCTCTCTTTGATTTCTTTGCTCTCTTTTTCTCTTTCTATTTTTTCTCCTTCTGTCTGTTCCCTCTATTTTTTTGTTCTCTAATCCTGATTAAAGTCTAAAGTGTAGTCACTGTTTTTGTCCTACATTCCCTTTTTAGTCTAAACCCATCAAATCACACACCTTTATAAAGCTGAGATGATAACCATCATTAACCCTTTACTCATCACAGCTTATGTACCTTCTACCCCCACACAGCCCTATTACCCCCATAACCAATTACTCCCCCACAACCCAATTACCCCACACAGCCCTATTACCCCATAACCAATTACTCCCCCACAACCCAATTACCCCAGACAGCCCTATTACCCCATAACCAATTACTCCCCCACAACCCATTACCCCCCTCGTACCCAATTACCCCATACTGCCCTATTACCCCCTCGTACCCAATTACCCCCACACAGCCCTATTACCCTCCATAACCAATTACTCCCCCACAACCCATTAACCTCTTGTACCGAATTACCCCCATACAACCCTATTACACCCTCATACTCAATCAGCCCTACACAATCCTTTTACTCGCCATACCCAATTACCCCCACATGATGCATGACCTCCTCGTACCGAATTACCCCCACACAGCTCTATTACCCCTTCATACACAATTACACCCTCACAACCTTATTACACCCACACAATCCTGTTAGCGCCACACAACCCTATTACCCCCCTCGCAGTCAATTACCCCCACCTCATACCCAATTACACCCCTAAGAACACCCCATTACCCACCTCATACCCAATTACCCTCACACAACCCTATTACCCCCTCATACCCAATTACCCCCACACAACCCTATTACCCCCTCATATCCAATTACCCTCACACAACCCTTCCCCCCATACCCAATTACCCCGACAACCCTATTACCCACCTCATACCCAATTACCCCCACATACCCAATTACCCCCACACAACCCCATTGCCCCCACATACCCAATTACCCCCACACAACCCCATTGCCCCCACATACCCAATTACCCCCACACAACCCCATTGCCCCCTCATACCCAATTACCCTCACACAACCTTATCCCCCCCCTCATACCCAATTACCCCCTCATACCCAATTACCCTACACAGTCCTACTACCCCTCATGCCCCCACACAACCCTATCACCCACTCATGCCCAATGAGGGTAATTACACCCCCACACAACCCTATCACCCACTCATGCCCCATTGCCCCCACACAACCCTATTTCTCCCCTCGTACCCAATTACACCCACATACCCAATTACCCTTCACAATCCTACTACCCCCTCATGCCCCATTGCCCCCCACACAACCCTATTTCCCCCCTTGTATCCAATTACACCCACATACCCAATTACCCTACACAATCCTATTACCCCCTCATGCCCCATTGCCCCCACACAACCCATTTCCCCCCCTCAAATCCAATTTCACCCACATACCCAATTACCCTACACAATCCTACTACCCCCTCATGCCCCATTGCCCCCATACAACCCTATTAGCCCCCTCGTACCCAGTTACCCCTACACAACCCTATTAGCCCCCTCGTACCCAATTACACCCACATACCCAAGTACCCTACACAATCCTACTACCCCCTCATGCCCCATTGCCCCCACACAACCCTATTAGCCCCCTCGTATCCAATTACCCCCACACAACCCTATTTCCCCTTCATAACCCCAATACACCCGTTGTACCAAATTACCCCCACACAACCGTTACCCTCCTTGTACTCAATTACTTCCCCACACAACCTTATTAGCCCCACACAGCCCCCTATTACCCTCTTACTCATTTTCTCCCCCAAAATTCCCCATTTCCCTGTATCCTTATTGAATGATATTTTGTTTATTTTTCAAGATTTGCTCTCATTATATTTTCAGATTAGACAGAGCAGTTTAGAGAACGATAAGCCCCCCTTTTTCAGCAGTAGGTGGGACCTGCATTTCTGCAAAGCTGCTTCAGGACAGTGTCTGTTGTAGGACGCACTACACAAATAAAACTGATCTGAACTGAACAGAGGTTTAAAACCGCTGTGGGTCCCATGAGGTGTCGAGTGAAATTCTGCTCTCTCCACCTGGATAATGAGACACCTCTGAATCCCACAGCTTCAAGCTTTGAAATGGGTCTAGTTAGAAATTCTTAGAAATGGAAAGAAACAAATCAGTTTATTTTTCAGCACATGCTACATTCACTGAAGCTCAAGAGCCTGGAGTCATCTCACCTTCACACAGCGACACACTGCAGAACCAGGTGTGAAGTTTGAGCGTTTCCTTCACACAGCATCACACCCTTCAGAGATTTTCTCAACTGAGCTGAATCTGGTGTTTCCTGGAAGATCAGATATTTTAATGAATAATGTTGACCACATCCCTCAAACTTTTCTGGTGATCTGTAATCAGTTTTATAACTCCAATGACTGTGAACTCTAAACAGTTTCTACAACCTTCAATGCACCCTTATATTTATAACTTGTTGGACTATCTTTTGGAAAAATGCTTTGTAAATATTTTAGCAAGTTCAGAAAATGGGGTGCCTGTGATTTGGGTTGGTTTCCCCAGTGTTACTATTTGGGTTTATTTCCAAAGGGACTAATTGTAAAGGTGGAACCAGCCTTTTGTTTTTGACTATTACAGCTGAGTTCAGAAACAGCAGCGTTAATCTGGAGGTTGACG
Organism: Colossoma macropomum; assembly: GCF_904425465.1. Classification (NCBI taxonomy): domain Eukaryota; kingdom Metazoa; phylum Chordata; class Actinopteri; order Characiformes; family Serrasalmidae; genus Colossoma; species Colossoma macropomum. Next base: position 6,086,511 of record NW_023494784.1, read on the forward strand.
GTTTAGGAGGCAGAACATAGATTAGGCTTGGAGAGCTCTGTTAGCCTCTCATTCCCTCTGAGACGCAAGTGGTGGCCACATACAGCAGCGAATAAAGATGACAGTTCATATTAAAAATGGTGTGTCCTTTCTTCGTAGCAGAAAACTCTACAAATTGTAATGTGACAGACCCAGTCAGAGGCTTGCGGTGGACTCCAAGAGATGAGGCTTTAAGTTAAAAGAAATTGGCAAGAATTGTAGAGTCGTAGTACAGACATGGGTCAAATCCAAAATTGCAAAAAGGCAAAACAGAGCAAACAACCAGAAAGGCAAAGAGAAATCCAGAAAGAGAGTCCATTACACGAAAAGGGCAACCAAAAACTCAACTGAAATGCTCAGAAGTTCTATGGTAGAAACAATACCTCACAACTACACTACTCTAAAGCCCAGGCTTCTATACTAAAAACTAGGAAAGTCATAGGATGGGTAACTCCAGTGAAACCGATCAGTATTCGAGAGAGTTGGAGCAATGATTGGTTGAACGATGAGGTTGAACAGTCACATGATCTCTCAAGGGATTCTGGGAAAGAGTACCTGTGGGAGTCGAGGCCGGAGAGATGCATGACACAAATGGTGTCAAAGTCTAAGGTTTGCCTTGACAAGAGAGACTTGGACTGCTCAAGCTAGCAGCAAAGCTATGCTACATGGCCCTAAGGGAAATTGGATGCAATGTTTGTGTGAGAAGAGAGGAAGATGACCGTGAGTTTGCATCTTCAGGAGAGCCACAGCTCAGGGGTGAGTCGTGCCACTCGGGGGAGCCATGAGAGATCAGTGTAGTGAAGGGAAAGCCAAAGTGACACCCATGCTTGCCGGCATTTTCCATGGTTGTGTTGTCAAAGGACAGCCTGGGTGCAGAGGGGGGAAAAGATGGTGGCACACAAGCAACACCACATGCAGACAACTCGGAGGATGTCGGAGAAAAAGCGCCGGAAGGCACGGGACTTGGCGTCGTAAGTTGTGAGGTTCCGCTGTGCCAGGGGAGGACACCGAGCACAGTTGTGTGTTGCTGTGCCCGGTGAGTGGGCAAAGAAAGATGCACCACAGCAGTTACACATCCGGCTTCAGGACTTCGCCCAGTGCGCCCCAAGAGGAGAGGCTGCCCCAAGTTCAGTTCAAAGACTTTGTGGTGCTCAGGGATGAGGACTTTTGTTAGTAGGGGGTGGTGTAATATGTTTGGGGTTGTTTGGGTGTTATGCTGGGGGATTCTTATCAAGAAGAACAGCACTGAGGACTGCCATGTTTGGGGCTGTTTGTGCTTCAACATGGGAAGAAAGGGGAGTTGGGCTTGAGTGCCTTTTGGGGGGAGAAGGCCCAAGTCAGTAGTTAACTTGGAGAGCTCTTAGCATTCCGACTATGAGTGTACAGTCCAGCTGTGGCCGATACAGCTCAATAAAGCATCTGACTTGTAAATATTTGAGTTCCTCCCTTTTTTGTAGTGGAAAATGCTGCAATATATTGTAATGAAACAAACTGATAATGAATTGCTACCATTAAACCATTCACACACTGCAAAAGTAAAGAAGCACATGCATATCACCCATGAATGCATGGAGTTTGTTTGAGCATGAGCTGAAGATCACAGAGGAGAACAAAGTTGCAAGAGTGTCACTGACCACTGCAGCATTTGTTTAGTTTATCCCGAGATCTGTTGTGTCAAGGAAGGTATTTTTCCTAGTCTAAAGAGAGACCATTTTCCCATGGCCAAAGAAGGCATTTTACCCATAGCCAAAGACAGTACTTTTCTAATACAACCATATTCCAGTAAGTAAAATAGAATTTTTCCAATGGGCAAAGAGAGACACTTCTCCCACATCTGAAGAAGGTACTTTGCCTGTGATCAAAACAGCATTTCTCTCATGGCCAAAGGTGTTACTTTCCTGTGGCCAAAGAAGGCACTTTTCCCATTGCCTAAAACAGGCATTTTCCAGAGGATGAAGCAGGCAATTTTCCACTATTCGAAAAAGGCACTTTCCTGTGGCTAAAAATTGCACTTCCCTGTGATCTAAGAAGGCATGTTTCCCATGGCAAAAGATGGCACTTTACTTGAGGACAAAGAAAATGCTTTTCCTATGACCAAAAATGACTAGGTCAAAGAAATACAAGAAGGTTTTTTGGTTGGGCCCCTTTGACACTCCGGTCTTCCTACCTGCACTCATCATGGCGGAACTTGCCATACCAGATGACGAGGACACTGTTTCCCTTCATAGTCCAAAACACCACAGTTGAAGAAGCTGCTCGTTAAACAGCCAAGAGACTTTTGGAGTCATGGAGTAGGTGTCAGCTCTGCTGATGAATCTAGTTTCATTACCACTCCCCCACTCATGCTGCATCTTTGGCTGGCCCAGAGGCTTCCAATGACATCCCTAAAGCAGAGGTTTCCCAGTCTTCAAGGTCTCCAGCATGCTTATGGTGGTTCTGGTTGTAGTCCTTCAAGTCACTCTGGATTCAATGTCTCATTCACTTGTGATTCCAGTACCTTATGTGGTTTTGATGCTGGTCTGGCTCTGCTCCTTGGTCAAGGCCCAGTCTGGTTTTTGTTCCTGTCGCAATTCATGTTCCTGTCACTGTTTGTGTTTTTGTTCCCCTGACAATCTCTGTCCCAATACAGACTCTTGTTCTTGGTCCTGTTCCAGTCTCTGTAAAACCAAAAGTATGTGGTCACCCCTTCTGATTACCGAGTTCAGGTGTTTCAGCCATACCCATGAAATACATGCATATGAAATCAGAGCAAATGGCCATGCACTGTCACATGCCATCTTTGCTATGTCAGCTCATAAAATTTATAAACAACACCACCTGCTAAATCTGGCCTGGCCAATTGTAAATGCCATTATTGAAAAAGGGAAGCATCTAGGAGCAATAATAGCTCAGCCATGATGCAGTATACCATGCAAACATACATATTTTTATTTTTCTACTTAGCCCATGGCAGAAGATGACACTTCAAGAAAAAACATCTCTCATAACTGAAAGATATTTTTACTTCTAAATGTCTGAATAAAGTATATCTCCTGTGGTTTTCCTGAGGTCATATTAAATACTTTTCCCATGGATGAAGAAGGTGTTTGTGGCACGGCTTGTGCTACTCTGGGCTCAGGAAGGACACTGGAGGCAGGGTTGAAGGGCGCAGCAGCCATATTTTTTTATTTTTCTCTCCAAACACAAAGCAACTCAAAACCAAATAAAAGCTTGCCACTTTCAGTGGCTTCCAAGCTAGACTTCAGTCATTTTCTTCAAAACCCAGCTTTTCAGCTGTTCAGTCTGTCGCTGCTGCTGCTCATCCCTCTCCCACACTGCTGTTGTCAGACCAGAATCAGCTGGCTCTCATTAAGGGCAGCATGAGCACCTGAGCTGAGAGGGAACAAGAGCTTGTTGCTCCACCTCCATCACCACCCCCGCTCTCCGACTCATCCACTGGGATCAAACGTGAGGCAAATCGAAGCAGCCTTGTCACAGGATCAGAGGCGGTGCCCAGGAGGTGGGGCTCAGGACTTGCACACTGTCCCGCACTCCCTTGCGGTTCTACTCTCCTGCCATCCTTGCGGGGCTTCGTCCTCACTTGGGGATCAGGACCCACTCTTGCTGCTATCACCATGCCACAGTGCTTTTCCTGTGGGTGAAGATAATGCTTAATCTGCAGTCAAAGAAACAGAGGAAGTTTTCCTGGTGGGGGCCTACACCCAATCACGAATGGGTGATGGTGATGCAGTGAGCATGGAGCTCAACACCAAGGCTATTGCAGTCTTCCTGTCTGCTCTCCGCATGGTTGAACCTGCTGAGGTGGACTCAGTCAGCACGGATGTTGCTTCCTCTCACAATCAAAGATCTCCATCAAATCCGAGATGTGACTCTAAGTCTAGTAATCTGTATAGTTCTGGTGCTAGTCCTGGATCAACTCCAGTCATCTGTATAGCTCCAATCCCCAGTCTGGCTTTTGTCCCAAACACTGTTCCCCTCATGACCTCTGTCCCAACTCCTGTCCTTATCCCAGTCTCTTCCCTAGGCCCTTCCACTTTGCCGGCTATCAACGTGGATTCGGCTTGCCTCAGTGGAGCTTGTTTTTATGCCTTGGGATCATTCCCTTAGAGTATCCTCGACCAAGCTCCACCCTTTCCTGTCTCCCCATCTCCCCACGTTTCGATCAAGTGTCTGTAGTATTTGGTTCCCATATTTGTGTTTCTCAGTATTTTCTAGTTTTACCTTCCCTTTTGTTTGTTGTTATGAATACACTCGGTTTTATGTCTCTGCTTGCTCATTAACTCCCAATGTTAATTTGGACTTCAGTAAAACACTCTCACATGCATCTCATCAACTCAGCAGTTGCTTTTATGAGACTGCTTCGGCATTCAAAACTCTTCATCCTACTTGTGGATACTTTCACCTACGTCCCTTATTACATAAAATCATATCAAATACTTGGAGGAAGATAAATCACAGTTTCCTTATTTTTGAGGCAGATTTTGCAATGTGCCATGGCTCTCACAGACTGCATTTGCTGTCTTGCAGTGCGAGATCAATCAGAAGAGGAAGTTTGACCTCCTCACACACCACAGACCAGCACTCAGAGTCATTTTTCAGCATGCTGGATGATGGCGGTTGAATAGTGCATTTATAACATGGCAGTTTATAGAAAGACTCCCTTACCTTGGAAATGCATAATGATTTTTCACAGAAAGCTGTTTGCTTCTCATTCATTTTCAGGGTCTTTTGAAAGTGAGCCAGACTTTGACAGAATGCAAGTGGACTTGAAGCAGTGATCTAGCACCCCCGATGTAGTGTAACAGTTCAGAGGGTAATGGACTCAATCATATGTTACTTATAGCACATTCAATTTGGTAAGATTTGCTCTGGTGGTCTATAGCTTTGGATCAGAAAGCAAGCAAAACACATTTGACTGTTCAAAAGAACCAAGAAACGCCAAAATACCTTAGCTAGCTTCTTTACAAGTTGAGTTTCGTAAGTCGACCTTAACATTATTATACATTTGGGAAACCATGGCTGCGTTAGTGTGTGAACCAAATGTGTAACTGCTACTTTGTGATGGGGGGATGAAAAAAAGAAATGGCGTATACATGCCAGTAACATTCCTTTTAAAAAGTAAGCTACCACTCACGTGCATTAAGTGAAGTAAAATCACTGTAAGTCAGCTTTATTTGCATGATGTGTGTTTTCTACAACAGCCTTTTCACAAAGAAGCTTTCCAGAATTTCAGAGTTCAGCTCCCCAGTGACCAAGGAAATTAACATCAACTAGTCATTAAAATCTTGGGAGGACCATGAAAACAAGTTCAGCTCATCAATGAATGGTCAAGATGGTCAAATTGAAGAAATGCTCTGGAACTTCACATTTGAAGTTAAATTTAGTAAATTCATCCCTAAGAGCCAGAGGAAGAACCAGTGAGAGAAAACAAGACTCAAAAGGGGAATCTTTCCAACTCTGGTCACACCAGATAGTGCAGTTAGGATACACATAGGACATGATTGCACTATTGCAATCCTATACCAGTTTGTGTTTTCTCTAATACACATCATTAATAACATGAATCTAAGCAGAAGAACTTGAATCTACACAGGACTCGGCTGCAGGTCTTTAATTGAATATTAAGGCTGATTTCTTTGGTTGTAAATCTTTGACATCAGAATGACTCAACTCGGTTACAATTCTTTAGGAATTGAGTGCATCAAATTTCATCAAGAACTGATTACATTTTTTTTTAATTATAATGAAAAGCATTATAAACAAGGATGATCAGTATCACTGATGCAAAACACTCAAATTTATTTGACTTATTGGCGCCCCCTTGTTGAGAATTTTCTGCCTGTTAAATATGAGTGAGTTGCCAGTTCCATGAAGTACTGTACATCTAAACATGCTGTCACACTTTGATTGTTCCACCATTCTCACAGACTCTCTCTTTCCCATAATTCCAATGATCAAAACATCATGGACACATGCCCATCACCACCCAATCACAAACAGTTTCCAAGAACAGTTTCATTCACCTATGTACCTTTGTCTAGTCCTGTATAAAGGCCCATTTGTTTGTCAGGCTTGTTATGAAGTGTTGCCATCCTTCTGGTGTTCAGGTCGAGCATATATTTGTTTTGTCTTTCAACCTCTTTTTGTGATTTCTTGTTTATGGTTTTTGCAATGCCCTTTGCCTTGTTTGCCTGGTTTCCTGTTTTTCCATTTTTGACCTTTGCTAGTGTCTTGATGTTTTTTTCCGCCTTGTCCATGTATTGGCTTTGGTTACTCATGGTTTTTACTTGGTCTGACTTTGGTTATGTTATTCTAAATCATCCTTCAACATTAAAGCCCTTACTTTTTTTTTACATCCACAAGCATCTGGTTTGTCATAGCTGTATTACACATGCACTCAGAGTAGTGGAATATAGGCAATGAAAATAATACATGACACATTTGTTTGGATGTTTACATGGAAAAAGCTCCCTGGGCCCCGATGATGGCCATGAGAGTCAGCAGGAAGGCGGGACCCAAACCCCGAGCCTGGACAAAACCCCACAAAGACAGAAGGGAGAGGATGAAATCCGCAACAAGTGGGGGATGGCGCGCAAGGCCCGAGCCCCACCACCTGGGCACCGTCGCATGGCCACTTTAATTGGCCTCATGTTCGACCCCAGTGGCCGAGATGCGGAGCAGAGGTGTTGACAGCGGGGTGGATTAACAAGCTCTCTTTCCCTCTCGACTCAGGTGCTCAGGTGAGCGCCTTTTAAAAAGAGCAGAGAGCTGGTTGCTCAGAATTCGGGCCCTGCCTTCCTGCTGGCTATCAAGGCTGTCATCGGGGCCCAGGAGACGGGTGCATGCCACACAATTATACCCTATTCTAAAATTACAAAATCGAAGCAGTAGATCGTGCACTTTCAGATCATAGCATTTTAACTCCACTAATAAGGATCCAACTTTAGGGCCTGAGTGACTAACTCATTTAATATTGTTCATTATATTTAAAAATTAGATTGATGAACGCAAACATCCTTTACAGTTTTGCATGTTTTTGAGATTTGGGGGAAAAAAAAAAGGAAAAAGGTAAGACTTGAATCTGTCCATATGGAATAAATCAAATGAAAAAATAATGAAATTATGTAATTATATTTAAACTCAGGCATGTACGTTAAAAGGCATATCAAACCAACAATATCTGATTGACCTGTAAAGGTTTAAAGAAAGCAGAATTATAACAAAAAAACATGCTGAACAGGACAGATGTTTTCTAATCCATGCAGGGCTGAAATCTGAAGGTGTTACTGAAACTGAAAACTGAGTGTTATTGCAGAAGAACTGAAATGCTCTTTAACTAGAAATACGGGACAATGCCTGCGAGGGTTTCTTTAGAGCCTCAGAAGGACTGTCCTGGAACATACAGCGCTTTACTCTGTGTACTTTTAGTTCAGTGGAAGAAATAAAGACAGTCATTTTCAATCCTCCTCAAAATCCAAGATATCACTGTTAGAGTGACTCAGTGTTCCTCGTTAGCTCCTCATTTCCATTTTAACTGCATTTATATGAAACCACAAATACACTTACAGACTAGTGGGTACATTGTGACTCAAGCTGCGCTCACATATAGAGAGAAGGAATAAATTTCAATACAAAATACTTTAAACCTTGAATTAACATCCACAGATTGTACATTATTTACCATATGATGTTCAACAAAATCAAAATTTCAAAATCAATTATGCTACTTCCTTTAAGATAAAATAACTTTTTTGCACTGAGAAGGCTTGAAGAATGCATCAAACATCTATATTTCTACTTCAGCTAAAGAACACAAGATGCAAGTACTTGCTTTTAAATGTACTAAGTATCAGAAGTAAAACTACTGAGTTATTCTAGCTATTATAGTTCATGATCAATATTGGTACAGTAGTGTAAAGATTTCTCTTCCATGTATAATGTTCATATTTTTAATTTAGAGAACAGTTTTTCTTTAGAATTAGATATTTTGTCTTTACAGTAATAAACAAATTAACCTTGTTAATAAGGTTAATTATTCTGTTAATTCTCTTCCTGTTACTTCTTTTCTTGAGTGCCTTGCTGTCTTTTTGCTGATGTAGCACTGAACTCCCCCATTGTGGGACTAATAAAGGATCATCTTATCTTACAGTGTGAGACCCGCACAATACGGACAGTTTAGACAAAATTTTTCAGATGCATTATTTGAAGACCACTTTTGTTAAATCAGAATTAAACTTTTTTTGCACAGCTGATTATCATTGTAAAAAGTTCCATATTATATTTATCTGACAGTTGTTACTGTCAAATGATAACCAGCACTGTCCTGTCAGGTTTTATTCTGCATTTTGGGTGATTATAGGCCGATTCGGATCAGTTTTGAACAGAATTCTGTTTTACTCAAGACTCAAAATGGGATGATGGGGTTCAAGTCAGTCTCAGACTGAAAATTCTTAGGCTGTATTCAGATTCAGATAATGCTCTACTGTCGCACTGTGTTTCATAGTAAAAATACTCTGAAGTAAGAACCTGAAAGAATGACACATCCAAATAAAAGCAAACCAATTACAGTGCACCTATTGCTAAACCCCTCCTCTAAATGCGACTGCCAAATCTTCATCATAGCTTAGCATCTGTTTCAAGGTCCGTCTGCAAATGTCTCGTCAGTTCAACTTAAAAGAATACTTTATGTAGTAACAAGCAATTGAATGTTTTATTCAAAAAAATGACTGAATGAAAGAATCCTGCATTCAAAGTGTTTATTTAGGTTTAATATAAATTATTTATTTATTATTTATTTATTACCATGTGAAGTAATTTTTTAGGCTGAATTGATGAGCCATTTTTACAGTGTATATTTCATCCCTGCCATTATGCATTAGTCCAGGAGTCGCAACCCAAATGTTAAGAAGAGCCATTTTGCCCTTTCAACAAAAATTAAACCAAATTGGGAGCCTCAACATTTTATGTATATTTTAACATCTTGGCTGTAAATATGTCTCAGTGTGTGCTGATGTACTACTATAGGCTTAAAAAATCACAACAAAAACACTGATTTACTTTCCTCTGCTTTAAGCTTTAGCTCAGCTATAGCTGCTTTTCTCACATCTCCAGCAGGAAACTTTTCCGGAAAATTAGGACAGTTTCTTGTAAAATTTCTCTCAATATTCGACTTTTGATGAGGCTGAAGTCGCTTCTCATTCACCAACTTCAATTTCCCGTTCCACCTTACATGATGCCTGAGGCAAAAGGTGAAACAGGAAAATTCAAATGAGAAACTGACGCTTCACGACTTTTTAGTGTTTCAGTTTCTCATTGCAGATTAAACATATCAGGAAACCAGCTGGAGTGATTATAAACACTAATAAGTCCATTCATCTACAAATTATCGATGTTCATCTTAAATTCCTCTCTTTGCCGTTTCGTTAGCTACTAGCTAGGCGAGACTGTTGTCTGTGTTGCTATGGTGACCAGCAGTCTGCCCTGATCTTCAGGGTTAAAGGGTGAACTAGCAGTTCTACATTAACTCCAGAGTTTAAGACCATTTATTGTTAAACTGTGTTGAACGATCAGCAGAGCTTTATTTTACTGTAAAGGAGGATTATTTTATTTTTACCTACAAATCTGATTCTGCTGTGGAGCCACAACAGGACAGTAAAAGAGCTGCATGCGGCTCCGGAACCACATTATTGACCCCTGCAATAGGCCATTGGGTGCACGTATGACGTATGTTACTCATTGGGCCGATACAGAGGGTAACGATGAGATCAGTCTCACATTAAGCCTATTACAGATATTTAAAAGCCTTCAGGATTTGACTCACCCTGTACTTTCGCCTCTTTTCGTGTTAACCGCTTGCCGTATGAAAAACTCTCTCGTATGCAGATTAAGCCTAGCCCTGCACTCAGAACGATTCAGTCGAGGCTCCTCGTGGAGAGTGTAATTTCGTCTGACACAGGGTGTAATCTGTGTCCAGAAAGACGGCCGTTAATGTTTCCTTACCAGGCAATCAGTCCGAAAGCAAACATCTGGTTATCCGGAGCCGAGCTGCCTCTGTTCCTGTGCGATGCTGACTCACTGGTGGTGTCTGAGTCAGGAGAGGCTTTCATGGCCTCCTCGACCTGCAGCTGTAATTGGCAGGGCTGCTGATAACCCCCTCAACTCCTGTCACTCTGCTTTGATGCTCATCTCCTGCTTCCACCTTTTATCCTGCCAAAGAACAATAAGTCTGTGCTATAATTGGAACTTTCACATCTGAGAGGGGCTTCGGCCCACCGTGTGCAGGTATGAGGCGTCAAACACCGCAGGTGTCTCCTGAGAGAGGCGCTGAAGGGACAATGTTTTCTGACAACTGCCCGCTGGGTGATTTAGAAGATACTCTGGCTTTTTTTTTTCTTTTTTTTTACCACTTGATCTTTAACCAGCACACCTGCACATTGCAGTCGATTACCTCAAATCATTTTGACTCGAGTCTGTGCACTTAAACAACAAAATTGGTTCTCAAAAGTGATTTTTAATTAAGGATATTTAACAGTTGCTGGGTTCTGTGAGCCAAACTGTCTTGAAATACGTGACAACATAGCACACATTAGAAACCACCTTTTCACTAACAGTGCAGGTGTTATAATAGAGATTTGGGACTCCCTCATAATAGAAGTCAATTGACAACTTCTGAATTCCATTTATACAAAAATTCAAACAAAATACATTTTTTCATGAATACTCCAGTCAAATGCATTTGACTATCTGTAAATCTGTATAACTGGTTCTTTCAGAGAGGGAACTAATTTTCCAAAAGGGCAGATTTGTAGTAATTTGAGTTTCACAGGCTCTGTCTGATCACCATGGACACCAGAAGAAGTGAAACTAGTTTTGTACTGTAATGCTGTGATGTTAAAAGGATAAAACTTAATGAAAACAGCTTTAGCAAGACAGTCTGTCTCATCCCCACATATAGTTGAACAATTAGAGTCTCAAATTCACATCATAGTCATGTATCTCAAATGTTTATTCACAGAATTCAGCAACTGACCATCTACTTATAACCTACAACTTGTTCTTTAAGTTACAATACACAAAATTTCTGAAGAGCACTGGTGGCCATTCACTGAATAGAAACCATCTCTGATGTCTTAAAATGTAATTAAACAAGAATATTTTGCTGCTGTTGGAACAAAACCATGTTTTTCAGTTTTTGACATAATTTAAATGCCTGTTGTCCTTTTCATTGTGTATAAATTATGATAAATGGACCAAAAGAAATGGCCCAAAATTACTTCTGCAGCTTTCATATTGAACAATTCTGAACAACTGATACAGTAAACACACAGCATTTAAACACAAAAACATGTTATAAATCTTGACTTAGGCCCAACCCCATTTCTTATTTTTACCTCTACTCTTTGTTTGAGTGTCCCCTTGGCCCTTGGAACTGGTTACTGTAATTATTTATCATCACCCACCCCTAATTCTTCAGTGATATGAAGCTGAAGTCAGATATTCACCAGCTTCTTGCTCAAATTTCCCATTCCACCTTAAATGGAGCAGCAGTTCTGATGCCTGAGGTGCCAGAATGTACCTGCTGCTCCATTTAAGGAGGAACGGGAAATTTAGTTAGCTAGCCGGCTACCGAGAAATCATCAGTACTAGCATTTTTTTATGCTTGTTATGAACAAAAAGACCATAAATCCACTAAAACAATATTAAACTGAGATAATACAACAAATTTTAACAGAGAGATTCTCACATTTGTGGGTTTCTTGTGCAACATCTTGTCAGCTTTTCTGTTTTTTCCTCATATCACTCTGTTTTGGAGTCTCTCAAAAACCTCTGTTTGGAGGGCCATGTAGCCCTAACACTTCGCCCTACCCCACTATCTCAACAAGAATCAGGACACCCCACACATAAACGTGTCTAAGTGGTAAGGCGAGGGGTGAAATGGGATTGGCCCTTACTTCCAGTTCACTTCTGGTTTTGTAAACCTAAATGTGCTCCAACAAAGTTACTGAAGGATAAAACCCAAAGTTCAACTGTGGGACCTCCGAAAGAGACGAAAATGTTTTGGCTGAAAAGAGAAAAGAGTCGTGGAAGAGTGTGGAGAGATGTGAAGCACAGATTGTGTTTCTTTCCGCTTTTGAGTCCAAAAACCAAACTTTCTCTTCTGCTAGCTTTGCACTTTTCTTAAATTTGCAAACAGGCAGCATTGGCAGGATGCTATATGCTAACTAGCTTCATCTGGAGGCTCCTAACATTCATACTCACCATAAAATGCTGACAGGCAGGTGTTCAAAAAGAAAGCCCATGATCAAAAAACCCACAAGAGCTAAGAAAGTTACCAAATTACCAAAACACATGAAAAAGAAAAGCCCCAGTGATGCACAGAGAAGTAAAGGCTTCAAGAAACAAGACTTCACAAAGCGCAAAAACAAAGCCAGCGTCCTGGAGTCCCTCCATAAGCTGCAGGTGAAAGTGATTTTGAGTGGGCGGAGCCAGGGTGGAGTTGGAGCTGAAGTAAGCCAATCCAAACTGGGAGAGTACAAGTGTTATCTCCAGAAAGGGGGACACCATGACATTCACTGATCATTCTCCAGTTTGGAAGGAACTGGAAAGTAAAATTATAGATCTTTTCCCAGGACAAACTTCAGAACATTCTAGGCTTTTAGAGAGGACCTAATAATTTCTGTGAAAAAAAAAAAAAAAATCTGTCATTTTTAATTCATTTTATTTAACAGAATTACTGCGCTTGTATTGAAACTCTAAAACCACTGCAGTAACACCAAAGAACATGTAGAGAGGAGAATTGCCGCTCTGTAATGTCTTCCGGGTTTCTCAAACGCTAGAGGGCACTCCCGAGCAAGTCCAAAATGAATCGGTTACCATGGAGCATTTGTGCAAAAATATTTTAGAGTTTATAATTGCTTAATCATGTTAAATATAAAAGAATGCATTAATATCCTGAACACAGAACAGCATTAAACATTTTAACACTGCTGATATATTTTTAAATGCTTTTAAACTCGAGTTATAAGAGTGATTAGAAACTATTTTAACATTTCGTTTTTAGCCATTTAGCCCCATTCACCCCTGTTCATCAAGAACTTGCTCGTGGGCGCCCTCTGGTGTTCTGCAGTCCTGTTTTTGATATAACGGTGGAAACTCAAAGAGGCCAGGCTCCTCATAAACCGGCTCTGGTAATACACTTATTTCATGGTTTAAGTTGGCCTGAAAAACCTTGAAGCCACCATCCAATCAGGATTGTTTTCTCAGTGGTATCTAGGTATATACAGCCAAGCGAGCTCTCCCATTGGTGAGGACTTCAGGAGATGGACTGAAGGCCTTATGTAAATGCCCTAAAACAGATGTGTGAGCAGAAGGTTCGCCAACACAAGCGCTCTTTGCAATGTGCATTTAATGAATCAAATAAAGTATTAAACAAATAAAAATGTGCCATTTGTCTGATTTTCATACATACTACATTACAAAAGCATTCAAATTCGACAGCGACCAGCCCCAAAGCATAAAAGAATGCTAACTGGAGTGTTCATATTATTGCTTTTCTCTAAAGCCATGAGTTCAACAACATACATATTCAAACACGGCAGATACATTTTCAAAATGCATCTTTTACAGTGTAGCTAGAGATCAAACACTCTTTCGTTTACTAGTCTAATTAAATGAATTGTTAACTTACACTGTTAGTGCTGATATAACATGAACAGAGTGTAGCTTTACCTTGTTTTTAATGCTAAAATGGCTGCTATGTAGCTACAGCACCATTAACTACTCACTTAACTAGCAAACGTACACCAGTTTAAAAACGAGCAACTTTCTCAAAAAAATGCCAGCATTTTTGACAAACGTGCTCTAACATCAAATATCCATCCATCATCTAAACCGCTTATCCTTCTGGGTCACGGTGGGGTGCTGGAGCCTATCCCAGCTGTCATTGGGCGGTAGGCAGGATACACCCTGGACAGGTCATCGCAGGGCAGACAGACAGACATACACACTCACACCTAGGGGCAATTTAGCACATCCAATCAGCCTGACTGCATGTCTTTGGACTTTTGGACGGGGAGAACAGGCAAACTCCACACAGAAATGACCCTGGTCACCCAGCCGGGAATCGAACCCAGCCATTCTTGCTGTGAGGCGACAGCGCTACCCACTGCACCACCGTGCCACCCTAACATCAAGTATATTATATTAAACTATATTAAACAAATAATTAGACTTAAAAACACATTTTAAACAGTACTCCCACCTACAAAAGAAGATGTGTGAACAAAAGCTTCGCCAACACAAGCGCTCCTCACAACGTGCACTTAATGAGTGAAGAGGAAGAGTTTGTAGTTGGTTGCTTCCCTTACTCTTCTCTACTCCCCCTACTGGCAATTTCAGGTATTGCAGGTCAGGAAATACTGGTATTGCTCTAGAACAGATTCAAAGAACTAAAAGGATTTAAATCTTTATTATTTTTGACCTCTCACACTGACACATTAGATTAACTACCAACTTAATTAGATAGTGACAGAGGAATAAACCAATCATGAGACTAATTTCATGAGAAAAATGTCAATCTAGTCTTTCTGGAAGTTCTAGCTACGTCACTGATTGTGAATGTGAGCCGTAGTCTAAGCAGTGTTCTGGTTAGCTGTTAGGAATGTAAAACAGCGGCAGCAGCTCTATGTCAGAACTCTTTACTGAAAGAGTCACTAAAACCAATACAAACAAGCTCAGATATATGATAATGTCTATTACAAGCTTTAAATAAAACATGTGGAATGTGTTTTAGCTACAAATGCCCATAATCTAGAATGGACAAAAAAAAAAATTTACATGAATTGCCATTAGCTTAGCACTAATACAGTACTAGAATCCCATAGGAGAGCTAGCAGGAATTAGCTTTATGAAAAAAGTATTTTTTCCTTGTATTTTTTAACTAAATTGACATTTTTGGCTCAACCTGAAGGCCAAGCTCTAATAGTCATGGTTCACCACTGAGAGATGCATTTGTTAGGAATGAAAAATGCCCTAGATTTGGTGTGCAAAGGCTCTTAGAACCAAATCCAGGAAACTAATGGGACATGAGACGCATTTATCACCAGAAACAACCTCCATGTCTTGTTTTCTTTGGCACTACAAGGTTTATTTTCACAACGGGCAACTTTATTATGGAACGCATGATGAATTATTTCTTTTTATAACAGCTAATGCTGGCAGACTGTACAAACCACTCTAGATCATTAGAGCCTTTTCACTGTGGGATGCTGTTTTGCATGACCATAAACTAGGCCAGTAAAGACTCATATATGCTAGAATAGGAGATATTAGTCCATCAAGTGTCTCAATTAATGATCCTACACACTGGAATAGGAGATATTAGTCCATCAAGGACCTCAGTTAATGATCCTACACACTAGAATAGGAGATATTAGTCCAACAAGGACCCCAAATAACGATTGTATACACTAGAAGAGATATTAATCAATAAAAGGCCTCAATAAACACCCCTAAAAATTGGAATCGGAGATATTTGTTCACAAACAACCTTAATAAATGATATAATAAGAGATATTAGCCTAAAAATTACTTCAATAAACAATTTTATACACTGGCATAGAAGATATAAGTCCATAAACAGCCTCAATAAATACTCCAGTACAATAGAATATTAGATAGAGTTCATAAACAATCTCAATAAACACTGGAATAAGAGATATTAGTCCAAAAACAACCTCATGAAACACTTCTATATACTAGATTATTAGATATTAGTCCATTAACAACCTCAATAAACACTCATATACACTGGATTAGGAAATATTAGTCCATAAACAACCTCAATAAACACTCCTGTACACTAGAGTAGGAGATATTAGTTCATAAATAACCTTAATAAACACTCATATACACTAGAATAGGAGATATTGGTCCATAAATAACCTCAATAAACACTCCTATACACTACATTAGGAGATATTAGTCCATAAATAACTTCAGTTAACACTCCTTTACAGTAGAGTAGGAGATATTAGCCCTTAAATAACCTCAATAAACAGTCCTATACACTAGAATAATAAATATTAGCCCATTAGCAACCTCAATAAACACTAGAATAGGAGATATTAGTCCTAAACCCCTTAAAGGCTGTTTACATACTAAGACTTATTGTTCAGTAACTACAGGGACTTCAGTGCAAACTGGCTGAGCTATTCTTAGATTATAGATGTGTGTAATAAAAGGCTGCCGGTAGGACATTTAAGGGGTTAAACAACTGCAATAAATATTCCTATACACTAGAATATTAAATATTAGTCCATAAACAACATCAATGTACACCAGAATATGAAATATCCATCCTGAATGCAAACTGGCTGAGCTGTTCTTAGGATATAGGAGTGTGTAATGAAACTTTAGGCCGCCGTTGGGCCGTTTAAGGGGTTAAACAACCTCAATAAAATCTCCTATACACCTTAGACCTCCTGCTGTTCCTCACACGGATGACGGCCAGCACAAGTCGCAGTCAGCACAAGCCAACCTGCCCGGCGTCCACCACACGCTGGACTGTGTGAAAGAGCTTTAACACTCAGAACTGGAGCCAAACACCTGCATGTCAGAGTGGAGAGACAAAAAGGCAGTCTGGAAAAGATCTTCACAGCCAGAACGGTGGAGTCAGAGGTGCCTGGTTCAGTCCCTGAGTGTGAAGAAGGCTGAGGAGCTCTCCCTGGCCACTGCTTGGATAAATAAAGGAGGATAAAAAGACCAGAGTTTGAGTTAAATGAAGGAACAACCCAAGGTCAGGCAGCCGGGTTTAGAGCCCCCAACTCCCCGGGGTGAGGAGAAGAGGAGAAAGTCTGCAGCTAATTTGCGTAGGCAAATCACCCTAATTACACATTCACTGTTGTTGGTGAGATAGCTTATCACCCAGCCGAATATTCGACAAATCACTTAGCCGAGATTATATTGTCATGAGAGAACCCAGTTCCTTATCTAGGCCCAACAGTCAGCACAACTTTGAATATTAAATCACTGTTTTCCGTCTGAAAACACCTCGGCGTAATCCCAATGAGTGTTTCTTACGCAAAGCTGTTTTCCCTTTGTGATCTTGTAGGCTGAGCAACTGAATGCAGTTTTCCGAACAGTGAGGAGCCCAACAGCACATTTTCATCACCAGCTGAGCTCGCTTCGATCTGTCGATGTGTATTTTATGAACAAGAGATGTGACGTGCGGTACGTTTAATTTAGCTGCTCACAGAACTGTGACTAATAATCCTTCAGCAAAACCAGCGAGACACTGCAGTAAATCTCAAAACTGCAGCCAAAGAGGCTGTTCAGACGTTCTTTAGTGAAGGCGATGGTCGTATACAGAACCAATGACAACTGACAAAACCATTTAAAGGCTTAAGTGGTTCTTTGCATGATTAAATGGTTCGTTTCTGTAATAAACATTTTAAAAATGGTTCTTAATAGCACCAAAAAAGGTTCCACCATTGTTCCACTAAGTCACAGAACCTTTTTTGTGTCTGTATAGAGCCTTTTTAGTTAAGATCATATAAAAATGTTTTTTGTGCACATTATACCAACACATAAGCAGTATGAAAATACTACTACTACTACTACTACTGATAATAATAATAATAATAATAATAATAATAATAATGTTGAGCATTTTTCAGTTATTTAAAATATAAAAACAAAAACTTTAAGGCAGTCAGGTTATCTACTTTTTATCTACTGATTTTTTAATGCTACATTTAAAATCAAGTTTACAATGTGTTTTACTGAAGAATTAAAACAGATAGAAATACAAACATTAAGAAAAAAACAACAAAAAATAAAATCTGGTTAAAAAAAGATGAAATACAAATGGATAAAAACGGACAAACAGATTACAAAAGACAAAACATATAAAATAAATGGAAAGACTGTCAGTCCTTAATCAGGAATTCTACTTTGTTTTCTAAATTTCTGCATAATTAAGTGTTTAAGATGTAAATAGAGCGGTTCAGAGTGGTTTGGTGTGAAACGCTCTGTTCTAGAGAAACTTAGAGTCAGAACTGTTCACAGTGGTGGTGATAGGAACCAGACGTCCACCTCTAAAAGCTCCCTCACAGAAAGTTACTACAGGAAATGTGGCCTGTGCAAACATTACAGCATGTCTTATATTTTACGTTTTGGTTTTTTTTTGGTTTTTGCTTTTTTTACATGTTCTCCATAAAGCAAATAAATACAAATGGTGCACTAAAGTTGGCAAAATATTTGGTGTATTTAAGTGTAATTTATTTTTATTTGGCAACTTTTGCATACAATTGCATTATTAAAATCCATTGATGTGGGAGGAAACGTGTTGGGAATGTAAGGGGTTAATGCTTTGGAAACGCATTGCATTGTGGGTATTGTGGTGCATGTTGTAGTAGTCGCCGGGTGCTGCAGCCTCGAGTAGCACGTACACTTTTCTCTCTCGCTCCTCCGCTCCTTTTTCCTTTATTCAACACGGCCACTCGGTTTTATTTTTGTGTTATGCCTAAGCTGTCTGCAATAAACACCCAGTACTTCGAGGTAATCCTGCCTTTGACCCGTCTTTGCGTGGAAATGAACCAAAGTTTGGGTATTACCCCAGAACGGGTGGAAAGCTGAAGCCGTTCTGGCCCAGGAGCTAGCAGGTGAAGCAGCTCCCCTGAGTCGTCACGACCATGGTTGAGAACCAGAAATCAGGAAAAGGTAACATACATGAAGGGTGCTGTGAGGCAAATTAGTCCCCAGTGGTCGCTGGTGGTTTTGGATAGCAAATAAAATGTCTATATCTGTGTTGTAGTCAAAGCGACCCCTGGTTCCTATCACCACCACTGTAAAGAAGTCTGTAAATCGGCGTCGGAAACTCCTGTCTCAAATGTACAGCCACTCCCAGAAGAAAAAAAAAACCTTTCTTAAGATTGTCTCAGAGAAATAAAACAGACCTCAATATT
Organism: Colossoma macropomum; assembly: GCF_904425465.1. Lineage (NCBI taxonomy): Eukaryota > Metazoa > Chordata > Actinopteri > Characiformes > Serrasalmidae > Colossoma > Colossoma macropomum. The sequence goes on from NW_023494784.1 coordinate 6,105,494, forward strand.
ATACTAAAGAAGGATCACTGATTTCTGAACTGTTTCTCCTGAACCTCCTCAGGAGAAAAGAGGAAATGAACAGTGAGATGTTCTGGTGATGAAGGAGAAAAGCGTGAGTTCTCCTTCTGCCCTGATAGAGTTCTGTGATCTAGAACAGAGCTGTATAAGAAAACGATGAGATCTCACACTTTTCTAATGGAGATATTACTCAGCTGAGACTGGGCTGAGACGACTCAGACACTAAAGAGTTAATCTACACGTGTGACAACATTTTGAAAGTGAGAAAATCTGAGTTTTGTTTCTCAGGAGCTGAATTTCAGAAACAGTAGAAAATGGCTTCAATCTCACTCTGATTTCAAACTGGATTTAACCATGTCCAGGAGAAGACCCTGAGATCAAGAGGAGATCTCACTTAGATTATTTCTTCCTCTGGGAAAGCTTCTTGGATCTTGCTAATGGTTACACTTGTGTCTAATTCTGGACAAATCTTGCCAGTTAACTTCTGCATAGACTGTTTAACACCATATCAAATACGTATGTTTCTAAGATCCTTTATAAAAGTGTTACGAGTGTCAGTCGCTCTGAGGTGTGCAGATTAACTGAAGTGCTTGTGGCTGCAGTACCTGAAAGGCGATATCACTGCACACTTTAAAATCTCAGCGCTTTTCTAATTCGCGAACACAGAACCCAGTGCTGCACTCCTACAGCTTTTCTCAGATTTTCCTTTTAAATGTGTTTTTCTGGCCGTCCACGCGAGCCAGAGGCTTTAGAGTGAAAAGCCTGAGAACTGACAGAAGCTGGATTCACCACAGGCTGCGTATCAGCGCAAATTAAAGACGCAAATGAAATGCCAGCCATGAATTTCAGACGGAGGACGCTGGAGCCTTGGGTGAGAATTTCTTATTAGACACCAAACACCAATGAGAAGATGATTCATTTGCATTCGCTCATGCTTCTAATGAAACACCTCTCCAAATTAGCATACATGAATTTATGTTGTAATGATGGTACGATGCCAATTGATGCCTTGCAGTTACTGCCCGTGATAACAAAATCATGTTGTAATTTTATACAAATTTTTCTTTGAAACAATCAGCGAAATTGTGTGAAAAGTGCAGATTCCAAACTTTCAATCTGTACCACATATGGGCTTGTAGGTAGAAGATGAGATACTTTGTTATGATCTGAATTTGATGAAAATGTATTGTGTGTACATTGTCATTTTGCATAATCAAAAACTTACTATATAATTTAATATAATTAAATATACAGTGCTGTGAAAATGTATTTGTTTTCTTATATTTTGCACATTTGTCACTCTTGAATGTTTCAGATCATCAAACTACTTTTAATAGTAGACAAAGATAACCTTCATGAACACCAGATGCTGTTTTTAAATGATGATTTAATTTGTTGAAGGAAAAATGCTGTTCTGGCCCTATGTGAACAAGTAATTGTCCCTTAGCTACTAAATCAACCAGTTAACCAAATTAAACTGACTACTGGGTTCAATTTCACTAACAACACCCAGACATGATCACTGCCAGACCTGTTATATCTAAACATCACTTAAATAGAACCTGTCTGGCAATGTGAAGCAGCCAGAAGGTCTCTAACAGCAGCACATGATGCCACGTTCTAAAGAGATTCAAATACAGATGCAAAACAAAGACATTGAAATGTGCCAGGGCGGCACGGTGGTGCAGTGGGTAGCGCTGTCGCCTCACAGCAAGAATGGCCTGGGTTCGATTCCCGGCCGGGTGACCGGGGTCATTTCTGTGTGGAGTTCTGTTCTCCCCGTGTCTGTGTGGGTTTCCTCCGGGTACTCCGGTTTCCTCCCACAGTCCAAAAACATGCCGTTAGGCCAATTGGACATGCTGAATTGCCCCTAGGTGTGAGTGAGTGTGTGAATGTGTCTGTCTGCCCTGCGATGGACTGGCGACCTGTCCAGGGTGTATCCTGCCTTCCGCCCAATGACAGCTGGGATAGGCTCCAGCACCCCACCGTGACCCAGAAGGATAAGCGGTTTAGATGATGGATGGATGGATGGATGAAATGTGCCAGTCTGGAAAGGGTTACAAAGCCATTGCTAAGGCTCTGGGACTCCAGAGAACCACAGACAGAGTTATTATCCACAAACGTAGAAAGCATGGAACAGTGGTGAACCTTCCCAGGAGTGGCTGGCCTATGAAAATTTTACCAAGAGTGCTTCGACAACTCATCCAGGAGGATACACAAGAGCCGAGACAAACATCTAAAGAGCTGCAGGCCTCACTTGCTTCTATTAAGGCCAATGTACACAATTCCACAATAAGAAAGATACTGGGGCAAAAATGGCATCCATGCGAGAGCTGCAACTTCTGCTGACCAAAAAGAACACAAAGGCTCGTCACACATTTGCCAAAAAACATCTAGATGACCTCCAAGAGTTTTGGGATAATATTCTGTGGACTGATGAGTCAAAGGTGAAGACATGGGTCCCATTACATCTGGTGTAAAGCTCACACTGCATTCCACTATAAGAACATCATACCAAAAGTGAAACATGGTGGTGGTAGTATGATGGTCTGGGGCTGATTTGCTTCTGCAGGACCTGGACAACTTGTCATAATTGACGGAACCATGAATTCTGCTTTCTATCACAAAATCCTGAAGGAGAAACCTCCAATGTAGCCAAATTAAAACAATTCTGCAAAAAAAAGAGTGGGCCATGCCTCCAGCACAGTGCCAGAGATGTGTAGAACCTCTGCTATGGTGTGTTGAAGGCATTCTGGTGGGTCGTGGTGGCCCAACTTGTTGCTTACACACTTTGTACTGTTTCTATTTTTGTTATTTGTCACAGTATGTATTGTAAATGAGGTGTAAAGCAAAATAACAGTAATAACTCTAGACTTTCAAGGGTTCATTTCCAGCATTGGGATAAATTACACAAACCTCAATACAACACCTACCGTACCTTTGTCTCTCCACAGCTCAGCCGAAAGGAAACTCAGTCAATCAAACCCTCGTTACAGTGCACAGTCTGAATGGTGTTTTTGCCCTGAATTAGAGTGCAAACAGACTGGAAAAACAGTTTGAAGAGGTTTGTTTATGCCCGCTGCGTATCAACTATTTTAACCACGCACTCTCAGCGCGTGAACCTGTCGTTTAAGAGCCCGCCAGCCAAACAAAAGAGTGAAAAAAAAAAACAGAAATCATCAAACGAACCTTGAACTCATTAACAACAAGCTGTGACAAAAACAAGTCTTAAGTTCAAATAATTCCACTGAATTATGGAAACTTAATTAATTCGTCTTTGGCTCCCCATGTAATAGCTGCTAAATATTGTTTTACCCTACATGCTCTCATTAAATCATAACCCTTGGTCTTTTTCGCTAACCTTGAATTGCTGGATGAGGCACTCAAAGTACCATTAATTAGTTTCGGGATGAGCTGTGTATGGGATTTCCATGATTTTAGCACCAAACCAAGCATTTAACATAGCTCCCTCCCCCCTCCCCCCCCCCTCTCTCTCCATATGAGAGGGGGATTTATAAATGCAGCTCAACAGGCTTTTACCTTCAAAAACCCTGTTCACTGTCTCTCTCCTGGGCTTCGGTGTTCATTCTTTCCTCCATAATGTGCCTGAAACAGATTTCTAAGAGAGTTAGCATTTCATTAGTGTATTATTTGATTGCTCCACTGTAGATGCTTCTCAGAAACCATTACATTCAACTAAATACCTCCATTCAGCTCCATAATACTGGCATTCTTGGATGAGAAAAAAAAAGCTGGTGAAAAATGTCTTTGCACCCAATTAACTCAATGCACACTTACAATGTGAAGGGATTCTAGCCTTTATTGCAATATATTTAATCTAAGAAAATATGTCACCACTAGAAATTCTTATTCACAAATTGTCACTGAAGCATGTTCCCATTTATATTTATAAGTCCCCCTGAGAAGCTCTTAAGTGGTTATCCATGACTTCCTGTTTCATTTGGGTATAAATATGAGTCTGAAACTGTCTTTTCATCAACATGGGGCAGATTAGAGAACGCAAAAATGAAAGGATACAAAAGTGTGTTGACCTCCAGGGAATCAGGGAAAATATCGACATGCCTGAAAATGCCCATATCCACAATTAGGTCTAGAATTAAGAAGTTTAAAACAACCAGAGCTGGAATGAACCTGCCTGTAAGAGGACGCAAGTGTATTTTGTCCCATCAACTCCATGAAGTAACAGAAGATTTTCAATGAAAGTCTGGCTGCCTCTGCCAAAAAGTTATTCTGGGTCATGATTAGATCATGCAGGAGGACAATAACCTAAAACACATCCAAATCCATAGAAAAATGACCACAGAATCAAACCTGTTACTTGGCCATCCTAGAACCCTGACCTAAACCCCCTGAAAATGTTTGGAGTGAGCTGAAGAGGAGACTCCCAAAGGACCCTTGAGGACCTTGAGGTACCCTACAAACTTTTAATCTAACTCTAAACTTCATCTTAACCCAAAAAAACTAAACCTAACATTAATCTCAACCTAAAGTCTATACCCAACCCTAAACCTATCTTTAACTTCAACAAAAAAATCCTAATCTTAGCCCTAAACCTAATGTTAACTTCAACCCAAAACCTAAACCAAATCCTAAACCTCCCTTAACTTCAACCCAAAACCTAACCTTAGCCCTAAACCTAATGTTAGCTTTAACCCAAAACCTGAACCCAAATTTAACCCAAAACCAAATCTTAGCCCTAAACCTGATGTTAACTCTTCTTAAAACCTAACCCCAATCCTAAACCTTACCCTAACTTCCACCCAAAACCTAACCTTAGCCCTGAACCTAATGTTAGCTTTAACCCAAAACCTAAACCCAACTTTAACCCAAAACCTAATCTTAGCCCTAAACCCGATGTTAACTCTACTTAAAACCTAAACCCTATCCTAACCCTAATGTTAACTTCAACCCAGAACCTAATCCTAGCCCTGAACCTAATATTAACTTTAACCCGAACCTAACCCCAATCCTAAACCTAATCCTAACTTCAACCCAAAACCTAATCTTAGCCCTAAACCTAATGTTAACTTTAACCCAAAACATAAACACAACCCTAAACCTAACTTTAATTTTAACTCAAAAACTAAACTTCTTAACCTTCTCTAATTGTAAACTTAACATCTCCTTAACTCTATTCTAGCCCTAATACTCAGTCTAACCCTGTGCCTAGTCCTCACTCTCACACGTACTTTAACCCCAACCTAAAACTCTAACACTAATCTTAACCCCAAATCTTAACCTAACCCTAAACCTAACCTTAACATTGACTCAGAAACTAAACTTACATCTAATTCTAAGCCTAAATCTAACCCTGATCTCATCCCCAACCTGAAACCTAAACCTTAACTCCAACCTTGGTTCTAATCCTAATTCTATTAAGAATCTTTGGACCCCTGCTGGTGACAGCCTGTACACTTAAAAATAATGTGTGGTCATGACTTAGTAAGACATGGGAACAAGATAATTCAGTCATGGCCACTACTAAGTAAGGCGTGGGAACGAGATCTTAATGCATGGTCATTAATTAGTAAGGTGTTGGAACAAGACCCTAATGCTTGGTCATGATTTAGTAAGATATGATCTTATTCCCACTCCTTACTAAGTTGTGGCCATGCATTTGGATCTTGTTCCCATGCCTTACGAAGTCATGGCCACATATTAGTATCTCATTCCCACACCTTACCAAGTTGTGGCCATGCAGGATCTAGTTCCCACGCTTTACTAAGTCGTGGCCACACATTATTTTTTATTTATAAGGCATGTCACCAGCAGGGCTCCATAAGAATCAACTTTCAGCAAAGTTCACCAGCTAGTTGCTGCAATTTGAGCCTTAGTGGCTCATCTATAGAGGACCATCCAAATAAATACCCAATAAATAAAGTTAACTAAACAACGAATACATCAAACAAAGACACAACCAGCAGCTGATCATTTGATAACATCTGCAGATAAATTATTGATTATTTCTCATGGACAAGATGATCATCTCCTCACTCTATTAGAAAGATGAAGATAGCATCTGAAAGATATATTACTTTCTTCTACCGTGACATCCTTGTCTCAGAATAACTAGGTTACTGCACAGTCTTAAAAAGCAGGCAGGTCTAATTCCCATGCTGAGATCTTAGATAGCAGCAATGTTGACTTACAAACCTTTGCAGAAGGTGGAATCGTCTTATTAGCGGAGCAAATTCACTTCTTTTAAGTTTCCATTAATAGAGATCAGTTCTGTCTGAAATCCATCAACAGCCATCACAAAGCTGTACAACATACAGCTGCTGTTAAACAAACCACTATAAACGAATTCATGGAAATTTGGAGTTTTGACTGAAATATTGTGTTACTATTTAAATGTAATTATGTACGTATAGTCAATGTCATAATGAGAAACATATATATTCGATTTATATTCTGTATGAATAGGAAAATGTGCAAAATGTTTTTCTTTTCAAAGACTGTTGTAACTTTTTATCAGAGATACAGCATAATAAAAGATCTGCTTATCTAGTTAAACCATAGCTGTGTCATAAGGAACAAAAAGAACTGACTTCAAAGATTAAAATCATGCAGGAAAACAAGAGAACTGAAAGTGAGATAACAAGAAAACTAACCGATAGATCTGACGAAGTAAACCCAAAGAGATATACATGGGATGGCACACAAATAAGACCAGACTGAACAGACAAACGCTGCATTTTAAAAGCTAGACGGGGGTCTCAGTGGGCTGCATTTCTAGACCACCACATCATCCAAGGCTGTTCCAGTCTGAAGGTTTCTTCGAAAACAGCAGAGAAATGCAGCCAATTTTTTTTGACAAGTTTTAAGGATATTACCGGAGTATCCTTCATGATCTCCGGTCACCCAGAATCCATTGTAAATGTACCTGACCCGAAGAAAGTTTAAGAGAAATGCTTACAGATGAAACGAGAGAATTTATAGTGTGAAAAACTGCCACTGAATAATGTGTTCCAGGTTTGTCAGAAACTAAGCAGGAGCTCTAAAACAAGTCCAGAATGAATGGGTTCCCAAGAGCTTTTGGGCAAATTGGGCATTTGTAAATGCTAATTCATATTAATACAGAAAGAAGCACTAATTTCAATCAGCACTCAGTAGCAATAATGCTAACCAATCAACACTCAGTAGCAGTAATGCTAACCAATCAGCACTCCGTGACTGTAATGCTAAGCAATCAGCACTCCGTGACTGTAATGCTAACCAATCAGGACTCCGTGACTGTAATGCTAACCAATCAGCACTCCGTGACTGTAATGCTAACCAATCAGCACTCAGTGACTGTAATGCTAATCAATCAGCACTCAGTGACTGTAATGCTATTGCAGTCATTTAATAATAATAATAATAATAATAATAATAATAATATAATACAGTCATATAATGATCATTTATGTCAATCAGTGCCACAAAAAACTGATAATATGTTGTTCATGTTGTCTGTTGTGTCTTTTATCACACATTAACTCAACACTGCTAAAGATGAGTACAAATACCTTAAAGGCAGTCCAGACTCATGAATATCTGATATTTACATTAACTAGGTGTGCTAATTAAGGTGTGCTTCCTCATGTCAAACTGTCAATCAGCCTAGTTTCTAATTGTATTGGTAGTTAATCTAATGTGTACAGTCTCAGTTAAGCTCCTGAAGTCCAATGGGGGAGCTCGCTTGGTGGGATCCACCTAGATAGCACAAAGAACCCTAATTGGACAGTTTTCTGTTCAAGAATTTTACTCTTTCGTTTCCAACCAAATTACATTGCTAAGTTGAGAGCTGAGATGAACTAAAAGAGTAGTTCTGAATGCCTATAAGGCCCTGAGGGTTATCCACTAAAAAATGGTGGATAACTGTAACTGCCAAAAGTAGACTCTCATATTGAATATCATTATGATCATAAGGCAAACATAGCAGTGGATCAGGGCCATTTATGAGCCGGAGGAGGAGAACAAGCGTAGACGCTGTTTTGATATGTGGCAGGGCCGAGGACAATTTGAGAGGCGAGGAAAGAGTTTCACAGGAATACTGTCAATCATCAGCCGTCCCGTCAGACTTTAAAAACACAGGAACCTCCTCTTGAATTTAAAGTCACCCAAATTTGCCAGAGGGCCTTGCTGCCAGTCAGGATGAGCCACGTGGAGAATGAGGCGTTGAAAAAGTTCCGCCGTGGGATTCGCAGAGCGGATCTGAGGAGCCAAACAAAGGGAGATATCTGAAGACGCCTTGGCTTGACACCGACAGGTCCTAAAGGGAGTAATGAAAGCAGCGCGGCGGAGAGACAGTGAGTAATTACACACCTGCCACTGTTATCTATTATAGCCCAACCACTGGGAGACCTGCACACACATCTTTCACTTATTTACATTTAGACAAGCCTGTTCCTCCATCCTTACTCTCTCAATCTTTCTCCCACTGCTGATGGACAGGGTTAAAAATGGTCTAATCAGGCAGCAGGTGAGAATGTGAGGTGTGGATGCTCTTCGCTGTAAGAGCTGGTGGTCTGGTACATGTGCGGTGGTGCTTGTACGAGATGCCCGAGTTAGCGAGGGGTCGATAGAGGCTTGTGTAGGTACAATGACACCCCTGCAAGAGGCCTTTAATTTCACAGCACACTCATTAATCAAAGGGAGGACGGGCGGAGAGGTCTCACCGACAGAAACAGAGTGAGTGTTCATACAGCCTGCAAGGCGCTGCTCGATCAAAACTGCACACTATCGGTGCTTTTCTCATCCTTAAAGTATCTAGAACTTCTTCCAAAGGGATTAGAAACTTTACAAACTGTTCCAGAGAGTTTTTTTTAAAGTGGTTAATGGATTAATAACAATATTAGTTCCAGTATTATGAAAAAAAGAGTAAATTTGCCTAAAGATGTTATCCTATGGAAAGAATTTAGCTAGCTGACATGGAACCAGAAAAAGACTCATTTAATTCCTTTAGGTACTGTTTTACATTCTGAATGAAATATATGTATAAACATTACGGACAAAGAGCTTCTTTTATTTAAAAGTGAGGAGAAACATTTTAGCCAATGTAGGGTAAAACAGAAGATGAGCGAATGCTAAAGCTAACAGTTCAAAATTAGATGACAGGCAGTTGTCATCCTCTACTCAAAGTGAATTATTGTCTGCTCAGTAATGCTGTGATGTGTTCTGGCTTAATAAAGTAGCTCTATTGCCATGTAAAGAGTGAGTTTTGCACCTTTATTTTAATAAGCCCTTTTTGATTTTTGCTTTGTGGCAGTGGAGAGGCGGAGCTGCCATGACCACTCTGCCCATATGCATGCAAGGTGCCCCTCTCCCTTTTACCCACAGTTGTCTGCACACAAACGATGCAGAGCAAAAAAAATTTTTTTTTAAACCCCACGAAAATTATGGAAAACAACGCCGTTGGAGCAGAGAATGTTTTATAATATAAGTTGTTCACGTTCTTGAATTCGTCTTCGTTTTCTCTCACCAGTTCCCTCACATGTTTCTCGCCACAATTGCAAGAGGTGGGATCTTTCTGGTGACATCACCACGCAGCCTCGTTAGGACTGTTCCATTAGTGTGACCGATAGGCTACCAAGGAGTCTTCATAGGACTGTCCATACCGAGGAACCGCTCTACCTCGGCTGCAGCCTATGCTTTGGAACGCAGCTTTTAGGGTTCTCGGAGAGATCCTGGTCTTCAGAGACTCAGACTGAAAGGACCTTTAAGTCAGAATTTACCTTAAAGGAGTGAGAAGCTTAATTTGGCGATGTTTATATAACAATAATGACTACCAAAATGTACCTCTACCCAAATGTTAGCTACATCTATAGATGTAGTTTGTGTCAGGAATTCCTTCATCAATGGTCAGTTTCCCATGACACAACCAGTCTTGGTTGGAAATTTTTTGGTAGTCAACTTATTAGTGAAACAAGTCAACTGTGGTCTTGTGGTCAGAAACTGACCAACGATGAATAGTGTACAGGGAAGTTGATAAACTGTGCAGCAACTGATGGACTACAGCCTGTAACTGTGCACCTATATCATTGACCTATTTGGAGCAGTTGCACATGAGCCTAAGGTCTCCATGCCCAATGCCAAGTGTGGGCTGGAGGGGTACAAAGTCCCCAGCACTGGGCTGTGGAGCAGTGGAACTGTGTTCTCTAGAGTGATGGAGCTCCATCTAGTACCTTTGGGATGAGTTGGAGTGATCCAGAACTGACCATCCAACATCAGTACCTGACCTCACTAATGCTCAATCAAATCCTCACAGCAATGTTCCAACATCTAGTGTAAAGTCTTCCCAGAAGAGTAGAGGCTGTTACTGCAGCAAAGGAGGACAAACTCACTATTAATACCTTCATTTCGGAAGAAACACTTGTCACAGAGTGAAAGTACAAAGTAGAGTTTTCTCATAAAATGGGCAGGGAGTGTAATTTACACTCAGAATTAAAGGTACCAAACTGTCACTGGGTCAGTGCCCCTCTTGTCACTGGGGCAGGACCCTCAAGGGTCCATCTCAGTACCTTTAGTCAGGGAACATAACTGAACCATAATCCACTGAAATGATGTTCTAAGCTGTGCTGACTCCACACACCCCGTCTCGTCTCCAGGCTTTTATTTTACTGTTCTGTTTTAAAACACACAGTCGGACCTTAAAACCACTGTTGTACCTGTGAGGGAACATTTACACTGTTTGCACCTTGATGAATGAAAAATGTACCTGCACAGAACCTTTATTACTAAGTGTTCCTACAAGTACTTTGAGAAATAGAGCTGGACTTTCATTCGTATTTTCATTATTCTTTTCATGGGATGTTCTCCAGTGACACTAATGCAGTCAATACCTTTGCTTGAGGGTGGGCCATAACTCAAACCCCTGCTGTCTACTATATAAAAGAGTGGTATGTATTCCTGCGATGAAAATGCTGTATAGCATTCACGGTGCTATGAATTGAACTGTGTCTGAAATATACTATCATTCATTATAATGTACAATATTCCTTTCACAGGCAAAGAGATGTGCATGTACATTCAGCAGTGATGCCAGTGCAGTAATTCTGTCTCTAGTAAAGGCTTCTTAACTCAAAGGTCTGCTACAATGACATTTTGGCAAGTGAAGTCAAACGTTTAACCCTCTGAGGTCTGAGGGCGTTCTCTCAAGTTGTGCATAACTTCTTTAATTCTCTTCATATAGCATGATCCTCATATGTTTCATATCAAAATGCTCCGTCATCTTCACCACTATTTTCCAAAAACCGCTGCAGCAGCTTCAGCAGCTGTAAACTCTCTGCACTCCATTTCACATGTGTCTCCGATGTGGACTGAATGAAGAATGAAGGGTTTCCGGCATGATGGTCAGTCCTTAGTGATTTCCTGAGTGTGCATTGGTCAGTCTACAGAAGTTTAGTCCCACCCATCCAGCCTACGGCCGTTTTAGTTCTTAGGCAGGGGTCGGCAGCCCAAATGTTAAGAAGAGGCATTTTGTCCTTTCAACAAAAATCTAACCATCTTGACAGCCACAATGATTTATGTCCATTTTAACATCTTGGCTGTAATTATGTCTCCGTATGTGCTGATGTTCTAGTATAGACTAAAAAATATACTATAAACGAAGATGCAGACTTACTTTGCTCTGCCTTAAGCTTTAGATCAGCTATAGCCACTTTTTTCACATCTCCAGCAGGAAACTTTTTTTGTAGGAATAGTTTCTTGCAAAATGTCTTTCAATGTTTTGATAATTTATAAGGCTATAAGTCGCTTCTCATTCACCAACTTCTTGTTCTAATTGTCCCATTCCACCTTAAATGGTGCCTGTGGTGCCAGAATGTAACTGCTGCACCATTTAAGGTGGAACGGGATAATTTAAACAAGAAGCTGGCGAACGAGAAACTGACTTCAGCTTCATGACTTTTTTAGTGTTTGTCAGTTTCTTGTTTCAGATTAAATGTATCGGAAAACCAGCTGGAGTGATTATAAACTCCATGAATTGTAATTGTATACATGAATTGACTTATAAATAAGTCAATCCATCTCTAAATTATCAATGTCCTTGTTAAATCTCTCTCTTTGTCATTTCATTAGCTACGGGCTAGGTGAGACTGCTGTCTGCATTGCTATGGTGACCAGCAGTCTGCGCTGATCTTCAGGGTTAAAGGGTGAATTAGCAGTTCTACATTAACTCCAGAGTTTAAGACCATTTACTGTTAAACTGTGTTGAACGATCAGCAGAGCTGTATTTTACTGTAAAGGAGGATTATTTTATTTTTACATACTAATCTGATTCTGCTGTGGAGCCTCAACAGGGCAGTAAAAGAGCCGCATGTTGTTCTAAGGGATAAAGACAGATTGGAAAAAAATAAATATTTAAAAATAAATTACAATTTAAGGGTATATTAAAGCTTTATTGCTGACATCAACCTAATTTGAATGTCTAAGGCATAAATGTTGTTCATGTTTGCCTTATGGTCAAAAATAATATTTCCCAGTATTATTGGTTTGAGCATGTACTACCACAGAAAAAAGCTTTTGATGTCTCTTTTCAGCATGTTCAGCAATTGATGGATTGTAGCGTTATTCATGGACATATTCCTTGCTTTGTGTTTTCTGAAGGGCCCCTTTGGTCAAGACAGATAGACAGATAGACGGATCGAGAGAAATGATGCCATGATGAAAATGCAGAGATGTTTGCTCTCGAGTTCTCTGAGAAGCAGTTCAGGCCGCGAATAGGTTTTTCAATGACTCTTCAAAACAATCAAACACTCGAGCCCGTCTGTCTGTCTTTTTCAGCCATTGCTCTGGACCGATGTGCTCGTTCTGGCAGGGGTGAATGAAAGCCACTGTGTTCTACTGCACTATAAACACACTGAAAACAATTTTACCTTCAAGTTGTCTTACAGCATCATCAAGTCGACAGTGTTTCTCCTTCACTGCACTGACGCCAGCTTTTTGAACTATATAGTGAAAAAAAATGTATTTAAGGTGAAGTGGCATCATCTTAATTATAGTTAACACAGTTGAATACAAAACTTTGGGCATCCCTGGCCAAAGTACCTATTGTGGCTTCATGCTCTGCATTTCTGAAGGGGTTTTTGGGGCGTAGCATGCAAAACTGCACCTCCACTCATCCTCTTTGACATTTGTTGTTGTTGTTGTTGTTCATTTTGGTTGTTAGGTTGAGATGTGTTTGTATGTTGGCTGGGTTTTATTGTGTCATGTTGTGGGTGGATTGTTTAGTGTAGTTTAGAGTTCACCGTAGAGAGGTGTAGCGACCTTCCTGCTACTTTGGCTGTGTTTGAGTAGTGTTGGGTTTACGGTGCTGCCTATTCAATTAAAGAGCATTGGCAAAGTGCAGTGCTTCCCATGTCTTCTTCTATGCTAACACCACATTTTGTGCTCTTCTTGTTTTAGGAATTTGCACCCACTCTTCCTTGCAGAGATTTTTAATGATGTTTAAGTTATGGGACTTGCTGAAATTTGATAGAATCAATTCTTCTATCTAACTGGGCAGTGTTTCCTGAGCCACTAGCAACAGTCAGCAAGGTGTTCCTTTCATCAAATGCTGTTCTTTTTCTGACCTAACATATCCAAAGAGTTGCGTTTTTACTTCATCAATCTACAGCACTTGTTTTCAGAGATCACAGTGTTGTTTCGTACACTTTGGATGCTGACAATTGTGATGAGGTTGATATGTTTTATAGTCTTCCCTTATGTTTTAGGCATCAGTTAGCTTCGGTTTCATGACTGGAAGAGTGTCCAAACTTTTACACATGCCACAATCACTTTTTTTTTTTTCTATTCTTAAGTGAATCAAATCTAATGTAACTGTGTCTTAACATGTGCAGAAAAAATGTCTCTTTAAAAAATGTTTGTTCCAGAAGATGTTTTCATTTTTTTCATTTAAAAAATCAACAATTTATAACAATTATATGTGATTTGGTGAGGGGTGCTTAACCCTCTGGGGTCTACAAACTCACCCACGCATCAAATTCTCTGTTTCTATCTCTGTGTCTGTATCTTTGTGATGATCCAGCTCAGAAATCCAGTTCAAACACTTCCTGAATCTGTAGAGTCGCCCTTTCCATTCCATCTTATCACGAGATCATACGAGACTCACATCCGGAGTTATGAGCCTATGAAGAGGGGCTGAGATACACGTCATCTGCCTCTCACCGTGTGGAACTGGTGGATTCATGGGTCCGTCTACATTCTGTGTGAAACTGACCAATGGACACCCAGGAAATAACCACCAAGCGAAAGCTAACCTAGCAAGCATTACTGAGCTAGCAAGAGTGTCTATTCATCTGTTGGTTTCATCAACTGGCCACATCAGCGTTCCCTGGATGCACTTCAAGCAGAAAACTGCATGAGAACTTTCACGAAGAACTTTTCATGGTTTTACTTTGTGTTCAAATATCATCATGAGAGACCAAAATTATTTGAAACATTATGCTGTTGTTGGAACAAAACCTCGTATCTCCAAAATAGTAACTTTACAGGAGAAGCAAAAAACATACTTTACTTTTAATGTAAGTCAATGGAATCAGACATCTTTCCAAGTCATTTTGTGTCACTTCTTTTGGCCCATTTATCATGACATTTACACACAATGTAAAGGATAACAGGTATTTTCAAATTACGTCAGAAACTGAAAAATGACAAAAATGGAGATACGAGGTTTTGTACCGACAGCAGCGATTAGCTTGTTACATTGACTTCCATTCGAAGTTAAGAATGTTTTTTGCTTCTTCTGTAATGTTACCATTTGGGGGATACAAGTTTTTACTCCGATAGTGACGATTTGTAGAACACATTCACCCATTTCTCCTCAATTAACCCCTTCAGTGCTGTAACAGGCTGGGAGTGTTGGACTTAGGGCTGTCAATCACATCACTCATCAGAATATTAGGCCACACCCAGACAGTCCTCTGATAGGTCTGATTAGTGGTGTTTAACCCCCTAAAATCCCAGGCTTTTTACATACTAAGCCTTATTATTCAGTAACTACAGGGACTTCAATGCAAACTGGATGAGGTGTTCTTAGGTTATAGATTTGTGTTATACAACGTTGGGCCATTTATTCCATGGCCATTTAGGGGGTTCATTCTATTTCTATTTGATTTCTTTTTCATTCAAACTTTACTGGACATTTAATATAATACTCAATCTTAGTATCACGCAAACATTTTTAATAATTTACACCCTGTGCCCTGGGATTTAACAGCCCTACTCATTTTCCCAGAGGTTATTTCCAAAAGAAATGAGTTCCTGAGAGTCACCTTGGCTTGTATATTCCATGGTGTATTCATCTGAGCAGCGGAAAAAGAATGAAGATTTTTTTTTTAAAGTAGGTGACGGTGAACTCTGCTCAAATGGACAACAGCCTTGACTATTCAGTGATTCCTTTCTTCTAGCAAATAAGAAAAAAAAGATGTAACAAGGGAGGATTTACCACATGCTGTCTTAAGAATACACACACACACACACACACATACACACACAAATCTTGGTAATATTTAAAGGCAACTTAGCTGACCTACAGTACCAGACACACCTTTTCCTTGGTAGAGATGGGTAGTCATTACTTTTAAGGATTTTGTATTAAGTACCGTTTAGAATAGAATATCTTTACTGTTGTGCAAGTGTGATGAAATTAATTTTGCAATCTCCCAATACAAAATGCTAGAGATGCATTTCAATGCAGAGAAATAGGCTACAATATTCTGAGAGCAATATATGAATATAGTCTACAACAAAACTATAACAGAAGCTTTACAGACAGTGTTGATACTCAGTAGTAGCACAAAAAGAGCAGCCTTGTACATAAATAGCCAGAAGTCATGCAGTAGTCCTGGTAGTACACAGTACAAGTAGTGGTGACAGTTCATAATTTCTGCATGATTCAGTGGTTGAGATGTAAACAAATCCATTTAACGTGGTTCGATATTTAATGTAGAAACTTTCTGACCCAGATTTTTTTACCGTGGAGGTGATAGGAGCCAGGTGTCATGATGTCTACATCCTGCATGTACCTCTTTGCCCTGCATGCGATTTAACAAGGACATGTTACATTTGTGAAGCACTGAAGCAACAAAGCTACTTGAGTGCTAATGACGCCCTCTTGTGGATGTTTCTGGCCTGCTAAACAGGAGTGAGTGAATTACCAGCGAGTCTCAGGAGCAGCTTTGCATCCTAAAAAATATGTTTTAGACTAAAATCTTCTCAAAATAATGTCTCAGACATCAGGCAGGGAATTCATAACCATTTCGTGTACTAACTTTCTGTGAGGGAGCTTTTAGAGGTGGACGTCTGGTTCCTATCACCACCACTGTGAACAGTTCTGACTCTGTAAGTTTCTCTAGAACAGAGTGTTTCACACCAAACCACTCTGAACGACTCTGTTTATCTTTTTTTTTTAATAATGCAAAAATGTATAAAATTTAATGGATTTGTTATTTCCTGAGTATTTCTGTGTGTTAATTAGGGAAATAATTGACTTCTTTTTCTCAGTTCTGTTTTAGTTATTAACATTTAGGTCCTTTTTTGGGTGGGGGTGGGGGTTAATTTCACTCTGTTGTATTAGTTCACCACCTGGACTGCTTTTACTCAACCATCTCATTTTGGACCATCCAAACTGAGAAGAACAGAGTTGTACAAACTTCAGGTCCTATGCTATTAGATGCTGGATGGACTAAGAAGTTCTACTGCAGATCTGTATGTTACTCAGTATTTAAGTAGTTTTTGGACCTGATAATTTACACTCTATGAAAGTTGTTCTTGGAAGGTATTAACAGTCTGTTCTTCAGTTCCTCAATAGGTTGAATCAATAACTGGCTCTAAATGTAGGTATTGTGATATAAACCAGTCTGTTCTACAGTTTCTCATTAGGCTGAATGAATAACTGACTCTAAATGTAGGTATTGTGATATAAACTGAGTCTGTTCTACAGTTCCTCGTTAGGCTGAATGAATAACCGACTCTAAATGTAGGTATTGTGATATAAACCGAGTCTGTTCTACAGTTTCTCATTAGGCTGAATGAATAACTGACTCTAAATGTAGGTATTGTGATATAAACCGAGTCTGTTCTACAGTTCCTCATTAGGCTGAATGAATAACCGACTCTAAATGTAGGTATTGTGATATAAACCGAGTCTGTTCTACAGTTTCTCATTAGGCTGAATGAATAACTGACTCTAAATGTAGGTATTGTGATATAAACCGAGTCTGTTCTACAGTTCCTCATTAGGCTGAATGAATAACCGACTCTAAATGTAGGTATTGTGATATAAACTGAGTTTCGTACTACAGTTTCAGACTCAATATCCAATATCAACACAGAATGTAAGCCAGTTAATTAATTATGGTGTAATTGCAAAAAACTAAATTGTGCAGCAAAACGACAGTAATAACTCCAGACATCTAAGGTTAAAGTCTCTCACAGGTACAAAGTCATTTAGTCCAAGACAACAGGGTTGATCGATTTCTGGTGAAGCAGCCCTCAGGGTTTCTCTTTTACTGCACCATCCTGCACCTCATAACTGTATGACGAGCGTTTTCTCCAGAGGGCAGAGAAGGATGACCAGCAGAGCGTTCTTGGATCACACCAATATATTCAGAGATAAATAAGAGAATACTTGATAAAACTGTTGAGCCTTCTCTCCACGCTGGGGGTTTAATAACATGTGGATATATTGGATTTCACAGGGTCAAGCCAGAGCTGAAGATTCTGCATTTCTGTCATTCTCCACAGCTTCTCAGGCTACATCAGAGAGAGTGTGACTGCTATTAAAATAACATCCCTCTCTCTTCCCTCAGCTCCTTTGCAGAGAGCAAAAAATAAAGAAAAAAGCATGTGACTCGAGTGCTTCCCACAGCTGCTTCAGCTTCTCTCTGTGATTTCCACATGTGCAGGTGGAGGATGGCGGAAGAAAAGATCATAAAGCAATTTCAATTGGCAGGATTAATTCATTCATCATGTGTGTTTTCTCTACAGACTAAGTGTCAAGCGCACATCAGCCTTTTCAAGCGGGCTAATTAAGAATACGTCTTGCAAAAAAGACGATATGCACACCCCCAAATCCCACTAATTGCATGTCATTTGAAACTGCAGGATTTTTGCTGGAAAGGTTTGAAGATGGTAGAGAGGGAATGAGAAAGAGAGACATAAGGTTTGGCCTTGTAAATTAAAATAACCCATCGTTTTAAACGGGAGGCGAGCGGCAGGGGTGCTGGGCTCGCGCTGAAAGTGCAGATATATTTCCCTCTTTTCCCATCCAGCAGGGAGAAATATTGCTTAATCAATGTCACCAAGAACTTTGGCCATCTCAGCAGAATCACCCTCCACTCTCATCTCTCCTGACATACTGCGGCCTGTTGTTTATCCCATAACTCCAGCGCTGATGTCTTTTGAGGCCAGAGGTCACAGGTTACTAGTCATATAGACTGATGCATGAAAATACTTGAATATAAGCTTCTGAATTTGAGTCTATAGCATTTTTAGGCCTAGTTTGACAAGAGAATGTTCTGTATTATATATATTTTGTGGAATTTGATTGGCTGAATGGTTTAAAATGTATTCGTGCAATTTTTCTGATTTTCTAAGCCTATAGTGAAAGCCCAAATGTAATACCACAGGACACATTCAATAACAATAACAACACGGAGCCAAAAATGTCTATTAGAAAGCTTTGTTTTTTCGATTAAAGTTCCATTGAAAAGACAAGACTATATTGGGGATGCCCAGCTCTGGTCCTGGAGAGCTTTAGTCCACCTCAGTTTGGTGATTTTACTGCTCAACCACATCTGTTTCAACTCAGCCCTTAGTTACCAGTTTTAGAGATGTACTTTTTGGAATTTGATTGGCTGAATGGTTCAAAATGAAGCATTTGTGTGACTGCTCAAAAATTTCTCAGCCTATATTGAAAGATCACAGCCCAAATGTTCTTCGGTGTTATGCCACAGGACACATTCAATAACAATAACAACACGGAACCAACCATGTCTATTAGCAAGGTTTGTTTTCCATTTCCAAGCCATTAAACAGACAAGACTATACTAGGGGATGCCTAACTCTGCTCCTGGAGAGCTTAAGTCCACCTCTGTTTGATTGTACATTGTACTCCTACTCTCTAGACTCTTTCCCAGAGAAATAACAAATCTAAATAAAATTGGCTCCTTAATATCTCGGTACACAACCATGAGATCAGATGGAAAGACAAAAGAGTTCGACCACAATAGAAACCCCTGCAATGTCCACTCACCCTCCTAATGTTACTGGGGACTCGAACTACAACTATTCAACCATAGACAATGTTTACCTGCCTCACTGCTGAGTTCTTCACATATTCATAATAACACGTAGTCATGACAGGATTCTCACAGTAGTCATTGGTTTCTATAGAATTAATTCTCAATAATTTGTTACTCTGATAGGGCTCCAACAGTAGCCATCAGTTCTCACTGGTTAGTCTAAACACGGCTTTTACTTCATATTGACTACTGTATATCTATTGTTAATATTTATTCTTTATTTAATATTACTTGTGTTGTGTTATTGTTTTGCTAACCAGTGTTGACCAGAGGAGGACGGGCACCCCTTTTGAGTTCTGGTCCCTGTCAAGGTTTCTTCCTTTTATTCTTAGGATTTTTTTTCCTGCCACTGTCACTTTTAGTGCTTGGACCCATAATTTCTGTAAAGCTGCTTTGGGACAACAGCTGTTGTAAATAATGCTATATAAATAAATCTCGAATTGGATCTAACTGAGACTTTTGCTTAAGTCTCCTGTTGCTCAGATATTTATCCAGAGAAAAAGCACCCAGTAATTTTGTGTGTCTCCTCTTGAGCTTTATTGGAGATCTCGATAAAGTCACACATGCTCAGATTTGCTGAGATATTAACACTCATCTTCAACTGCAACTACACTCTTATCACTAATTTATCTCTCTTTTTTTATGTCCTTTTTTTCAAATTTTATTAAAACTGATTATCCTAAGGAATTGTGGGAGAATGACCACTCATATCTCCACTCACTGGCCACTTTATTAGAAACACTTACCCTGTCCTTCCACTCACTGGCCAATTTATTAGAAACACCTACCTTGTTCTTCCTTTCGCTGGCGCCTTATTTAAAAACACCTACCCTCTGCTTCCACTCACTGGCCACTTTATTAGAAACATCTATCTTGTGCTTCCACTCAGTGGCTGAGTAACGTTCTCTCAATGTGATATGTGACAGAAAGGACACAGGAGCAGAAGGCAGCAGCAGAGCAGTTGCTTTAACAAAGTTTCTTTTCAGCCAAGATCAACATAAACAGAGAGATAGAACAAAGACAAAATGCTTGCTGTGTACCAGCTTCTTCTAATTTCTACTGCTGCTGCTGCTGAGCGGTGATTCTCTGTCTCACTCTTACTTTCTCCCCGGCTCTCTTTCCCTTCACTGCAAAAGCAATCCACATAAATAGCTGGAAGCAAAACCACATACAGGTGAAACACATAGCCTAATCACCTGCTGCTTCGCCCTGCCTCGCTCTTAGTCTGGAAGGTGATGCAAGACCACACCCGTCTGTCTGCCCCAGGCCACTTTATTTGAAACATTTACCATGTACTTTCACTCACTGGCCACTTTATTAGAAACACCTACCTTGTGCTTCCACTTACTGGCCACTTTATTAGAAACACCTACCTTGTGCTTCCACTCAGTGGCCACTTTATTAGAAACACCTACCTTGTGCTTCCACTCACTGGCCACTTTATTAGAAACACCTACCCTGTGCTTCAACTCATTGGCCACTTTATTAGAAACACCTACTTTGTGCTTACACTGACTGGCCACTTTATGAGCTCCACTTATCTTGTAGGCCCACTACAAAGGTGTACAATTACAGAATGTAGCCCATTTGTGGCTGCATAACTGATCACTCCCCTCTATCCTATTCATCATTGGTCAGTTTATGACCACAGGACTGATGTTGACTAATGTCACTGGTAGCTTGAAAGTGGTGCATCATCTAAAAATATCCAGCCAAAAGCGGTTCTCTAATCAGATTATCACTTTTAGTAATCAGATTATCACAATTACCACTGAAGGTCTACAGAATTGCTAACACAAACTACACCAGTAGATGAGCTACAGTCTCTAACTGGACACCAGAAAGGTGGACCTATAAAGGAAGAGTTTCTAATAAAGTGGCCAGGGAGTATAGACTAGCCAGTGTGGGCTGTGCTCTTGAAATGTGTAGATAAGGCACATACAGATGCTGGCATCTTAGTCAGAGACCCAGATTTCCACATATGGAGGAAAAACAAAGCAGTGTGGGAGTGTGAGAGAGGATCTAAAGGATGAAAGAGTGTCTCTACAATCAAGGAGGAAGACAAGACAGACAAGCACTTTCCTAAAAGCAGCATAATCACAGCACACCAGCTTTAGGGCCAAATGAATTAAACAAAAAAAGGTGCGGATGGATAGTGTCACTAACTACTGAAGCAAATCTGGTCCTAATCTGTTCCTTTGAAGGGGCTCTAATTAGTCTCCCAATTTTCTCCCTCACATCTGAACAAAAAGTGCTTCATGATGTAACATGATGTTGTTTAATGTAATGTGGTGTGGCAGGATTGTTCTCTGTGCTCTGATAGATGGTCTCATGTGGATTCATTTGTTTTCCGCTTTAACCCTATAGAACATCTTGCTGCCAGTGCAGAGACTTGGTGTTTGTTCCTTTTAATGGATTAAAATCTGCCCCCAGAGTAGGTGGTGAGTCCACATTGGTCAGTAAAATGGATCAGCATGTGGAATCGGAGCTTTCTGTGAGCTGCAGTGTTTCCTATCACTGTATAAAAGAATCTGCTGCCTTTATTGCTGGATGTGACTAAATGAGGACACATTCAGAGCACCATTCACATCATTTACACTGTTTGTACCTTGATAAACAGAAATGTACCTGAACAGAACCTTTATTTCTAACGGCGTACAGCTTTCTTTAGGATGTCACTTGGACAGGCCTTCAATTTGGAACCTCATCTAAAACATTATACCGTCTCATCAGTCTAAGAAAAATAAGGTTAAAACTCATCTACTCACTCTAACTATGTGTCCTCCCCAGCATCTCTGAGCTGCAAACAACACAGCCATGAAAAGATGGCAAATGGCTGTAAAGATAATTCTACTTACAGCAAAAACTGATTTAAATCCCTCCATCTTGCTCGTTTTGATGCAGCTCCTAATCATGGTAGCCTATGTCATCTAAAGTTTCTTCACATAACTGTAGTGGATGGAAACATGAAATAATTCACATTTATTTTCTGCTGAAATTTCGTAAGTGTGCATAACATTTGTGAAATGTTTCAATGGCCAGTGACTAAAGTGAGCTTTGCGTTTAGATCTGTGGGAAAGACATCAGTAAATGACTGGAAACTGTGGCTGAAAATGCACACAAAGTGAGCAGATGTTCCTCAGGTAGCTGAAAACGTTGATGTAGAATGTGATCAGACTGTCAGTAAGAACAGTCCATCCACAACTACACAGAGAGGGATATTACAGTAGAGCTGCAGGTCATAAACCCCTCATCACAAAGACCACTGACCATCTGAGATGGTGTATCCATCAGCACTGGTCTACAGAGATGTGGACAACAGTGACCTGGTCAGATCCTTCACCGTGTTCTCCACAAGTGGGGCAGTGTATGTGCAATGTACACCTGCAGAACACTACAGGCCTGAATGCCTACAGTAAAAGGGTCCGGTGGGTCTGTTAAGCTGTGGGGAACATTTTTCTGGCATGGTTTGGGTCCACTTGTACCCTGAGAAGGAACAAATCAATAGAAAGTTGTTCTTACTGATCACCTTTATCCTATAATGAGTCATTCTGAACATTAAAGAAGGAGAAGACTAGATTAAACGGTAGAAATGGCCCATTTTTGCAGCATTAACAGGTAAAAAAGTCATTACTCTGCACAGCAGAGACAATACATTTCCACCTACATGCATTAATACTGTAAAACATACACCATAAAAGTGCCACAGTTCATATAAGGCGGAAACAAAGGCAACTTCTTCGGGGTTGGGAAAATATATCCCAGCTCTATCTGCTGTATCTTGATTGAAATTTAGCATCTGAATACCCCAAATGTCCTTTTCCCTTTGCAGAGGCAATTTCCTGGGGGAATTGTTGGTAGTAAATATAGTTAATGCACCGCGGCTGCGATCCTCCGGCACGGCTGACGTGAGTTATCTCTGTGATTCTGGCCAAAAAAAAAAGAAAAAAGAGATATGAATCCCAGCGTCGTAAACGAGATTGCAGAATGATAAACAATTACTGTGAAGAGAGACAAGCTCCGAGGGAATCCCCTGCCGCGGGACGCCAGTCGATGAAGCTTTCATTAATCCTGAGTTTTCTGCTACACCCAAAACGCTTTACTCGTCAACAGCAGAGCTCAGAGCATCTTCAGTACGCAGTGATGAGCACGCTGAGCAGAGGAATATATCAACGAGTGTACAATGTTTATTAGAATTTAACCGAGATGAAATAATTAATATAGAATCATAGGTGATATGAAATTGTTGTCATGCAGACTTGGGCATATTACACTATTTTCAGTGTGAAAATCTTTCTTAGTATTTTGCACATAAACATACCTAATTGATTAAAATACACATCAAGAGCTGCTATTTGATTGACAAACGGTTGTTAATAGACTAATATCTCCAGTTTTAGTGAATAGGAGCATTTACTGACATTGTTTATGGTCTAATATCTCCCATTCTAATTCACCTGATGGATGAATTAAAATCGCCTAGTGCACAAGAGTGTTTACTGCAATCATTAAAAGACTAATATCTCCCCTCTAGTGTATAGGAGCATTTATTGAGGTTGTTTATGGACTAATATCTCCTGGCATATAGGAGCATTTATTGAGGTTGTTTATGGACTAATATCTCCTATTCTAGTTTATAGGAGTGTTTATTGAGGTTGTTTATGGACTAATATCTCCTAGCATATAGGAGCATTTATTGAGGTTATTTATGGACTAATATCTCCTGTTCTAGTTTATAGGAGTGTTTATTGAGGTTGTTTATGGACTATTATTTCCTATTCTAGTCTGTATGAGTGTACTGAGGTTGTTTCTGGACTAATATATCATATTCTAGTGTTTAAGAGCATTTATTTAGGTTGTTTATGGACTAGTATCTTGTATTCTAGTATACAGGAGTGTTTATTGAGGATTTGTATAGATTAATCTGTCCTATTCTAGCACATAAGAGTGTTTATTGAGACTGTTTATGGACTAAAATCTCCTATTCTAGCATATAGTAGTTGTTATTGAGGTTGTTTACGGACTAATATCTCCCATTCTTTTGGATAGGAGTGTTTTTTGAGGTTGTTTATGGACTAATATCTCCTATTCTAGTGTATAGGGGTATTTACTGAGGTTGTTTATGAACTAATATCTCCTAGTGTATAGGAGTGTTTATTGAGGTTGTTTATGGACTAATATCTCCTATTCTAGTGCATAGGAGTATTTACTGAGGTTGTTTATGGACTAATATCTCCTAGTGTATAGGAGTGTTTATTGAGGTTGTTTATGGACTAATATCTCCTATTCTAGTGTATAGGAGTATTTACTGAGGTTGTTTATAGACTAATATCTCCTATTCTAGTGTATAGGGGTATTTACTGAGGTTGTTTATAGACTAATATCTCCTATTCTAGTGTATAGGGGTATTTACTGAGGTTGTTTATAGACTAATATCTCCTATTCTAGTGTATAGGGGTATTTACTGAGGTTGTTTATGGACTAATATCTCCCATTCTAGTGTATAGGAGTGTTAATTGAGGTTGCCTATGGACTAATATCTAGATAGAACTATATAAGTTACATAAGGTCAAAGAATATAATGATCCTGCTTGATTTTACTGTCAAAATGAACATGATTGTGAAAAGCACTAAGCAGACAGACCTTAATGCAGGACTGACAGAGTTAAACTGGTCTAAAGGATCAAACAGTTATCTAAGCAGTTCAGGTCATTAGCTATTGTCTCCGCCATATAAAAAGTGTTTCAAAGTATGAATTCCTGGAAGCCAAAGATCAGCCATGCACCATTCATGTCAGCGCACTTCAGATCTTATACAGATCACAGCAGGACACACTTTAGTCCACTAATCATGCCCTTCTCTCAGGCACAGCCTGTAATTAGCTTTAAGAGGGAAATATACAGCCGCTTTTGTTTAATCTGCTTTAAATGAGCTGCTGAATCTAGCGCTCTCTAAGAAGGGAAGTGACAAAGGCACTCTCCCTCAGGACTTTATCCCTTTGAATTATGAAAAAACAACCCAAAACACGAATGTTGTTTGTCTCTTTATATGTGAAACGGATTTCTGTCTCTTTGGAGTTTAAAATCTACCCAAATATAAGCAAGGGCGACCAATGACAATTGCACCGACCAACAAATTTCCAATTACAAGAGACCGCTTATGGATTTCTGAGGCAGGATTTGAAAGAAAGGGTAACGTACCGTGATTCTCCACGCTGACACATGAGCCAATGGATGTCAGTCTGCATCAATGACCTTGCTAAAAAAAGTCCTGTGGTAATTATTTACCAGGGAATCCTGTACGCTTCACTCTTACTAATGCAAGAAGAGAGCACTTTTCGCAATCACATTCCTCCAGAGGAACTCCATTCTTCTCCGTGTATTGTACTGTTCTTCATCAAAAAACATGAACCGACCGACTCCAGCAGCCAGATTAAATATCCTGTCCTCTCTTACCTTTGTGCTGGGGTGACACCATGAAGCTGTATTGGCATGTAAGAGAAGAATAAACCTCACATGGTGAAAGCTTGGAGTTAAATTGCTTTCGCACCGTCACAACATGGCTCAGGTCGATTGAACTGCACTTTCTTTATTGCCTGGTGCCATGTTTACATAGTCAAAACCCACAGTGTGATGGCGGCGCAGTGATGTAGGAGAGAAGACAGCTGGACTGCAGGTTAGTATGAGCCTGAAATACATTACCATTAAAAATGCTCAGATCACTAAACAAAAGACTGGAAAAATAAAGGTATTTCAGCTGATATTAGATGACAAGGGATCATTTTAATGCCACCTGTGCTAAAAGAATGCAAATATCCCAGTAAACTGAAAGTAAACTCTAGCTTACATGAAGGGTAACACTTTATGTAGATGGTCCAACGTAGATGCTTTGTAGATATTCACTTTAAATATCTGTCAAATGCAAATAAAATGGAAGCTTCAGTGAAAGTTCTGCCAGGAAGACTCCATCTTTATTCATTCAGTACTGCTGACCAATCACAGGCCTACACCTGTCTTAAAATGACTCGACTTACATACCTACTCTGCTGCTTTCAGGTGCCTACATTTTGATGTCCCCCTCCTTCCTCCCCTCCACCACCTATTAGGTCCCTGTCTGCTTGTCCAGAGGGTGCCGTCTCTATCCAGCAGGATCAGTGAGGGTCTCGATGCTCCAAGACCTGGACCGAGGACAGGGCCTGCACCAAAGACTCGTAATTGCTGAATGAATTATTATATTTCAATGTGTAAAATTCCATTGAGGATATAAAAATTGACTCCTTCACTTTTGCCTCCTTTCTGGCAGAACTTGAAGTTGCATGTGAAAGATTCTGTCCCACACTAAGCCAAACCCTAAGCCTGATCTCAAAGCAAAGCCTACACCTCCTCCTAAAATCTTAAATGTAACCTAAATGTTGTTGATAATCAACTGAGTATCACCAGATAAATTGTTAATAATATAATGTCTATAAATGATGTATAGGGAATCTCCAAAAAAAATCTGACCACATTAACTAATGTACTCTTACCTCACTCTCATAGCACAGCAGTGTATTTAGGTAGGAGTAGCTCAAGTGTAATTAGCTACTTAGCGATTGAACAGCTACGCAAGGGCAATATTCTGTTCTGACTCTATATGATGTTGCAAATGTTCCTGAGTGTTAAACAAACCGTGCCACACTTATTTACCAAAAAAGCTCTTATATATGTTACATGTGCAAGACACAGGTACAAAGTCTGGAAGAAAATTGGAGGAAGAAACAAAAAATGGAAGAAAATAGCTTTATAGCCCTATATATCCCATGTACTCTTTATACATTTACAAAGAGAGTCTACAGTCAGTTCAGACAACATTTTGTGGGCTACAGTCGGTTCAGACAACATTTTGTGGGCTACAGTCGGTTCAGACAACATTTTGTGGGCTACAGTCAGTTCAGACAGAATTTTGTGGGCTACAGTCGGTTCAGACAACATTTTGTGGGCTACAGTCGGTTCAGACAACATTTTGTGGGCTACAGTCGGTTCAGACAGAATTTTGTGGGCTACAGTCAGTTCAGACAGAATTTTGTGGGCTACAGTCGGTTCAGACAACATTTTGTGGGCTACAGTCGGTTCAGACAACATTTTGTGGGCTACAGTCGGTTCAGACAGAATTTTGTGGGCTACAGTCAGTTCAGACAGAATTTTGTGGGCTACAGTCGTGTTCTGGCAGAATTTTGTGGGCTACAGTCGGTTCAGACAACATTTTGTGGGCTACAGTCGGTTCAGACAGAATGTTGTGGGCTACAGTCGGTTCAGACAGAATTTTGTGGGCTATAGTCGGTTCAGACTGAGTTAGTTGGGCTACAGATGGGAACGCTGTGATAGCTGGTATAATAAAAGTAGAACGATATTAACACAACAGTAGACAGAGCTCTTCTTGGCTCCAGCTCCTTCAAAGACTGCTGAACGCAGAAGACTTTCACTGCAAAATTCTTTCATGCACTGAAAAAACAAAGATGAAACTTTGTCTTAATAACTGTATTTTATTTTAGTGAGTGTTGCCGTGAACTTTATTGGTTTCATGTTTTATGTGTTTTAGTTTTTTCCAGTTAATGACCATATTTTTCTCATTTTACTCATAGTTTTAGTTACTTGTAATCAGCCTGGTTCACAGAATGTTTTTTGGGCCAGTCAGGTTCAGACAGAATGTTCACAAAATGTTGGATTACCTTTGCGTTAGAACAGGATTTTGTTGAACTGGAGTGGATGATTTGGGAAAACAACTGGGGTTGTTCTGTTGGGAGTCAAACATCTCTTTACATCTTTCCATAGTATCTACCCATCCTTTAAAAATCCTTTTTTGGTAAATAAACCAGACAAAAGTTATAAGTGGACTTCAGGGAAATAGCACAGGGAACGAGAAGGAACTGAGCTAACTGAGATGGAGCTGGAGATCTGCCGATCTCTCCATTCACTCTGAAGTACTTCACCTGCATAAATACTTAATACTGGAAAAGAAGAGCTACAAGTGCCTCTTAATGGGCTGGAAATAATGTTTCCTTCCTGTAGCCCTGAACAGATAAAGACAAAAAAAAAACACCACTACAGCAGAGAGAGCAGCTCTGTACCACTTCAGTGGGAAATCAGAGGAGTTCTGATATACCAACAAAGGAGAGAGGAGTCTGTCTGTGATAATTGCTGCTGCTGTGGCCTGCTGGATAGAGAGGAAGGAAAAGATGAGGAAGTGTTGTTGAGAAGGGCACAAGCACAAAGGGAGAGAGAGAGAGAGAGAGAGAGAGAGAGAGAGAGAGAGAGAGAGAGAGAGAGAGAAAGAAGAGTCCTCTGCCTGGCTACGCTGTGTGGATCTTTCTTGCTCTGCCTTTCTCCTTATATATGTACAAATATATATTCAAACATTCACAACGGCCATTCTTTCTCCTCAGTCATGAGTCTTGAGACAACATCAGGCCCTGGTTAGTAAAAAGCTCCTTGCTAACCAGCTCACAAGTGATCATATTACGTGTGTTTTTTCTCAGGGGGTTTGCCTCTGGATTGTGGGTGGCATAATCCACTTGGGCAAGGATATATTCAGGACCCCAGCTGTGTTCTGGCAGCAGCCTCTTTAGATCCACCACCAGGCATTTATACTGTACATACACTGATCAGGCATAACATTCTGACCACCTCCTTGTTTCTACGCTCATTGTCCATTTTATCAGCTCCACTTACTATATAGGTGCACTTTGTAGTTCTACAGTTACAGACTGTAGTCCATCTGCTTCTCTGATACTTGTTCTTCTGTGGTCAGGACCCCCATGGACCCTCACAGAGCAGGTACTATTTGGGTGGTGGATCATTCTCAGCACTGCAGTAACACTGACGTGGTGGTGGTGTGTTAGTGTGTGTTGTGCTGGTACGAGTGGATCAGACACAGCAGTGCTGCCGGAGTTTTTAAACACTGTGTCCACTCACTGTCCACTCTATTAGACACTCCTACCTTGTTGGTCCACCTTGTAGATGTAAAGTCAGAGACGATAGCTCATCTGCTGCTGCACAGTTTGTGTTGGTCATCCTCTACTCCTTCATCAGTGGTCACAGGACGCTGCCCACAGGACGCTGTTGTCTCGATGTTTTTGGTTGATGGACTATTCTCAGTCCAGCAGTGACACTGAGGTGTTTAAAAACTCCAGCAGCACTGCTGTGTCTGATCCACTCAGACCAGCGCAACACACACTAACACACCACCACCACGTCAGTGTTACTGCAGTGCTGAGAATGATCCACCACCCAAATAGTACCTGCTCTGTGAGGGTCCATGGGGGTCCTGACCACTGAAGAACAGGGTAAAAGGGGGCTATAAAGTATGCAGAGAAACAGATGGACTACAGTCTGTAACTGTAGAACTACAAAGTGCACCTATATAGTAAGTGGAGCTGATAAAATGGACAATGAGCGTAGAAACAAGGAGGCAGTCAGAATGTTATGCCTGATCAGTGTGTCACTGTTTACCTTTATTACAGCTTGCATTCTTTTCAGGAGACTCATAAATTTTGAAACACATCTTTCTGGTGGATCCAAATTTGATTGATACAATATCTGGGTTTCCATTGGCTGAAACTTGATAGTAGAAATAGCTGGTAAAAAACAATAAATTCTCCAGTAAAATCTTTCTTCTGAACATGCATGTAAATCTAGCAAGTAATATCCTGTAGGAACAAGTCCCTCTGCTGCTGCCTGTGGAGAAGAGACCACCGAAACCACAGCCACTTAACAGGGGACCAGCTATTTGTTTTATTTTTGTTTCCTTATTATTTAGAGTACAGTGCAAAAGTCAGAGACCACCTTTCATTTCTTTAATTTCCAGTCAAAACGGCCATTCATTTCATTTCGTTCACATTTCAATGTCAAGAAAAAAAAGCAAAACACTTTTTTTTTTAGAGAATCACACAGAAGCCTCAGCAGCTAAATCTGCTGTCAGTGTTCAGTGGTCAGTGAGTCACTCTTCACCTTTATTCCAGCTTCCATTCTTTTCAGGAGACTCACTTTCAGCTCCTCAAAGAATCTGCAGACACACCTCCAAAGTTCAGTCTCAGAAGCTGGTTGATCATTTTCTGAAGTAATCAAACACATTCAGTGGTGTTGAGGTCTGGACTCTGGGGTGGTCAGTCCATCGTTCAGCTTCTTTGTTTGATGTGTCCGTCTCCTTTTCTCAGTGAGGTTCTTCTTGATCAGCTACACATCCTTTCAGACCCACAGCGCTGAGTCGTCTTCTCACAGTGGAAGGATGGACAGAAACACCTGTGGATGTTTTCAGATCTGAAGCAGCTTGATTTTCTCCTCTCTCTCAGAGATTCTCCTCTTGCACAAAGATCTCACAAAGCTTTAAGCGTCTCTCTCTCTCTCTTTCTCTCTCTCTCTCTCTCTCTCTCTCTCTCTCTCTCTCTCAGTGATAAGGTCGTGTCTGAGTGATGCTGCAGTGTAGGCAGGTTAGCTGTGTAATCTGACACACAGTGTAAACAGTGCCGTCCCGACGGATGGAGCCTTTAACCAGCCATAAACACTGAGGGCTGAGGGGAGAAACAAAAGACAGAGTGAACAGAGAGGAAATAGAGGAAGAGAAAAACAGAGGAGCACAAAAGGTGAGGAAAATTGTCATGTCTTAGTTTGTTTTTTCCTTCAGTTAAAAAAGCAATGTATTAATATCTTATGAATATGAAATAGCGTGATAAGTATATGAATATATTATGATAATTATTCATTAAAATAAAGAAACAATAATAATTTGAGCTATCAAAGTTAATGCATTAGTTTAATGCAATATTAGCAGCACATTTATGGATTTTTGGAGTTCGACCCTTCGTCCCATCTGTAGTAGTACAGGCTGAAGCCCAGCTGCAGCGCTGTGTGTTGCTCTGATTGAATACGTGACTGTAGCTCTCTCATTCACATACAGCTTTTAAATGTCGTTTAAAGTAAATTATTAAGCATTTTTAGCAGACGACACTGGACAGACACTCTCAGGAGAAATATGGGTTAATGCACTTTATTCTCATTGACAGTCATCAGTTATGATTGGTTAATCTAAACACGCTGGTTAATCTGAAGAGGCTCATTTATTTGCTTTATTCACTACTGTAATCCTTTCTGCATAGTTCTTTATATTCAATTCGATTTATTTCGCTCTTGTTCTGGTGATAACCAGAGGAGGATGGGTTCTCCTTTTGAGACCTGGGTTCTCTCAACATTTCTTGCTCTTATGTAGTCTTGCTCTGTAACCATTGGCAATGCTTATTTGGTGAGTTGTTAGAATGCAAAGCGCTGTATAAATCAATGAGCAGCAAACTAACAAAAGCAGCAGGTTGGTGGAGCTTCAGTTCCCCTCAAGATCCTCTACTGTAACAAGAACCCACAAGTTGTATGATTGAGAGTGAGAGGCTGCAATCAAAAAGCAGCTGAACCACTGACTATATATATATGATTAATATAATATATACACTCACTGAGCACTTTATTAGGAACACCTTGTTTCTACACTCATTGTCTATTTTATCAGCTCCACTGACCATATAGTTTCACTCTGTCGTTCTACAGTTACAGACTGTAGTCCATCTGTTTCTCTGCATACTTTGTTACCCTGTTCTTCAGTGGTCAGGACCCCCACAGGACCCCCACAGAGCAGGTACTATTTGGGTGGTGGATCATTCTCAGCACTGCAGTGAGACTACATCCAATGATCCTCTCTGCTGTCCTGATTATGTGCTGGAGTTCAGCTCGTTCTTGTGAGGCAGAGGAACCAAACCAGATGGTTACAGATGATGTGAGTATGGATTAGATGTTCGCAGTGTAGAACTGGATCATCAGGTTGAATTTCTTCAGCTCTCTGAGGAAGAACATCCTCTACTCTTGGCGATGGAGACCATGTTCCTCTCCCACTTCAGTTTCTTGGATATAGTGGTGCCCAGGAACTTGAGTGACTCCACAGTGGAAGCCACAGAGACAGTGAGGGTGATGGGGGTCAAATTTGACTATTAATTATTTTAATTCTTCGATTATTACTATTGTTAGATTATTACTACTATTATTCTCACTGTTTTTAACGTTATCTGCCATGCTAATCCACAGCCAGCAGCTCCGAGGCACAGTTTCAGTCACTGGTTTAGATATCGACCGAAATCCAGCCACATTATTGCTGCAAGAGCACAGCTGCTGTGATGAAGAACAGATGCTGCTCACACCTCCCATTTTCACACCTCAGATAAAATGAGACGACTCAGGCCTTTTATCATAGTTTAATATCTCTAATGATTAATGTTCTCCACCCCGTCACATGCCTGCCTGTGCTCTGAAGAGTAATGTGAGCTTCTGCAGAAATTGGCTGCTGTTGACAGAAACAATCTTCTTTAAAGACAAATACGTCAGCTGAGATTGGGCCTTAATTATCTGCTCTTAAAGATTTTCTGTTTCAGTGGGAATGTACAGTACCCATCTAACGCTTGGCCGCAAACTCAAAGAAGGGTTTTCCTCAGTTTTACCGCAAAAAAATGATGTCTAATTATGCAGTGACAAAATTTTTGCTAAACAAAAATCTTCTCACATCTACTGTGTCCTGAAAACTACTTTGCGGTGCATTAAAAAGTAATATTTAATATTTTTTAATAAAAAGTCATATGTTTATAGCAAATTTACTGTCTATATTTGTCTTAGAATTTGAGATCAAACTTTTGAAACATCTGGTGGGTCCAAACATTTCATAGATACTGTATCTGGGCTTCCATTGGCTAAAAATTGATGGTAAAATTAACTGGTAAAAAACAGGAAATTGTCTAGTAAAACCTTTCTTTTAAACTGCATATAAGATTTTTAGTAATATCCTGTACTGACACGTCCCCCTGCTGCTGCCTATGGAGAAGAGACCACCGAAACCACAATTACTTAACAGAGGACCAGCTATTTGATTTATTTTTGTTTCCTTGTCATTTAGAGTACAGAAACACATATTTAACAGAAAATGACACCTCAAGAGCTAAATCTAATCTCAGCTGTCTGATTGTTCAGCGAGTCACTCTTTCCCTTTATTCCAGCTTCCATTCTTTTTCAGGAGACTCACTTTCAGCTCCTCAAAGAATCTGCAGACACACCTCCAAAGTTCAGTCTTAGAAGCTGGTTGATCATTTTCTGAAGTAATCAAACACATTCAGTGGTGTTGAGGTCTGGACTCTGGGGTGGTCAGTCCATTGTTCAGCTTCTTTGTTTGATGTGTCTGTCTCCTTTTCTCAGTGAGGTTCTTCTTGATCAGCTACACATCCTTTCAGACCCACAGCGCTGAGTCGTCTTCTCACAGTGGAAGGATGGACAGAAACACCTGTGGATGTTTTCAGATCTGAAGCAGCTTGATTTTCTCCTCTCTCTCAGAGATGAAAGCTTTAAGAGCTGTTTATCTGATGGGGCAGTTTTGGGGTCGACCAGCTCTTCCAGGTGGCTGTTAGGAGACACATTTTCTCTGTAGATTTGAATCAGTTTTGAGGTCCAGTTTTGGAAACTTCTCATTTTTTTATTTATTTTCCCTTCATTTTCTCCTCAATCCTGTACTTGTATGTTTTGATTGGAAATTAAATAAATGAATTGTGGCCTCTGACTTTTCCACAATACTGTATATTAAGGTTTTATGCAATGAGAATAACATAAACAGTCCTCTATTCTAATGAGACCTGAAGCCACTGCAATGAACTGCAGCACTACTAATAACATAAGAGATGTTTGCAATGCACTTTCATGCTGCAGCTGTAAGGCAAGGTGTGTCAACATCGCTTCCTGTGTGTGTGTGTGTGTGTGTGTGTGTGTGTGTGTGTGTGTGTAAGTGTGTTTGTCAAACTCTTCTTCACAATATGACTGATGGTTCCCAAAGCGGCCAGCGTTAATAAACCCTTGAGTAAAGAGTCATCTCCCTGTAAGAGCTGCTGTCTCCATTATCACTTCTTCACACACATACAAAAAAAAATAAGTTTTTTTTTACTTGAATGTGGCACTGACACCATGTATACATCACACAGTGTTTACTACCTGTCACACCTCCACCTGTGCCAGAGCTATATATGTATATATATATATATATATATATATATATATATATATATATATATATATATATATATATATATATACACACACACATACCCTGTTCTTCAATGGTCAGGACCCTGACAGAGCAAGTACTATTTGGGTGGTGGATCATTCTCAGCACTGCAGTAACACTGATGTGGTGGTGGTGTGTTAGTGTGTGTTGCGCTGGTCTGAGTGGATCAGACACAGCAGTGCTGCTGGAGTTTTTAAACACCTCAGTGTCGCTGCTGGACTGAGAATAGTCCACCAACCAAAAATATCCAGCCAACAGCGTCCTGTGGGCAGCATCCTGTGACCACTGATGAAGGACTAGAGGATGACCAACACAAACTGTGCAGCAGCAGATGAGCTATCGTCTCTGACCTCTGGACCAACAAGGTAGGAGTGTCTAATAGAGTGGACAGTGAGTGGACACAGTGTTTAAAACTCTAGCAGCACTGATGTGTCTGATCCACTTGCACCATGCATTCCACCATATCAGAATAATAATAATAATATGTCCTGTGTATATTAAATGTAATATCTATATGTAATAATAATGTAATCTGTATGTATTATATATATATATATACACTATATGCCCGGAAATGTCCAGACAGCCCTTGTGTAACTGCACATGAGCCTAATGTCACCATGCCCAAAGTCAAGTGGGGGCTAGAGGGGTCTAAACTCCCCAGCATTGGGCTGTGGAGCAGTGGAACTGTGTTCTCTGGAGTGATGGAGCTCCATCCAATACCTTTGAGATGAGTTGGAGTGATCCAGAACTGACCATCCAACATCAGTACCTGACCTCACTAATGCTCAATCAAATCCTCACAGCAATGTTCCAACATCTAGTGTAAAGCCTTCCCAGAAGAGTAGAGGCTAATACTGCAACTGCAGCATCTGATCCACATCCACACTCCACTGACCTGTGTACTGTTTTGCTCTTTTGTCTGATAATTGCTTTCTCACCACTCCCGGGTGGCTCGTAACCACCACCCCCCCCAACACCACCACCACCAACAACAACAGCAGCATGAGCGGCAATTAGTATCAGTGGAGGGACAGATTAGGGAGCATGTCTAGGGGTGAGAATGCGGAAAATATTATTGTGCAGATGCAACAGCTGGATGATCAGAGCATAGGGCCTGAGATTAAAGCGATAGATCAGCTAAAAATCTAAATAACCTCCCCCACCATAGTGTAGCTGACAAGTCATTGAATTCTAAGCCTCACTAATTAGCATCATGCAAACTGAATGCCGAAATCATCTCACACTTACAAGTAGTCCAGAAAAATGGACACAAGCTGCCACTGTTTTTAGCTATGCAATGTTCTTTCGTCCATTCACAGTTAAGGGTGATCAGACTCTCTCAGCAGCAGCTCTGGGCTTTATTTAACCTGAAATGTTCTCATCTCTGAAGAAAGGCTCGTTTTCTGGGCATTGATTCTATAGTTACCCCTCTGTGGTCTGAGGTCATTCTCTTAATTTGTTCATATCTTCTTAAACTCTCCTTTAAAGGCTCTTAATGTAACATGATCCTCATATGTTTCATATCAAAACGCTCATCTTCATCACTACTTTCCAAAACTGCAGCAGCTTCAGCAGCTGTAAACTCTCTGTTTCACATGTGTAATTTATACACAGTGTAAATAAATGACAGTACATGAAACTTTTGCAGCTCCCTGGCTTGCAGTTCATTCCTGAGTCAAGCTGACAATGTGATGTAATATTATAATGATGTAATATTGTCTGCTGGATTATCGGCCATTAGCCTATTATCTTAACCTCTTAAATGGCAGTGCCCACCAGCACGCCCAAAGGTTTATACACACACATCTGTGTCCTTAGAACAGCTCAGCCAGTTTACACTGAAGTCCCAGTAGTTACTGAATAATAAGCCTGTAACGGTGGCAGACGGAAAACAGACGCTCGCAGACGAGGCTGCAGTTAAGACCAATTAATAACAATAGGACGATCCAAAAACAGTCGAAAAGCCAGAGCAAGAAGTAAAAAAACAGAAATCCACAACAAGACAAAAGGGTGAGGGAAAAATCAAGGTCAAAGCAGGCAAACAGGTCATACATGGGGAAAAAACAAAAAGGCAAGCAGAGAACGCTCGGGATGCTCATAATGAGACTTCGCAACCAACTGAACCAAAGCCCGGGCTTATATACTAAACCAACACATGCATGAAATGAGGAGCAGGTGTTTGAGTAATCAGTAGTCTGGTGAAGCAGATCTGATGGAGTCCTGAGTCACTGTTGGCTGCAGTTCCAGCCGTGCCAGAGGGAGATGCGACAAAGGCTTAGTATGTAATAAGTCTGGGATTTTAAGGGGTTAAACCATGTGGGGTTGTCCAGTATCTCTAATACACTGTTCTGATACTGTATAACTTACTGTTATCTATAAAAATAATGAGTAAGTAATGTTAATTCAGTAAAGCTTTATAGAAACAACATGTACATGAAGCATTCAGGGCATGTTCATAAACAGGACAGCAACACTCCATTGCAATTACATGATCATTTTGAAACATTCATTAAATGTATTCATTAATGAGTAACAAATATATAATGTTAAGAATTGAAGACATACTGATAAATTGTGTAAACGCTCAAGAGAACAGAAATCTGTTCAGTGAAAACAGCCTAAAATACTCTGTCTAATACACAGACTAAGACTCCACTAAAACACTGTTACTGCAGAGCAATGATGAACAAAAGAGCTTTTCCCAGCAGCACAGATGTAGTGATATCATTTTACTATAATGTTACTGTACAGTTAATGAATGCTACTGTAATACTAACGTATGTGGAAGTATTGTAATTAGCCTTGATGTCATATAAATCAATAAAATAATGTACCACGCTTCCCAGTTCTCAGTCGGACTCTTACTCTGTTATAGACTCCAATTCCCAGAATCACTTAGTTTGTCACATGACTCCATCAACCAATCACATGCCAACCAGCTGATCTCAATCACCTGAATATTGATTACCATCACCTATGTTTCCTTGGATATAAGTCTGTCTGTTTGAACCATGTCTTTGCGAAGTGTTGCCCCTGATCTGTCAGTGCAGACTGAGCCGGTTTCTGTTTGATTGCTACCTCGTTTATGACTTATGATTTGTCCTTTTGGCTTAGTCTACTTGTATGTTTGCCTTTTGGTTATGACCCTCACTTGTTGATCTGGCTGCTGACCTGGTCTGGTGTTAACCCTGCCACTTCAGTTCATTCTCCCTTTAATAAACCTTATAGTTTTTCTTTTATCCGCGAGTCTCTAATTCATCAACCCGGCGTTACGTAATGCTAAACGACAAACGCTTTGAGCAATAATGAGTGTAATCTGGATCTCTTGAGTGGGCTTCCCATGTGTATAGTATCTTCATCTGTTTATTCCCTGAACAGGTTTCAATTTACTCTTGAACTTATCGTGACGTTTACACTGTTCATCAGTGAGTGTTTTCAATTCATTACATTATATGTCTGTTATTCATATTTATTAACGAATGTTTCAAAATGACTATATAACTGTACTGGAGTGTTACTGTCCTGTTTATGAACATGCCATGAATGCTTCACATGCATTCTATTCCTATAAAGTGTTACTGAATTAACATTACTTACTATTTTTACAGATAACAGTGAGTCATACAATATCAAAAACTCCTAATTAAGTCTATTAGAGATACTGAACATATACTCCACATGGTTTAAGGTAAGGATGTGGTTTAGGTATGCCGTTAGCACCATGCTAACTGATGCTAAAATGTGACTATTAAAGCTAGGCTACATAGGCTAAATATCAATGCCTGGTCAAAAAATGAGAGAACAAATCGTTTAAAATAATACTGATTTGTGAAAGTATGTTAGGACTAAATGAACATTGGTGCAGCATTTTTTGGCTGTTCTAGAATAAACACAAACATTTAAAGCCTGTAAAAGACATTCCACATATTTGGAGCTTGTAACAGACAGTATCATATATCTGAGCCTGTATGTATCAGTTTTACAGTGGCTCTTTCGGTAAAGAGTTCTGACATAGAGCTGCTGCCACTGTTTTACATTCCTAATGTAACGACCACTATGCGGTCATCAAACAGTCGGACACAAGGGCTCGCTCCCCACTCTGTTTATTCTGGAACAGATTTTATAGTGTATTAATCTTCTCTTGCCTTAGACGGCTGCAGACCTCACATGCGTCCATCTCAGAGCTCTCACTTGTCTGCGCTTACAGTATTTCATTTAAAAGAGCACTTTTCACATTATAACATGCACGAGATCGTATAGTTTGTTCACATTATAAAAATTCCAAAATTACAGAGAAAAGGTTTATTATTGCACGACAAAATGAACATACTGCAGAACAAACACAAAAAAAGAAAACAATTAACGCTGCGTGGCTAGCAGCAGCAAAATGCACTGCATATTTTAGGAGGGAACAGACTAGGGAGCACATACCTGGAACAGATTTTATAGTGTATGAATCTTCTCTTGCCTTAGACGGCTGCAGACCTCACATGCTGAGCATATAAAAATGAAATAAGAAGAAACGAGAAGTTCTTATAATGCAACCTTGCTGCCAAGGGAGAGTGTTAGCTAGCTATTTCGCTACCATGGCTCAGTTAGCTGAAGCACATGTCTGAGCAATAACTCGACAATAATAGCATTTATAATCAAACCTACACTCTGAGAAAATGATCACATGCTCATATAATGTGTTAGAAAAGTGTTTTACAGTTTTTAACTCGATATGAACTGAATTGAATTATATATTCATGAGAAACCACAGCAGCTACACACCGTCCATCTCAGAGCTCTCACTCGTCTGACGGCAGCAGCAGAGGGACACAGTCTGCAGTGATGTCACAGCAAGAAAAGAAAAGCTCCCTAAAAATAATTATAACCTTTTTAGAAAAATATAAATAACTTTTTACAATTGTTCTGAACCTTTTTACAAAAATGGAGTCATTTTGGTGAAACTCAAAATTTTATCAACTGTTTAATTTCAACTCCGTTACACTAACAACTAACCAGAACCTGCTTAGACTACAACTCATTCACAGTCAGTAATGTATCTAGAACCTCTAGAAGGCCTGGAGTAACATTTTGTCTTACAGAATTGGTCCCATTGTAAATCGAACCATGACTGATTCCTCTGTCACTTCCTAATCATGTTGGTAGATAAAATAATGGTTCCATGCAGGGAGAGGCAAAAAACAAAAAATCCATCTGCATCCAGAAGAAACGTGCAAAATAAATCCCAGAGCAAAGAAATATCCGGGCACACTGTCTTCAGAGAAGTACACACTGATCAGGCATAACATTATGACCACCTCCTTGTTTCTACACTCATTGTCCATTTTATCAGCTCCACTTACTATATAGGTGCACTTTGTAGTTCTACAGTTACAGACTGTAGTCCATCTGTTTCTCTGATACTTTGTTAGCCCCCTTTTACCCTGTTCTTCAGTGGTCAGGACCCCCATGGACCCTCACAGAGCAGGTACTATTTGGGTGGTGGATCATTCTCAGCACTGCAGTAACACTGACGTGGTGGTGGTGTGTTAGTGTGTGTTGCGCTGGTCTGAGTGGATCAGACACAGCAGTGCTGCAGGACGCTGTTGGGTGGATATTTTAGGTTGGTGGGCTATTCTCAGTCCAGCAGTGACACTGAGGTTTTTAAAAACTCCAGCAGCGCTGCTGTGTCTGATCCACTCATAAAATAAATAAAATGGACAATGAGTGTAGAAATAAGGAGGTGGTCATAATGTTATGCCTGATCGGTGTAAAAAGCCTTTACTGAAACATGGCAATATACTTAAAAATGTGCCAATGCATTGTGGCCTTCTCAGGCCTTCATCAGGACACAAAAAATGGCATATCAATAGAAACTACCTGAGAACACTCGTATATACTCAAGCTTCTGCCACCTGTTGGTCAAGAAGGGAAAAAAAATCAAAGAAAAGGAGAGAAATCAATATTCTCATTCAGGCCAGGATTCTCTGTAGCTTAAAGAGTAAAAATCCAGAATTTCTCCCTCTAAAGAATAATTACCTCCTCTAATGGACTTTGGAATAACCTTAATGGCCATGGTTCATAGTTAATCTAATGTGTGAGGCCTTCAGTTCAGCTCCTGAAGTCCTAACCAATGGGAGAGCTTGCTTGGCTGTGTCTGCCTAGATGCCAAAGAGAAAACAATCCTGATTGCACAATTTTCTGTTAGGCGTTTGAAGATTTTTACTCTTTTGTTTTCAACCAAAATGAAATTAGGCTATTGCTACAATATTTGCAGAGTTGTAACACAATAGGCATGATAATTCTACGATTTCATTAACAAAAAAAGAAGTGAAAATTACAGATACGTACGTTTTTCATTCCCAGAAATCATTAAGCCTCAGTGTTCCAGCGCAAAACTAAAGAAGCAAACTTCATACACCAAATATGTTTTGGCTGATTGACTACATTCGGAGTAAAGGAAAGGGGGGCAGTTTAAATTTGATTATTCCGCCAAACTAGAGAGAGACAGCATTAATCCCAGCACGTCTCTGTGAGCTCTGCTCTACTTTACTACATTAGCTCCAGAGAATCCGCCAGAGGTGAAATAATGAGATTATCACAATGATGCATGAATCCAATCTCAGATAAGATGCTAACAAACTTGCCATGAATGCTCAAGCCCACTGCTGCCATGGAAGGGTATTTATCAGGCGATTGGATGAACTGCATAAACAGATTAGTTTCCCATTCCTGAAGCCCACAGGTGGCTGTGTGGTCTGTTTGTGAAATATCATTACTGTTCAAATGGCATGAACTGATCCACTGATGTAATTATATGATGTCTATTATTCATAGTACAGTGTGTTTGTAGTTCTGTGGTCATAAGTCTAACTTTTTAATGTGCAGATCATCTTCAGTATAGGAGCTTGGTCATCCATCATCTAAACCGCTTATCCTTCTGGGTCACGGTGGGGTGCTGGAGCCTATCCCAGCTGTCATTGGGCGGAAGGCAGGATACACCCTGGATGGGTCGCCAGTCCATCGCAGGGCAGACAGACAGACATACACATTCACACACACACCTAGGGGCAATTTAGCACATCCAATTGGCCTGACTGCATGTTTTTGGACTGTGGGAGGAAACCCACGCAGACACGGGGAGAACAGGCAAATCCACACAGAAACGACCCTGGTCACCCGGCCAGGAATCGAACCCAGGCCATTCTTGCTGTGAGGCGACAGCGCTACCCACTGCGCCACCGTGCCGCCCGGAGCTTGGTCATGACTCATAGAAAGTTTTCTTTATTTTTACAATTTTTGTCATGTTTTAGAATAACAGTGAAGACACTGTGACTCGTGGAACTATGCATTATTGAAAAAAGTGTTGAGTAAATCAATCTTCTATCGTCTATTTTAGATTTTAGATTGCCTTGATGCAGATTTATCCTCAGTTTACTTTCTCTCAAGCAGGTTCATGAGGAGCCACCTGACATACTTCATTTCAGTGCATATAAAGGCATCAACTTCACTATTTATATTTGTCTTAGAAATTAATTTAAAGCATTAAGTGCAAGCCTTTAGATCAAAATGTCTTCAAAATTAGGAAAACATTCAATCAGGTGCGAGCAAAAATATATCACGATACTTGAAGACATTCATAATATGCAATAACCAAGTCAGAAAAACAACCATGAAAACTTAAAACCCACACCTAATCATTCTAGGCTAAAGCATACTGCCACAGCTGGCATTGAAACGTTCATGGAATTCAGGTCTTATCTTTGATGATTAGATGCACTGAAGTACGTTTGCTTTGGTGTTCCATCACAGCACATTGTAGCTGTGGTAGTAAAAGAACACAGTAAGTACCAACTGACTTAAAGACCACTGATAAAAATGTTTTTTACAGATGTTCTTGGTGGGTCGAAATGTGTAGAAAACAACTCTACCCTAACAGGGATGGGATCACACTGTTACAGCCCCCCAGGTACAGCTGAAAGTTTGATCACCCTCTGTCAAA
Organism: Colossoma macropomum; assembly: GCF_904425465.1. Taxonomy (NCBI): domain Eukaryota; kingdom Metazoa; phylum Chordata; class Actinopteri; order Characiformes; family Serrasalmidae; genus Colossoma; species Colossoma macropomum. The sequence continues at coordinate 6,147,914 of NW_023494784.1, forward strand.
CTACTTGTTGATTTTCTAGGGGTGTTTTCACACTTGTGCCAAATACTTGACTCCACACCCAGGACTGATTCTGTGCTGGTTTGTGGGAGGGGCTCATTATTGCTGGTTTGCTTTCACACACACGTGAATTCCTTCCGAATCATGGATCGATTGCATGGTTGTGCAGTTCCATATGTCACTTTTCTGCGTGCAGTTTTGCAAAATGGTAGCACTAGCAGTAAGTAAGTAAGTAAGTAAGTAAAGTTTATTTATATAGCGTTTTTTACAACAGGTGTTGTCACAAAGCAGCTTTACAAGGAAATCAGCATTACAGAAAGAAATCCGGGTCCGAGCCCCCATGAGCGTCGCCAGTGGCAACAGTGGCAAGGAAAAACTCCCTAAGAGAAACAGGAAGAAACCTTGAGAGGAACCAAGACTCAGAAGGGGAACCCATCCTCCTCTGGTCGACACCAGATAGTAAACATTGTTAGTACAAAGCTTCATCCGTTTGATGCTTTTTATTATTATCTTGGATACAAACACTCAAAGCAGTGAAGAGCAGTGTTTTTTGCCCACAGCAGTCCTCTCCATCACGAAACTTGAAAAGGGAAGTAATAAGATAAGTCAAAGAAGTCACCCAGCCTCACATGTGGCGCCAGGAGCTTCCCTACGTACAGTGAACAGCTGGAAGCGAAACCCCAGACCACAAATTTCAGAAGGACCAGAGATTGGTTCTCTGGACCGCTCTTGGGCTCAAAAACAGCTTTCACACTTGACCAAATGTACCAACCTCGCAGAGCATGATGTTCTAGGTCTAAAAGCACTAAAAAGCCCTTAGTGAAAACACATCCTTTACTGGGAACACACTTAACTTTGGCATTTTCCTGCAAACTTTATTGCACACTTTATTTGAACATACTGAATAAAAAAACTAGATATAAAACGTGCCATAACGTTCGCACAGCCCACATTTTCTGTTTTATTTTCAGTATGTTAAAGTAAGTAAATGAACAGTGAGTGTGTATTAAAATGTACAACAGTGTGCTCTCTGTGGAGGATGTGTTAACTTATTCACACTTAGAAAATCAACATTAGAGGCGTCCAAACTTTTGCACATGATTGTACATCTTTTGACAGCACTTGGAGCTTCAAATTCAAACACTGCAGCACTGATAGTGAGCTGAAGGCTTGAGGCAACTGAGGATAGCAATAGCTGCTAAGCAGTGATTGGAGGGCTGAGAAACTGAAACAGAGCTTTGGATTGGTTGATTGGACTACACCTTGCATATTCATGATTTCGACTGGCCATAATACAGTGACAGGACTTACAGTAAATAAATCAACCTTTATAATCTTACCAGAACTGCAGCTTAATAAATATTCTATTTTATTAGGCAGGCTTGGGATCAGTCTGGGTAGGTCCAGGCTTATCTGTGGCTGTGTGTCTGGTGTGTTTAGTACAGGGGTCACAACCCAAATGTTAAAAAGAGCCATTTTGTCCTTTCAACAAAAAAACAAACCAACTTGGGAGCCACAACATTTTATGTCCATTTTAACATCTTGGCTGTAAATATGTCTCAGTATGTGCTGATGTGCTAATATAGGCTATAATATATAATATTCTAATATAATATAAACAAAAGCACAGATTTACTTTGCTCTGCTTTAAGCTTATTAATCAATAAGTTTTAATTAATAATTTATTAAAAGCTATAGCTGCTTTTCTCGCATCTCCGGCAGGAAACTTTTCCACAAATCTTGTCTCTCAACGTTCTTGTTTGAAATAGAGAAGATGAAGTCCACCTTAAATGGTGCCGCAGTTACATTCTGGCACCATTTAAGGTGGAACGGGAACATTTGAATGAGAAACTGACTTCATTTTCATGACTTTTTACTGTTTGACAGTTTCTAATTGCAGATTAAACGTATCAGGAAACCAGCTGGAGTGATTATAAACACAAATAAGTCCATTCATCTCCAAATTATAGATGTTCATCTTAAATCTCTCTCTTTGCCGTTTCGTTAGCTACTAGCTAGGCGAGACTGTTGTCTGTGTTGCTATGGTGACCAGCAGTCTGCGCTGATCTTCAGGGTTAAAGGGTGAATCAGCAGTTCTACATTAACTCCAGTGTTTAAGACCATTTATTGTTAAACTGTGTTGAACGATCAGCAGAGCTTTATTTTACTGTAAAGGAGGATTATTTTATTTTTACCTACTAATCTGATTCTGCTGTGGAGCCCTGGTCTAGACTTTTGACTGATAATGTATATTCTAATGGACAGATGTTGGACTCGTTTCAGTGACGAGTGTCTCTCCTGCAGGTTGTTTCCAGGTGGTCCTCAGACGCAGCAGAAGTCAGAGATAGAGGTCGTATCTCCAGGGTCCTACAAAGGCCTGACAAACGCAATACAACACAACATCCAGAACAACCAACAAAAGGGTCTTTGTGTGAGTCAGATGTAGTGTTAAAACCAGCATTTCATCAGAGCGAAAGGTCAAACGTATCAGTCTCCCTCGTTGTTAAGATAAATGAACAAACGTGTGACCGTGAAAGGTCAGAGCGGCGCAGAAACGCCGCGTTTTTGTATGCGCCTCGGCCACGCTTTTCAAAACCAGCCGCCTCCAGCCTTTTAATTAAAGCATTTAAAAAAAGAGCTTTTGAATAATTAACAGATGTCAGCTGAGAGCAAAATCATTATTATTTTGAATTAGCTAAATAAATGACCTGAGAATAAACCCCTGGAGGCTGTCACATCACATTTCACGCCGTATCCGTCTCAATACCAGCTCCTGTGCCTTTTTTACTTTTATTACAATTCACCCTGAGTGTGCAGTCTTTAGCTCATTGGTGCCAGAAGGTTTAGTTAAACACATCGAACAGCTTTCTTGTTTTTTCTCTAAAGTTTCTTCCAAATTGATTGATTCTCAATTCAGTTTCAGTGTGTTTGTCTGCTCTAACAAACATGAATCAAAGACAATTTCACGTATTTTTCAAAAAGTCTGCATAATTAAATGGTTAAGATGTAAACAGAGTGGTTCAGAGTGGTTTGGTGTGAAACGCTCTGTTCTAGAGAAACTTAGTGTCAGAACTGTTCACAGTGGTGGTGATAGGAACCAGACGTCCACCTCTAAAAGCTCCCTCACAGAAAGTTACTACAGGAAATGGTTATGAATTCACTGCCTGATGACTGAGACACTGTTTTATAATAGTTTTGAGAAGGTGTTTGTCTAAAATTTTTTTTTTTAAAGCCATTCGTTGTGGAGGGATACATGCAGGGCGCTGTGAGGCAAAATAGTCCCCAAATAAAACTTATTTTTCCAGGTTTTCCACTATTTTCCATCATCAACATTCCATTCAGAAGACTCGTGTAGGTTCACTGGTGGTTCTGGATAGTAAATAAAATGTCTATATTTGTGTTGTAGTCATGGCGACCCCTGGTTCCTATCACCACCACTGTAAAGACATCTGAACATTTTCACACCAAACCACTCTGAATCACTCTGTTTACATCTCACACACTCAATTAATGTATTTGAAGAAATGAAGGTACTAAACTGTCACTGGGTCAGTGCCCCTCTTCACTGGGGTGGGACCCTCAAGGTTCCATCTCGGTACCTTTAGTCAGGGAACATAACTGAACCATAATCCACTGAAATGATATGTTCTAAGCTGTACTGACTCCACACACCCCGTCTCGTCTCCAGGCTTTTATTTTACTGTTCTGTTTTAAAACATTCGGTTATGAAAAGGTACAAATACGAACTTTTCACCTGGAAAAACTTATTTAAGGTTCACAATCAGACCTTAAACCCACTGTTAGACCTTTGAGGGAACATTTACACTGTTTGTACTCTAAAGAATGAAAAATATACCTGTACAGAACCTTTATTTCTAACAGTGTAGCTCACTGTAAGAAGTGGAGAAATTTTGTGGAAAGTGAGTGCAGATTCAGTCCATACCACATTACTTTTTACTGTTTGTAAATAGTTTTTTCATTATTTGAATTTTATCAGAAGCTATTCTTGTATGAACAGTTGCATGTACTGTATGTGGAAAAAAATCTTTAAGATTTTTGCTGTTTTGTTATTTTTCGACAACAATACAAACAGATATGGAACGGGCATCTTGAGTCTCGAAGAAATTCTAGATTCTTTTTAAAAAGAATCTTGAGACTTTTCTTTTTAGACACGTTTTTTCTAAAAGAATTCTTGTTTTGTTTTAAGAAATTCTGGATCCTTTTAAGTCGAATCTTAAGACTCTTCTTTTTAGATGTGTTTTATGAATGCTTCATTTTTCTGTGAAGCACAGTGAGTTGACATTGTCATGAAAAGTGTGCTATGTCAATGAAATGTATCATTATTGTTATTATTAGATAAAGGACAGAAGTGCAGACTTAGAATGCAATATCAATACAGAATGTAAATCTAATATAAATGCAGTTAATTTTATAACTATGCAATGAATTATATGGGTTTGTCATTACATATAAATAACATTATCATAAAGCAAAATGACACTAACTGACACTAACTTTTAAGGGTCAGTAATGAGCTGAATTCAGTGCGCAGGGGCAGTAAAACTGTGCAGGTTATGGGGGTCTGTGTGCTGGGCGTTTATATTTGGCTCTGTCACTGTTGGCCTGTTTGTTACTGTTTGGCTGTGAGCTCCATAAAGCAGCTCTGTTTCTGTTTCTGTGGTGAAAAGAGCCGCACAGTCAGACTGAGCGGGCAGGGAGAGAGCGCTGCTGGCCCAGGCCAGCCCTCTGGCTTCCACTCTACTGAAACCTGCAGGCTGTTCACCAAAAGACCCTGTTTGGATTCTAGAAATTTCATTTTGTGGTGAAAACAAAAGCGTTTCCCTCACTGAGCCTCACAACAACATAACATCCCCACAGTGCCAGAGGTTTTCATGTTTTTCGATCATCACAGGAACATTTTGTCCCTAAAAACACAACGAGAGCCAAACACACACACACACACACACACACACACACACACACACACGCCAAGGTGTTTATGAATGATTTATGTTTTTTGGGATCCTTTTTAATAAAAACTAGTCTCATTCCAACGTACTGTATATGTATTTGTAACATTTTTGGATATAATACGTTTTTGAAAGAATATCAGCTGATGTATGATGCAAAACTCATTTGTATTACTCTAAAAGATGTTATCAACCCTAATGTGGCACTGTTATTTCTTCTCCAGCCCAGCCTAAAAAAGCACATCATGACCAAAAAAGAACATTCCTGAAAGTATGAAGTGGCCTCCACTATGTACTCTAAAGTAAAACAAGTGATTTTGTTTTTATTTTGAGTAAAATATGTTACCTGTTTCATTTTTTGGCTTGTTGTGTGGCATTTGTGACAGAATTAATGCTGTCTGTCTCACTGCACAATTAGCTCGCTAGATAATTTAGATATGTATTTTTCTGTGTGTGTAGCTTATTATATAAACATAAATGTTAGCTAATCAATAGAATAAATAAATAAATAAATAGCAGTTGGCTAATGTCAGCCAATTAATAGATCCACATAGCTACTGTCCACACTTTATGTAAGACAGGTTTTTAAGTACATGCCATAAAAAACTATGTTTGGTGGTCAAGATGTAAAGGTGCAAAGGTGATAGGTGGTTGCTAAGGTGTTGTTAGGGGGTTGCTATGGTATCCCAGGTGGTTGCTAGGGTGTTGCCAGGTGGTTGCTAGGGTTCCCCAAATGGTTAATAGGGTGTTGCTAATGATAATCATGATATAAGTTGGGTGCACAAACTTTTGCACCCCATTCATTCATATGTGCACTGTTTTGCAGTGTGCAACCACTAATTAACCTAAGATCTCCTGAAAACAACGATATATTTGGCATGTGTGGATACTTTGTAATTGACCCCAATATGAAAATATTACACAACATTAGCCTGGAGTTTTAAAAGTATACACAGTTTTAAAAACAGCTAAGACTAGAATAAAAAAGACAAAATTAAACAAAGAGCAGAACTGAAAACTGACGAAAATGTAAAGCTATAATGACCTATAATAACCCTGACACACACACGAGCGCACATATAGATGCAGTGCGGCCACAGCGTGCGGCTGTCTGTAATGCAGTGTAACCTTTAGGATGATAAAAGCTCTGATTGTGTTTGCGTTTCCTGTGGAGACTCACTCCACTCTTTACTGCATACGTTTCTTTTGGCATTTAAAAAGGGTAAAGAAACAGCGTGAGAGTGAAGGAGGAGAGGAGAGCAGTGATCTGATGTGGTGTCTGATTGCTGGATGTGAACACTGACGTACTCAGGCTCTGCACACAGAGACGTGTGTTTGGTGTTTGTCTCTCAGTCCTGTATTTACTCTGCAAGGTCACCTTCAGATGTAGTTACCCTAGACAGAGCACTGACTGTGTCTCTACACCACCACTTACCTTCAGACCTTCACGCTGCAGCACCCAGTGGAAGATTTTACATTGCAAATGAATTTACATCAATTATTTTTTAAAATTCATCATAGAATGTGTTTCCATGCACTTAATAACCTGGCAACTGCAGAAAATCAGAAGCCAGATTCAGATTCTTTCTTTCTTAAGAAAGAAAATCCTCTTAAATGTGTTTTTTTCTTAACTTCATTCTTAAGAACAAAGTTACAAGAAATTGTTATTCGAGTAACTTCTTAAGCATTCTCTTATGTTCTTCTCTTAACTATTTTCTTAAGAATAGTTCTAAGAACAAGTGGTTTTCTTGACAATATTATGTTCTTAAATGTTTTCCTAACCTTTCGACAGCCTCACACTCGTCTCAGGCTGCAGGAGTCGACGAGGTGAGAATCTAAATTTATCACAAACTCCTCATCTGTCACCCCACAATTATCATATTTTCTAAGGAGGATTTTTTCCTGTTGGCTGTTTCTTCCTCTATCACGTCTTTCTCTTGTTTGTGATGTTTTTCCTCCATTTTGCTCCTCTAAGTGGATCAAATAATGTAAATAACAGTTAATACAAATTCAAAATGTATTTCGCGTCATTTATGATATGTGGTAAAATGCAACGTAGCTGATATAAGAAAACACTGAAGATTTTTTTAAGAAAATTTTAAGAAAATAATTAAGATTATCTTAAGAGAATATTTGAGAAAGAAAGAAAGAAAGAAAGAAAGAAAGAAAGAAATAAAGAAAGCTTTTGTGAATCCGGCCCCAGATTTTGTCAGTAGTTTGTTTAGTGTGTTTTTATGCTCTTGGGTAATCAGATTATGGGGACACTCCCCATTATCTGATTATCCAAGAGCATAAAATGAGTCAGGCAGTTATCGGATTTCTGCTTTGCAACCAGGCAAAAAACTCACAGAAGAAGTCAAGTCAACGTTTATTCATACAGCGCTTTTCACAACAGGCGTTGTCACAAAGCAGCTTTACAGAAAAATCCGGGTCCGAGCCCCCATGATCGTCGCCAATGGAGACAGTGGCAAGGAAAAACTCCCTAAGAGCAAGAGGAAGAAACACTGAGGAACCGAGACTCAAAAGGGGAACCCATCCTCCTCTGGTCGACACCAGATAGCAATACAAAAGAGCAACATGAGCGGAGAATAAGGTTTGACCTCCAGTGTAAAATAAAGAAAAGGGGTTAAGCAGGTGAAGCAATGTCTATGATTAAATAGTTTGAGTCTGTGCAGCTGCATCATCAGGAGGGTCAGTTTGTGCAGTTGAGGCAACAGCATTCTACAGCAAGAAGCTCCATTGTGGTCAAACTGGTCCAGGAGACAGGTGAGCAGTGAGAACCCGATCAGGGCAGGTGAAGCAACAGCATCAGACGCACAGGATAGGTCGTTACTCAGCTCAGCAAAGAAACACACAACAGTTAGTTCTGTTGAGAGGGACTGATTACAGTGTATAGTGTAACATAGATGCAAGATGAAGAATATTTAAACCCTTCATTTTGTTAAGCCTATAGTTGGTTTCAGCATCACTCCTAAAGTCTCGCGGGTGCTTTTTTAAACACTTGTTACTAAGTAAAAGCAGTAGAAACAGACCTAAATCAGTACAAGCTGTTCCACCAGGATCTAAGCCAGAAGTAGATGGAGATGTTGGAAAAGTTGTTCTCACTTCTGCCAACACATCCTCCTCCCCAGTGGCAACACCTGGTTCAGCTGACTCCGGTAAAGCAGGCAAAACCTCCTCATCAACCAGTTTCTGATACATAGCTTCCATTATCACACTCATCCTTACCAAACTGATCAAAAGCAGATATAGGAGCCCTAACAAGCTTTACAAGCTCAAAAGCCATCACTACAACACAACCGCATACCCCCCACACAAAAGAAAACCACCAGCAGGAGCTACAAATGGAGAAAAAGGACAGCCAAAACGAAAGGATGAGCAGGACAAGCCCCTAATTTATGCTACAACCTGGTCTAGGTCAGACCACAAAAAAGAGACCAAAAGGGTAAAAAAAAATATATATAAGTAACTTCTAGTCTTCTTAACTTCAGAACGGTTTAAGCTACAGACATGATTCACATATCAGGACATCCAGCAGACCCTCCTCTAACTAGCTAAGCAGTGACATCAGCATTAGTGAGTAATTCAGCTTAGAAAAACACCCAAAATCCTGATATTTTTGTTCTCCTGTTTGGCCTTCACATTACAACAAAGGGTTAAAACAGTGACATGATTCACACATCAGATCACTCATCAGACTCCAGCCATCCAGAGTGATTTCATCCACCTGTGACCGTCCATCAGCCAGAGATCCAGCTCCAAAATCAATCACAACCCACTCACCACTGTTATACTACATCTCTGCTTTTAGCCTCCATAATGTAAACAAAGGATTAAAAATAACAACATGATTCACATCAGATCACTCAGAGGAACCTGCATCACTATCCAGAGTGAGAGAAACCAGCTCTAACATCCCACAACCCAGAAATACAGCACAAACACACAGCCAGATCACTGTAAACCTGCAAATAGCTCTCTGATTTAGCCTCCATATGGCAACAAAAGTTAACTTGACTAACAAATGAAAAACAAACACAGTTTCTAACCTAACAACTAAAGCTAACTAAAGAAAACAAAGACAACAAAAATAACCCTCCTTTCCCAAAAAGAGAGATTATATACAAGAGTTATGTCTCTGAGTAGCAACATTAGTGTTTACAGTATCAGTGTTTACAGTATACTTCAGTGAAAGAGCTACAACATGGGCTATTTTTATGAAAATCTTAACAACAAACAACAAAACACCAATAAGCCTTACATCAATATTCAAGCTCTCACACTGACTCAGCTCTATAGCGGTAGCTTCTTTCAAATGACTGGTCAGGAAACCGGGAACGCAATAGAAGCCATGCCAGAAGCAAAGCATCGCACTTCCTCCTGGGCGTCTCCCTTATACAGGCAGCTCCCCCTGGTGGTGACTTTGTGCATCTCTCCCTCTGTTCTGTAAATCAATACAGAAGATGACACTAAACAAAAAAACTTTATGACCCATAGGATTGTGACAATGCTGCTTGCTGTTTCCGGGACAGTGCTCAGTTTCCACACATGCACGGACTGAGAGAAACGAAAGAAATCAGAGTGAGAGTTTACATGCACTGAAAACTTATTACTGAGCTCAAATCCAGCTCTCTACTTGGAAACTTTCTGGCTCCACCCACTCACACACACCTGCAAGTGATCCTTGACTCATTATCTATTTATAAACCCCTTTCTTTGGTGCGGTATTTGGGATGTCTCTGTGTTTTATACTGAGTTCTGAATCTGTTTTTGTAATGGAAGCTTTAGCGAAAGGTCTCTCTTTTAAATGACTTGACTTACATACCTATACCTGCTTTCTACGTTTTGACTTCCCACCACCACCACTTGAGTCCCTGTCTGGTTGTCAAGGGAATAGGCTCCGCCACTGCCATCTCTATCCGGCAGGATCAGCGAGGGTCTTTACGCTCCCAAGACCTGGACTGAGGACAGGGCCTGCACCAAAGACTCTTTCATTTCTACTGAATTGTTATCTTTCAACTTGTAAAATTCCATAAAAATTGTCCTCCTTCACTTTCGCCTCCTGAGTCTTTTGGCAGAATTGTTTTTCAGTTTTGACTCTCGCATTGTCTGCTGGTTTTATGAAAATGGATCAATATTTGCTGTTGCTGTGTTTTGGTCCCTGCCTGTTATGTGGGCTCTGAATACAGGAACATCCCTAAGAAAACCACTTCACATTTCCAGCCTGCTTCAGCCCCAGTGTTACCCCAGCTCTCTTTATCAGAGTTCTTAATCAGATTTCTGAGCCTCAATATGATCTATAAAATCAGAGTATACTTGCGACAGGCCTTGGTTTGGCTGGGAAGAGCGAGGACACAGGAAGCAGGTCTTTCGCTCTCACTTTGCTTGGATAGTCCATTATAGTCCCCTATAGATCATCTACAGATGTTCAAATTGTTAACAAACTATGTTGAAACTCAGTTGATTCTAAACAGTGGTGGGTTTAGGGGTAGGATTTGGACGAGGCTTAGGGCTAGGACCAGGCTTCACCCTGGTCCTAGCCCTAAGCCTCGTCCAAATCCCACCCCTAAACCCACCACTGTTTAGAATCAACTGAGTTTCGGCTTTGGGTGTTACGGGAAGGTGGGGAGGCGGACCCAAGTGCAGAGAGGGAAACCTGTGAGAAAGGGTCTTGAATGAATTTACTGAGGTGATGGAGTGTGAATTTGGTGATTGTGCACATTGGAGTTGAGGTGGCTCAGAGCCAGACTGGTACTGCCGATGTACTGGATTGGCAGTCCAGGGAGTTACTGCTGCACCACCAGGAAGCACAGGTGAAAACGGGAAAACACCTCAACGAATGGGAAATTAAAATGGCGGGAAAAAGGCAAACAAAGGGGACGCTGAAAGGCTGAGATAGAAAAGTGAAATAAAAGATAATCAGAAAACAAAAAACACTTCCTCTGTGATTCTGAGAGGAAGGTCAACTTTATGTTTCACCTGTTTGCTCTTTGTGGAGCAAACACTTTTTGTTTGGCTTGGAGCCTTTTTTTTACAGCCCTCTTTTCTTTTCTTTTTCCTTTTCTTTTTGTTTCTCAATCATTCAATGGTTTAGATGTAAACTAAATCATTCAGAGTGGTTTGGTGTGAAATGAACCATTCTAGAGAAATTTGTGTCAGAATTGTTCACCATTATAGTACTAGGAACCAGACATCCGACACTCCTAAAGGCTCTAAAAGCTACATCCTGTTAAGTTATTACACAAAAAAAGGTTATGAATGTGTTGCTTGATACCTGAGACAATGTTTTGTGATAGTTTTGTTATAAAGTTTTGGCATAAAACGTATTTTTAGTATAACGCTTTACTCCAGAATCACTTTCGTGTTTTGTTGTTACTAGCCTGTACAGCCGTTTAATACAGCTAATGCCAGCAGCAGCTTTTGTTTACAGTTTATTTTTACAGTTTTTGTACCTAGCGTTGTAAGGAAAAATAGTACCCAGAGAAAACTTATTTTACTTATTTTACCATTATCAGTGTGATTTATAAAACCTTATAAGACACATAGTTCACTGGTCATTTTGGATGGCAGATGGTGAGATTTGTAGTGTAGACATAAGGACATCTGGTTCCTAGTATTGCAACGGTGAACAATTTTGACTCAGTAACTTTCTCTATAAAGGCGCATTTCACACTAAACGACTCTGAACGATTTTGTTTACATCCAAACCATTAAATGATTAAGTAATTTTGCAAAATTGGTGGAGTTGTCCTTTAAGGTTAGGGTTAGAATTAGAGCAGGTTTAAAGTTAAAGATAATTATGGTCAATTTAATAGATATTTAGTTGAACGTAACTTCAAAGTAAATTAAGTATCTACAAAGCATCTAAAGTGGACTATCCAAATAAAGCGTTACCGAACTTTCTTTTTATTTTCGCACACAAATTAAATGAACTGCTTTCTCAGCCTGTAGACAACATAAGTATTCATTCAGTCCTCGCTGTTCTTTTTCTTCTCTGGTTTAAGGTCTGTGTCTCCTCGTCTCTCCTCTCTCTCTGGCCTCCTACTGAGAAAAACATGGCTATAAATAGGCTGGCCCAAACAACACACAGGTGAACACCATCAGCTACTTAGCCCGCTGGGTCAGTGTGACTGGCTGTCCGTCCTGCATGTGACCCTCGACCACGCCCCCTCCTCCACAGTGCTGTTTACACAACCGCTTGAATAATCAGATAACTACCAAAATCCAATAATAATCAGATTATGAAGTGTGTGTAAATGCATTTAATGTCACTGTCAGAACAAAATCTTTGTTTTATTACTTTTGTTTTACAGAATCTGAAAATGTCAGCTGGCCTTTTTAATGTGTTTGTTAGGTATGAAATTTTGTCAGGAGTGAGATAAAGTCTGGATGCAGAAATGCAGAAAGGCTTTAATGACAAAATCCAGCATATAGAGTTAAAGCCAGCAAACAATACCTTAAACAAGGGGCTCAAAAAAACCAAGAACGACAGTCCAGGGTCAAAAAGCAGGAATGTCAGGAAGGGAAAAAGCTAAATGATCCACACAGTTTAGAAACTCAGCTGGGTAGCAAGATTTCTGCTTTGCAACCAGCCAATAAACTCACAGAAGAAGACGTGACGTAAACATAATGTCAAACTCAAACTTCACGCCGTGGCTGTTTTTTAAACATTGCACCACTTTAGCTGAAAATATGAACATACATCATCAATAAGATGAAGAATATTTAAATCCTTTATTCCGTCAAGCATGTATTTGGTTTCAGGGTCGCACCAAAATTGCTTTGCCGCGTGTTGCAGCAACATTGCTCGCTTATTTCTGGCCTGTTTTCGCACATGCTCAGACTGAGAAATCCAAAAGAAATCAGAGTAAGAGTTCACACGCACAGAGAAATCTGACTACTGAGCTAAAATCTTAATCAGATTTCTTAATTGGATTTCTAGACCTTACTCCAATCTAAGAAATCAGAGTGTGCTGTTTACACGACCATTTGAATAATCAGATAACTGCGGAAATCTGATTATGATCAGATTATTGAGTGCATGTGAAGACACTCAGTGATATGAGTTTATGGATTCACTGCACTGCAAGTACAATTATATAATATAGTCAATAAGTCTAATATTTCTCCTGTTGAGATTGTTGGGAGCTTAATTTCAGATTATTTAACTTATTTCTAGACATTATTTACTTGTTTTAGGTAATTTTATTATGTAAATTTATTTCACTATACTGGCAAATAATTTGCTGGTTTCAAACTCATTTCTTAAAACAAGGAAAATTAGCTGCCAATTTTACTCAATAAAATTACAGAATGTCTAGAATAAATAATAAAATAATAATAATAATAATAATAATAATAATAATAATAACAATAATAAAATAATTAAAATAAATAAATCTTAATTTAAACTTGCAACAAACTCAACAGAAGAAATATAACATTTTTTGACTATATTTAAGATCATTTTACTTGATAAGATACCACTTTTTGTGGTGTTCAGGGAACAACGTGCTGAGTTTTATTTATTTGCCCAGTTTAACATGGAAAAAAGTAAAACATGCAATATAAAACTTTTCCCCAGACCAAATTTTGTGTTTATTTTTCCCCCCAATGTGTTAAATTTAGTAAATAAACTGTAATTGTGCATTAAAATGTGTTTGTTCTCCATAGAGAATGTGTTCACTTATTTTCACTTAGAAAATCAACAAAAACATGTCCTTCAACCAGGAACGCCCAAAGAGCATCACAGAATGGCACTGGCAGCCACAGCCACTATGAAATGTGTACTACACACATGACTGTCACTTAAAGATGTAATTCTCTTCGGTGGTCTCACTAAAGCATCTTCCAGTTTCCCCATATTGAAGGAGATGATGGAACAGCTACTAAACATCAGCCGATTAGCAAATATTCCAGATAAGGAAATGAGGAGAGCTGATAAAATCAGCCTTTCCGGACCCTGTAAGTCTCTCTCTGACCAAACCATCATCGCTGTGTGAGCATAAAGCCAATACACATTTCCTCTAATGTGCAGAAAGTCTGCCAGCCTATTTGCTCTCCAATATATAAATAATATCCAGCTCTGCTGCCCTTCCTGACCGTCTCCCTGTGAAAACGTCAGAGAGCGGTGATGTCGGTCCCTGGATGAAAGATGCTGAGCAGAGCTTTTACCGTTCGCACTCGGGGGAGAGAAAGATTTGTTTAAAACTGTGCAAATTTAAAACAGCACGCCTTCTAAAAGCCTCCGCCTCCCATTTTCACCCTCTGAAAGAGCCCAGATTTAAATCCAGGCATGAAAGAGGTGGCTAAAGTTCATTTTGTCCTCCACAAATGTGCATCTTAATACACTCGGCGCATTTTCAGAAACGGCTCTCGTTCCCCTCAGCGCTCGTTACCTCTCTCTGAACCCAGCACAGCCAAACCAGCCCAGAGAATAACCTGCTGCACAAGTAGATCATAAATTATACATGCTCGCACACTTTGCATACTTTCTATGATTATTTCACTTCGTTTTGTGTCCAGTCCCTGAACGTTCGCCGCTTCAGAGATATTACTGTGTTTCCTCCAGCAGTGGAGACTTTTAAAAGTGCCCTGAGCAGAAAATACAGGTATTAATACAATGTGTGTGTGGAAACGTGTGGATGTGTAATACTGTCTATTTAATATGAGAACATAATGGAGCCATATTTAAATATGAATAAAGTACACTCTTAAAAAAGATGGCTCTTCAGGGGTTCTTTAGTAAAGAAAATCTATATAGAACCCTTTGCATGGTGTAAGCGTTCTTCAGATTGATGGAGAAGTGTAGTAGATGGTTCTATGTCGAGCCTTATTGAAAAGAGTTCTATATAGCACCAAAAAGGGTTCTTCTTTTGTTACAGTGTCAAGCTTGTAGCAATAGAAGAACGCTTTTGGGTGCTCTATAGAACTTTTCTCCATCCATCTGAAGAACCATTTCACCATGCAAAGAACACCATTTAGTGTTCATGGTTCTATATGGAACCATTTTCTTTACTAAAGATCCCTTGAAGGACCATCGTTTTTAAGAACATACATCTGTCTTTCTATCAAAATCCATAGATAAGTTTTGTATGAACTCTCTCTGTTTTATGTTGTATCTAAAATGGAACTTTGCAAGAGAAGGAAAAGACACTCTCAACTTCCAATGTAAGGTAACTTTTATTCTGTTATTTTATTATATTTGTTTTGCACCATTTCTCATTTCTCTTGGTCAGTTCAGTGTAAAATTTTGATCAATTTCAATTTATGTAAAAAAAAAAAAGAAAAATGATAAAAATGGAGATACTTGGTTGTATTCTGACCGTGACTGTATGTGTTGTATATCCATTTGTATCACTTTTGGATATAATGACTTTTTACAAAGAATATTAGCTGCCATCAAATGGAAAATACATTTTTATTTGTCTTGTAAAAGTGGTATTAATCATAATATAGCATTGATATGATTTGTATGTTTAGAGTTCACTCACAACAACATATATCGTAACCCTGCGTTCACACCGGCAGCATCGCGATGCGACAAAGCGGCCAGAGGTCGTTCATTTTCAATGAGAGCTGGCGATTTCTGGTGACAGGAGGCGGCGCAAACGTTGGTGACGTGAAGTGGGTGGAGTCGGTGACGCAACAAAGTTGAGCAGAGTTTAACTTTATGCAAATAAGGAGCGAAGCGATGAGGCGATTACCAATAGGAATTGAGCACTGAGCAGCGTAGTACGCGCTTTATCTCTGCCACTGTGACGCGGTGCGCTCCTTTACTGGATCCTAGATAACTGTTCCTAATACAGGTGGAATAATGGCGGCGGTGCTTTCGTCTCAAATAGACAGCAAAAAGGCCGAATAGCGTTTTCCTCACAGACTGACTGCAAAGACAGAAAGACAGGGATTAATAAAAATAAGCACACAAACGATTTCTCACCTGGATTTTTATTTCTAGCGGGAACGCATCTGATTTGTGCTTGGTGTCAATGAAACCATGGCAACCAACGAAGAGGCGAAGAGCCGCTGCCGGTGTGAACGTAGGGTAAAAAATGTTCTTCAAAGTGTTTTATGATGCATTTTGGAACAAAACTGTGCATTCACACACACACACACACACACACACACACACACACACACACACACACACAATGTGGAAGCAATGTAAACACACCTTGCCTTACAGCTGCAGCATAAAAGTACATCACAATCATCTCTTTATTATTAGTAGTGTTGCAGTTCATTTCAGTTTCGGCTTCAGATCTTATTAGAATAGAGGACTTTTTTACATTATTTGCTTTACATAATTAATATACATTCATGCACATATATTAAAATAAATTAAGTTGGATAAAACATTAATATACAGTATTGTGTAAATGTATTTAATTTCCAGTTAATACAGCAATTAAGTACAAGATATTAAATTTTCTGGAGAAAAAAGGAAAAAAAGTGAAAAAAATTAGGAGTTTCCAAAACTGGAGATCAAAACTGATTAAAAGCTATGGAGAAAACGGGGCTCCTAACAACCACCTGGAAGACCTGGTAGACACCAAAACCACCCCATCAGATAAACAGCACTTAAAGCTTTCATATCTGAACACTCCTGCTTAAGTAACATGTTTTGATGCCTTTCCAGCAAATTTTAGTGCACAATTTCTGTTTTTTACAGTATTATGATATATAAGTTACAATAAATAAAACAAAAAACCCCAAAAGACCAATCCATTGTGATTGTTATGTGTGTGTGAGAGAGAGTTTCTCTGCTTGAGAAAGTCACATATGTACAGTTACCATCCAACACCTACTTTATCTAATCAGTCCTTCATTACCTTAGACCAGGTGCTGCTGATGAAGTGTGCGGAACTGAACGTAGGCTCCTCTAACTGTATTCTAAACAACATGTTTATAACTTTACTAAAGCAAAACATTCTGACTGTATTTTAACCGTATTTATGATTTTTATATATTAGTTCTAATGTTATATAGAGTTTTACTGGTTTAAACAGACTAATTTATCAATGCATTGATACACTGATAAATAGTTCATAAATAGATAAATATTGAGTCCAATGTGGACTGAATGAAGAATGAAGGGTTTCCGGCGTGATGGTCAGTCCTTAGTGATTTACTGAGTGTCCATTGGTCTTTTTCACAGAATGTAGACGGACACACGAATCCACCAGTTCCACACGGTGAGAGGCAGATGACGTGTATCTCAGCCCCTCTTCATAGGCTCATAACTCCGGATGTGAGTCTCGTATGATCTCGTGATAAGATGGAATGGAAAGGGCGACTCTACAGATTCAGGAAGTGTTTGAACTGGATTTCTGAGCTGGATCATCACAAAGATACAGAAACAGATAATTTGACACAGTTGGGGAGTTCTTGGACCCCAGAGGGTTAATGTCAGTGAAGGTAATTTCACTTGATAAATTAACTGTATACAAAAGAAATGGCTTTGTAACCCTTTTCCAGACTGATCGGTTTTAATTGTTTCAGAATTTCTTTTGATTGCGGCACAGTGTGCTGCTTTTGGAGATCTATTAGCCTAATTCACAGATTGAGATTCAGCAGGGCTGGCAGTAATCAGGCCTGGGTGTGTCTAGTTTAATTGACCCTATTTATCAATTAAATTTGGTTAATTGAGTAATTTAAGGAGCAATTACTTTTTCACGCAGGACCAGTAGGTGTTTATAGCTTTTTTCCTTCAATTAATGATCATTAAAAAGCTGCCTATTGGTTTTGTTATATTGTATTTTGTTTACTCAGGTTGCTTTTGTCTTATTTTACAATGTGTATGAAGATCTGCAACAATCAAGTGCAACAAATAGCAAAAGCTGAAGAAATCACACTGCAAAAATGAAAACATCTTAAATATAGTTGTCACGCTTCCGGGTTCTCCTCCCTTGCCTAACATGCTCCAGGACTCCATTTCCCATGATTCCAGTCCCGATGATGTCACCCCTCCCACCAATCACACGCATCTGCCTTGTTCTCAGTTGCCCGAATTCTAATGGTTTGTTCTCCTCATTGAGAGGGGTTGCCCTTCTCTGGACTACTGAGCGTTTGTCTACTGTTTTCCCAACTTGTGTATTGAACCCTTTGCCTGGTTTTTGGATATTGCTCTTTTGTGTTTGCCCTTTTGCTCTGGTCGCTTGTGTGTTTTGTATTTTCCGTTTTTTTGACTTTTTGCTTGGCTTTTGGATTCTGATTTTGGATTTGCCCTGAGACTGTCTTACCATCTTACTATTCTCTCATTAAACAACTTCCGTTTTTAAGATCCGTGAGCGTCTTTCTGTGCTTGTGCTGCGTTACAATGGTCAGTATACATAATATGTCTCATTAGAAATCATTGTAAAAATATTGTAGGATTATTAAACCTATTTCTATACACTTTACGGTAACACTTTCTATGAATGTCACCTTTGTAAGCATCTATAAACACATTCATAACATGTTATAATGCATTCATAAGCCATTATAAACATGGCTATAAATATTTATAAAAATGCATTACACGTTATAGCCATGCTTATTATGCATTATGAATTGTTAACATAATACATCAAAAGTACTGATCATAACAAATTATAAGAGCTCATAAGTCGTATTTGTCCGCTCTAAGTAAAGTGAAGCGTACTGTACTAAAGCCTCCTCCAGTGTTCAGAGTGAGGCTTCAAGTTGAAGTATTTACTGAAGGATTTACTGAAACACTAAAACATTCACAGTAAAGCACATTACAGGCTTCAAATGTCAGAGTTTAAACTAGAGCTGCCATCAGTGTTTTACCCAATGTGGGAAAGGTAATGTTCACCACCGTTAGCTTGGTATTTGTCTTTACTTTACACTCTCCAAGCTGGGACTGACTTCTTTGGCACTGACATTATAACATGTTATCGACACTACTTATAATGCATTATATTAACAATTCATAATGTATAATAAACATGGTTATAAAGTGTAATTCATAATAAATGTTATAATCATGTTTATAATGCCATATGAATGCATTAAAACATGTTATAAATGTGTTTATAGATGCTTACAAACGTGACATTCATAGAAAGTGTTACCCACTTTACTTGTGTTAATTGGATCCAGTGAAAGTGTTTTATTCCATTAGCAGATCATTTTACTTGATTTGGGAAATGATGCAAATAATTTTGTTGAGTAAAAAGATCTGGCAGTAGAATAAAATGCTTAGAAATAAACTCATTCTTACATAGAAATAGTTTGAGTAATCTCACAGTATTCTCACAACAACCTCATAATTAGAAATATCAAATAGAATGTGTACATTTTAGATCATTTTTTATTTATTCTTTTTCATTTGATAAGAGCAAAGACTCTTATTCACTAATATCTTCCTAAATAAACTCACAAACAGAACTGAACTGAGAATAAAACACTATGACATAAAGAAATAAAAACCTGAGCCTGAAAAGAAACAATGCCAAACAAGACATAAGGAATATAAACAGGGGAAAACAAATGAGAAACACCTGGGAACAAAAGGGCGAGGCTACAGATAAGACACAGGTGAGGGGCATGACAAAAGGGTGAAGCAAGGGAGGAGCAGGAAAATGAAAACAAAAACACAAAGGCAAATGGCTAGAGACATGAAAGAATGTAAACAAGGAGAGAATTCAGACAACAACAAAGGCAAAGCTGGGCAGGGTTTTACACCTTTATTGTTTTTCTGTAAATACACACTTATTTCAAATTCTTACCTGCAACACACTCAGT
Source organism: Colossoma macropomum (assembly GCF_904425465.1). Taxonomy (NCBI): domain Eukaryota; kingdom Metazoa; phylum Chordata; class Actinopteri; order Characiformes; family Serrasalmidae; genus Colossoma; species Colossoma macropomum. The sequence goes on from NW_023494784.1 coordinate 6,167,629, forward strand.
GAAAGTTGGGAAAGGAGTGTGTGTTTCACTGTGTTACATCACCTCTCTGTTTATCAACACTCATTAATTGTTTGGGGACTAAAAAAAAACAATTGCGGCAGTTTTGAAAGCTGTTTTTTTGCCATTCTTCTGTTACACAAGTTGTCAGCTGTGAGGGTCCTTCGCCGTTGCATATTGCGCTTCATAATGCCTGTGTGTTATCAATGGGAGGCAGTTCTGGACTGCAGGCAGGTCAGTCTAGCACTCACTGGCTTGGTGTTTTTATGTTACAATAAGCATAGATGTTCCTTAAAAGATGACATCTAGAAGGATTGATGCTGCCTTCACAGATGTGCAGGTTACCCATTAAAACCCCCCACCCCATGACAGACCTTGACTTTTTAACTTTACACTGGTAACAACCTGGATGGTCCTTTTCTCCTTTGGCCCGGAGAACACAATGTCCATTCTCTCCATAAACAGGTTGCCAGGTTTGACAGGCCTTGACAGACCTCGATGCAGGTTTCTACTATCTAAAAAGTTTTCTTGAGTCTATATAAGTCAGCAGTGTTCCTGGACATTGTTGACATGTTGCGCCCACTGTTTTTACTTGCCGTAATGAACAGTATTTACTGACAACAGTGTTCCTGACCACATGTGGTGTGTTTAAATACACAGAGAGTTCTCTAGATTCCCTGAAACTTTCAATGATATTGTATATACTGTACGGGGTTAAGTTCCACAAATCCATGCAATCGCTTATTGAGGAACATTGGGCCTCATTCACCAATATCTTCAGAACCATTCTCACCTTTGTGTCTTGAGTGTGTGCAGATTCTGTTCTTACCTAAAAAAAAAAATCCAAATAAGAGAACAGTGGTGAGTCAGAATCTTTGTGAAAACTGTGTAAGTGGGAAATTTCTTCTTAAAAATGGTTTGAATGAGGCTCAATGTTCGTGGTCTTACTTTGCCCTGTTCCAACTTTTTCAGAACTCATCAATTTCAGTTTGAGTGTATATTTATTAAAAAAAAACAAAAAAAAAACAATGAAATCGATAAGGTTAAACATTAAATATCTTGTCTTTATACTGTTTTTGTTTAACCCCTCATAATCCCAGGTTTATTACATACTAAGGCTTATTATTCAGTAACTATTCAGGACTTCAGTGCAAACTGGTTGAGTTCAGGTTATAGAAGCGTGTAATAAATCTTTGGGCCCACTGGTGAGCCCTGGCCTTAAATACTGGTCAAAGCAGATTTGCAAATGTTTTTATTTCCATTTCACAGACTGTTCCAACTTTTCAGCAAAGAATGTTTGTGGAACATCTGGCTAAAATGTGTCTCCCAAAGAGGTTTGAGTGCTCAGATGTAAGTGTTTTAAATGTGTATTGGGTGTCTGCACACCTGTATTTGTATGTGGATAATCTCTATCTGAATATAATCCTGAAATGACCAGGTGTAGGGCAGAGTGCTGCTTCTGGATGCTTCTGATCCGCAGGGCTGTGCTGCCCACACAGGCTATATGTGGACACTGTAAGGTGCTGTAATCTAATAGGAAGGTGTTCCATGCCGTCATGCAGACGGAGTTGAGGGAAGCAGGTCTTAGTGAAAGGAAACGTGCAAAACTGGTCTGGATGAGATAAAATACCTGGCCATGTTCTCTCCAATTATGAAGGCTGGTCCAATCTAAAATGAGGTAATCCAAAAAAAGCCACTACCTGAATGCAAACCTGTGTGAAAGGACTCTGGGAGCGGTCACTTTTCTGGCAAAACTTATCAGACCACACGTGAAGTGACTGGTGATGTTGAATGGTGATGGCGACGCCTGAACAAGCTGAAAACTGTGCTATCTTCGCTGAAACTTTCTGACGCCAATTTACCAGCTGCAATTTCTGTGGACACTTCAAAAAGGGCTCTAGGCCAGTCATACTGATGGCAGCGGAGCAATGGTTCGCACAAATCAAGGAGGAACTGCTAGCAATGGCATTTGGAGCGGAACGATTCCATCAGTTTGTGAACAGAAAAAAACGCATGCAGCATATGCCCACAAACCACTCAACGCCATCACGAAAACACAGCTGAGCAGCGCTTCAGCTACAAAACGCCAGCTCAAGGTGAAACACAAATCAGATAAGAACACACAAAGCTACGAGCAGACTTAGCAGGAAGAGAAACCTCGACTAAGAAACTGAGGCACCTGCTGGTGACACGTTTAACTACTTCATGAAGACGGCATTTAAACTGTAATCAGAAAAGAAACTGAATGTGAAAAACATCACCAATGGTAAAAGAAATGGTGCAGAGCGGCCTGAAAACAAGGAACCAGGAGCCGGATTACAGAAGCATCTTAACTCTGAAACCTTATCTGTTTGGTCACGATGACCACTGAATTTAGTTCAGCAGCTATTCCAGAATATCAGCTCCTAACTTCATAATCTCATCATGAACTCCAGATAAGAAAACAGCATCACACAAACATCCTAACTAGACTAAACCTCCTAAATCCTGTCCTAACTTTAGGATGAACCCCAACAGGGTCCTCACTTCTGTTTAAGGTCCGTTTCTATGGTTTTTAGGCAGCTGTGTCAGCAGCATAGTTCACTACCAGCATAATGAGCTCCATTTATTCCTACTGTAAAACGCTGCTTTCACTGTGAGATGATTTTCTTTTCTAACTCTGCGTTTTAAAGATCTCAGACGCTGCAGACTCGATCTCCACCGCCCCTCTGATCACCTTCGTGTGTTAATGTTGATGATGAAATATTACAGTGATGGTGGTGAATAATGAGGAGACGGAGCTGAACGTGTGTCTGTTTATTAGGGGGAGTAACGTTAGCGCGCTCGGCTAAAGCGTTTGGGAAATGGAGACTGAAACTGGGCAGCGGCGATGCTCTGATAAACAGCAGGGGGCACTCTCACAGTATTCACAGCTTACAGTTTAGCACACTTTAGTTTTTAAGAGTGTACAACTGTAAATAACAGTTTATGTCTCTTTGGACCCTGGACATACGTACATATGTTCTCTTTTAGCTCCTTTCACACTGGCTTTTTATATTTACTCTCTTATTTTTTTATTTTTTCCCATTTAATTTTATTGTCTTTAACATTTATTATGGTCTACTTATATTGTCATAGTCTTACATGAGCGCTTGTCTGTTTGTTGCATGTCATACATGTGTGCACTCATGTGTGAGAAGGATTCCCCATGTGTAATATGTGTTGCGAAATCAAGTTGGTCCACTTGGAGAAGAGTTATTGGATAATCCTCACTTTGGGCTTAAATCACCCAGTTTATTGAGAAATCCTGATGCCAAGAATCCAAAATCTTACACTGTCTGATGCTGGATGGACAAACGTCCACAAGATAAGCTGATGAAAGCAAAAGATCAACAACCACAACCAAAAAAAAAACATAACAAGAGGCTTGAAGAAATGCAGTGGGTCTGCAGGGTCCCAGAATTCCCCTGTTCAAACTTCCAGCGGAAGAGTTGCTGTAATAAATTCCATTTAGCACTAAATTCCCCTGTTTGACTGCTCTACAGATTAACTTTTAATGGAATTTAAACAAGTTCATCAAAAAACGGATGGGGATGTCATGATATTAATGCACAGCCAAGCCACTTATGCTGATGGCATTTTAATGAGCAGAGGCCGAGTTTCTTACAAGTTCTTCATAAAAAATAAAAAAGCGAAAACCGGCTCTGCATTAAACACCATGGAAATGCAATAAGTACTTTTTCCTTTTCTTTACTCACATAATTAATAGGGCGAGCGCATTGTGCCAGAACTAAACTGCAGTACGATTTCATGGAGCGTTATGTTTCAGTGATCATCACAGTGCAAATACAGAATGTCGTGAGCTGTAAATGAAGTGATGTGAACTGTTTGATGTGATTCTTAGAGCAGCTCACATATTAATGCACACAGTGATATACTTTAAGGAGAGAGTTACCAGAGGCAGTTTAAGGTGAGCCTGTCCACTTCCTGTTTCACCCATTATACCAGAAAAATGACTGTAAAATGCTAGAGGGCGCCTGCGAGCGACTCTCCAATGAACAGGGGTGAATGGAGCTAAACGGCTAAAAACAAAAACATGTTTCAAAACATTCACACTGGAACTTCCTTTATTTTGGAAAGCAGAGGAATGTATTACATTAAAAAAAACATTAATATTTCCATTTTTCTATGGTCACTGAGGGTTAGCATTAGTGATCAGTGATCATTGAACAGTGATCATTGGTCGGCATTACTGCTACTGATTGCTGATTGGTTAGCATTACTGCTACTGAGTGATCTTTGGTCGGCATTACTGCTGCTAAGGGCTGATTGGTTGGCATTACTACTACTAAGGGCTGATTGGTTGGCATTACTGCTCCTGAGTGCTGACTGGTTAGCATTACTGCTACTGAGTGCTGATTGGTTAGCATTACTGCTACTGGGGGTTGATTGGCTGACATTATTGCCACTGAGTGCTGATTGGTTAGCATTACTGCTACTGAGTGCTGACTGGTTAGCATTACTGCTACTGGGGGTTGATTGGCTGACATTATTGCTACTGAGTGCTGATTGGTTGGCATTACTGGTACTGAGTTTTGTAGTTTTCTAATGTGGTGGTTAATCTAAGAATTTGTTAGTGATTTTTTTCAGTTTATTTAAACATCAAACTTGCTTTTCTTTGTCTGACAGTGAGATGGATGGATGGATGGATGGATGGATGGAAGGATAAACTTTATTGATCCCCAAGAGCAAAAACAAACCGCTACAGTGAAACTTTATTCCCAAAGAATATTTGAATATATTTAAACCATTTTCTGCTCTCTTATTAATTTTTTCATTGTCACTTTACTTAATCATTCTTTCTGAAAAACCTTTAGCAAAAACAACTTTATTCAAGTGTCACCTTCTGTCAGTGCTCCGTTCTGTCCATTGTTTGGCTGTGTTTTTCTGAGGACAGGTAAACAGATGGCAGCTATAAGAAAATATCCTTTTGTGGACAAAATAAATAAAAACAAAACAGAGAAATCAAGTACAATAAAAAACTTCTCAAAATTTTCAGCGATGTCATTATAAATGCTGTAACAGAAACAAACTTATTTTGGTTTCTTTCCTCCGGCCGACGCTTCAGTCTAATGAGGGTCAAAACAGCCAGACACCGAAACAGCTTCGTTCCCCATTACACTCATAAACAATTACCACACGGAGGCGATGCCACCCTGCACTCTGTTTTAATTATGCTTACATTATCTATTATTTGACTGAAGGTATTGCACTTCATATGCATGTACTACATTCTGTCTTTCATTGCAGAATGATTGTGTGAGAAAGTGTTAACAAGTGGACAGTGGTGGACAGTAACTAAGTAAATGTAATTTGTTTCTGTACTTAAGTAGATTTTCATGTATCTATACTTTACTGAAGTTGATTGGTTGGGCTGATTGGCTACTGAGTGCTGATTGGTTGGCATTACAGCTACGGAGTGCTGATTGGTTAGCATTACAGCTACTAAGTGCTGATTGGTTAGAATTACCGCTAATCAGTGCTGATTGGTTAGCATTACTGCTACTGAATGCTGATTGGTTAGCATTACTGCTACTGAGTGCTGATTGGTTAGCATTACTGCTACTAAGTGCTGATTGGTTAGAATTACCGCTAATGAGTGCTGATTGGTTAGCATTACTGCCACTGAGTGCTGATTGGTTAGCATTACTGCTACTGAGCGCTGATTGGTTAACATTACTGCTACTAAGTGCTGATTGGTTAGCATTACTGCTACTGAGCGCTGATTGGTTAGCATTACTGCTACTAAGTGCTGATTGGTTAGAATTACCGCTAATGAGTGCTGATTGGTTAGCATTACTGCCACTGAGTGCTGATTGGTTAGCATTACTGCTACTGAGTACTGATAGGTTAGCATTACAGCTACTAAGTGCTGATTGGTTAGCATTACCGCTAATCAGTGCTGATTGGTTAGCATTACTGCCACTGAGTGCTGATTGGTTAGCATTACTGCTACTGAGTGCTGATTGGTTAGCATTACTGCCACTGAGTGCTGATTGGTTAGCATTACTGCTACTGAGTGCTGATTGGTTAGCATTACTGCCACTGAGTGCTGATTGGTTAGCATTACTGCCACTGAGTGCTGATTGGTTAGCATTACTGCCACTGAGTGCTAATTGGTTAGCATTACTGCCACTGAGTGCTGATTGGTTAGCATTACAGTATCTGTACTTTACTGAAGTTTTTCCATTTTTGGCGACTTTTTACTTTCACTCCACTACATTTCAAAGTCAGATATCTCACTTTTTACTCCACTACATTATGAGAAACCTGTCGCTCCTTTTGGTTTATGTGAGTAGAAAAACGTAACATGTCAAAACAAAAAAAGAGCGAAGTAAAAACACCAATCAGGGCACAGCGGTCACTTAGTTTTGAGCTTGTTTTGACCTGTTGGTCATACCGACCCAGTGCAGCACACGGTTCAACATCAGTGCAGCAGCGTAAAATTCTGGGAGAGTCTATTCAACATAAATAATGAACTAACCTAACTTTGTGTAAACAGACCACAATATAGAAATATGTACACATATGCAGTTGTGACTGACGGGTCTTTGTTCTGAATTTATACAAACACTATTTCATTTTATAGTAAATTAGTTTTGGCTAGTTTATGTTTATGAACAGAGACCTACAGATGCAGTTTAGTAAAGGAAACTCATTTGTGAATCTGAGTTTAAAGTTTTTATTAAACTTAAACTTGTAACTAAGTTCAAATAAATCTTAAACTGAAACTGTGCTTGTTTGTAAAAAGTGATTTCAGAGCCACTCAGTTCTACCTGATGGAAACTGTTTGCCTTCAGTGTTTTGTGCTTCACAGCATCACTAATTAATGACTCTATTAAAAGACTGGTTTACCGAGAGAGACACTGGAGTATTTTCACCTAAAATGAGTTAATGAAGCGAGTCTTCTTACAAAAATGATAACAGGACATCAGAGCCATAATTAATCTTTTAGTACTTTTATTTTGATACTTAAGTACATTTGAAGGTAAATACTTTAGTTCTTTTACTCAAGTGGAGGTCTAAAGGGAGGAACTTCTACTTTTACTGCAGTAATATTTTACCTTGGGTGTCTCTACTTTAACTCAAGTACATGGTTTGTGTACTTCGTCCACCACTGCAAGTGAAAGAATACAGGCAAGGAAAGTGCAAAACTCTGTGTGGGTGGAGCAATCTGATCATTTACAGCCAAATATATTGCAAATATTCTGGCCAGTGTTGGCCTGGTCAAGCTTAAGTTGACTAAAATCTTAGTCGGACCATGATCCAACCTACGTTTCACAGTTTAATTGGAGGATGAGTGAGACAAGTGCGAGCAGTGTTAAGCTCAAAAATCAGCGCTACTCTTTCTAATAAGGGAACTCAAACTAATAGCTGTTCAAAATCATCTTTACTTTGAGGACATTTTGACAAAAAGAGAGAAAAAAAAGACTCGAAGGAGCAACACAGAGTGAGTCTCTTTATCCATTATATATGACTGTTTTGGCACTGAGTCTTTGTCCTTTCCGAGGCGTAGCTGAGGGGTGGACAGTGCCAGCCTAGCGAGAAACTTCTGGCCCCAATTATGGAAAGTGAAACATCACCCATCATCAGTCAGCCATCATTAATAAAGCATCGATTACGCTTTATGGTGCCCTCAGGGTAGTTACCACTCAGTTATGAGAGACTGATGCAAATGTATTTAACCCCTTAAAATCTCAGGATTATTACATACTCAGGCTTATTATTCAGTAACCTCAATGCAAACTGGCTGAGCTATTCTTGGGATACAGAAGTGTGTAATAAAAACTATTTAAGGAGTTAATATAACCTGGGTTTGTTTCTACGGTTTGGTTTACAGTATGGGATTAATATAACCAGGGCTTATATCTGTGTTTCATTTTGTAGCAGGTAAAAGCTTTATTACCATTATCTAAACATTACTGACATTCTGGGACTAAAATCAGTAAAAAAAACATCGGTAAAAATAACATTAGCCTGCCTTTCCATGTATAACTAATCCAATCCAAACTTTACTTTTATTAGAATAATAAGATCCAGCCATTGGTGCATGTGTAAGTCATTTATATCTACTATATATGGCCTTATATCAGATTTTTTTTAGGGAAACAGGGTCTCCAACTCTTTTCCTATAGATGAACCTTCCTACTGAGTGGTTTCCAGCTGCAGACGTTCCTGTAGATCTTTATTAGATGTTAAATTTGTTCACTGCTCTTTGGATCTAATCTCTGCGGGGCTCTGGGAGGAGGGGCTATGAGGCTGAAACCGCTAACAAGCAGCGAAAGCTAATCTCCACCAGTTAGCATGATGCAGTTGCAAGCTAAAATCATGGACACCTTCCTTTGTCTCTGCTAAAGAAATCCTGTTCCAGACAACCTGCCATTTCTTGCAGGCACAGCGCAGTGTAGTTTAGTGTTACTATGCAAATGATTCCTCCTCTCAGCTTAATATCCGTCCTGTAGGTAAACTGGATCCTGTTTGTTAAAGCAGTGAAAACATTAAATTGTGCAGTGTTTTGGCCACAGATGGACTGGCCTTAGACTTGTCCCAGCTGGCTCACAACTATCGACCAACCATTCTTATCCATCCAGTGTACACTCACTGGTCACTTTATTTAATCTGGAATAAATTGTCTTGTTTGTTAGCTGCTTTGCTGACATCACCTAAGTAAGTACATTGGCTCCTTTAGAATTGTATAGAATGGGCTCCCGAGTGGCGCAACCATCTAAGCGTTGGCCCTATCATCAGGAGATCGCGAGTTCGATCCCTGGTGATGCTGCAGCCGTCCGTAGCCGGGAGTCCGAGAGAGCACAATTGGCCTCGCTCTCTCTGGGTGGGTGGGATGGCCCCCCCTTCTCCCCCCATCACTCAGCGCGATGCTAGTCTGTTAGCTGACGTAGCAGATCTGGCGGTTGGCGCTTTCCTCCGAGCGCGTTCAGCTGTCCAGTGACGTTGCGTGAGCGGCAGCTCGAAAAGAAGCGGTGGGTGGCTTCAAAGGTCTCGGAGGAAGCTTGCGTTAGCCTTCACCCTCCTAGCATTGATAGTATCGTGTGATTGGGGGAGTCCTAACTAGCGGGTGGAATTGTCGACGACTAAATTGGGGAGAAAATCGGGTACAAATAAAAAAAAAAAAAAGAATTGAATGAATTGGAAAGCTTGTTATTGGGCTACTTTACAAATGTTAGTATTGCTGTGTGAAACCAATGATGTAGTTAACATTGCTTAACTAAGTAATATAACTGTTTTTCCCAGCTGGTTAGCTACCTGGCAAAGTACAAACTTCACTTTAGACTGAAATAAACAGGCTCTTTCACTATATTGTTACTGAACTTCTTTACATATTCATTAGTTTAGCTATATAACAATCAGAAGGGAACTGTCATGGCCCTCTATGCCTTCAGAGAGATATTCTAAAAATAATATTTTAAAATCAAGCAGTTCTGATTTTATCTGATCATCTTTTGACAATCAACATCTAAACATATACAAATCTATGCAAATAAATCCTTCAAACCTGCCTATTCAGTCTGTGTTGGAATGTGAAGGGTTAAACTAAAGAAGCCCCTTTTACTTCCCAGTAGCAGTAGAATGATAGTGACTGGTGGTCCAGCTATACATTTGCAGAGGGCCGAGCAACAGTAATCCAATGAAAGACCAATTTCAAATGACAGTAAAATTGACCAATCATGTCTTCCCTCTAAATGGGTGGGCTTGTTATCGCTAACTATATGACAAGGTCCGCCCACTGTGGGGACACAAAGCTATTAAAAAAGCTAGCTAGCTTGTTGGTTCATGATGAAAGGCGAGAATAGTGTTAGCACTAGTGAGGAGGACATCGCTGTAATTTTTTTATCAATGCCATTTTCTCAATTAACTTTTAATAAAAAGTTGGAGTTAATCGGCGAAGGACGACCTACACCAGAGCTTCAGGGCTTACTTTGGTGCAAAAAAAGGCTTTTGAGAGGCATTTCAACTCCAGCAGTTACACCATGATACCCCTGGATGACCGGCTCGACCAAGGAGCAGAAGCTCTACTGCTGGGACTCCTTGCTGTTGGGTGCGGAGAGGGGGTCTCAAGCCATAGATGTACTTTGTGATTTAGGAAGTTTATCCAAGTCAGCCCATCACCATCAGAATGCTTGAGAAGCAATTGTTGATGAATTTAAAAGCAAAGGATCAGTTGCATGACCCCTCCATCAACCACTTGATCCAAAAGGACAGGAGGATGGACTTCAAGTCCATTTTCAAGCAATGCCCTGATCAAAGGGTAGGTTATTTTAAAGTCTTACAGGCCGCCGTGTCCAATGATCTTATTCTGGCAGCCACTGTTTTTGTAACTAAATAAAGGTTTGTTTGGGAAAATGGCCATTATGCGGAATTATGGGTCATTTTGGCACTGATGTGTCCGACGGTCAATGTGTTGTTGGTTGTGTGTGGTAGGAGGGCGGGACTGTCATGCATTTGGAACCCCGGTCATCTCTATATTCCTCTGAAGAGCACACGGAGCTTGTATGATAATGCGATTATTTGTAAGAAGGATTTGTGTTTTGCATAAGAACCAAGCTACTTTGTTTAGTTGATAACCCTCTCTCTGCTATTTGCTCGTGGCGTTTCTAAGGCTGAACTATCGTCTTATTTTTTGTTGCTTAACTTTTGCAGTACTTTAGGAGGGGCCACAGTAAACTAGACTGTTTTTTTATTATACGTGGGAAGGGGGAGGGGTCAGAGGGCTGAGGTTTAAGAGTTACGGTTCACTACTGCACACAATGACATAGACAGCATCACCTAGCTAAGTAAGTTGTGTTTTTTCCTATATAACTAGCCACATAAGTAACAGGTGGTAGCTTTAAGGTAAATTGTCAGTTCGAATTGTCAGTTCAGAAAAGTAACAAACAGTTCTGTATTTACCATCAACTAAAAATTACATATCACATTTTAAGCTAACTAATTTGCTAAATATCACTGTAGACCGGAATAAATTGGCTTTAGCAGATTGTTTTACAGATTACCTAGCTAACATCACCTAATTAAGAAAGATTGATCAGTTAATTACCCAGATATAGTAGGCTACAAAAAAATCTGTCCAGTCTGACCCAATGTTTTGAAAGGCCTGGGTCAGTTAGCAAAGTTCTACCCCCCTTTAGACTCTAATTAATTGGCTCGTTTAGGAGACAAATCTTGCTAATTTGTTAGCAGGCTAATATCACACTTTGTTGCAAAAATTATGTAGTTAATTGCGTAAAATGAGTGTTTTTTTTTTTTTCCTGGCTAGCTAATTAGCTTTAAAATTACCACTGCAGTGAGTTTTCTTGGTTAGTACCTCCTACTAATGAAGTATTAGCCATCATAAAGAAGCTGCAGTGCTGTACACTTCTGCACTCTGCTGCTGCTGCGGTCACTCACTCTGAGGATGCCCAAATAGTACAGATGATTTTTTACTCACAGTTGAGGGGCTGTAGTTGGATTGTGTGATTGGACAGGTGCATTGAGGATTCAGTTGGTGAGAGCCACTTACACTCTCTCTCTCTGTCTATCTATCTCTCTATTGCTCTCTCTCTTTCTCTCTCTCTCTCTCTCACTATCTGTGGATTGAAAGCATAGTCAGAAGATAGAGCAGCCTACTGGGAACTATCCCAGTCCCGATGGCCAATCCGTCCCTGGATTTGGTCTCGTCTGACTTCTCTCATTAAATTTGCTCTTTAGGAACAGCAGGGTTTATAGTGAAATCAGCTGGTGGTGAGCAGAACTGGAACAAATATGTTCTGCCCTAATTGAGGTTCCAGGGGATAGTCCCGAGGAAGGGCAGCCTAGATTTCCAGGTAAAAACATTGCCTGGACAAACAGGGCCACAGCAATGGAGTCGGACCTTGGAGTCTCCAAATGAAGCACTATGGGAGCTGGATTAGTTTTAGCTTTAACAGTGGAGATTGGATTAAAGTCACACAACAACTATTATTACTGTCAGACTGTAAAACTACACACTGCAGATTCATACTGGATTAAAATCACTCCACAATTATTACTGTCAGACTGTAAAACTACACACTGCAGATTCATACCGGATTAAAATCACTCCACAATTATTACAGTCAGACTGTAAAACTACACACACTGCAGATTCATACTGGATTAAAATCACTCCACAATTATTACAGTCAGACTGTAAAACTACACACACTGCAGATTCATACTGGATTAAAATCACTCCACAATTATTACAGTCAGACTGTAAAACTACACACACTGCAGATTCATACTGGATTAAAATCACTCCACAATTATTACTGTCAGACTGTAAAACTACACACTGCAGATTCATACTGGATTAAAATCACATTTATTACTGTTAGACTGTAGAAACTTCACACATTACAGGTTCATACTGTCTTAAAATTCCTACATAATTATTATTGTCTGACTGTAAAGCTACATGTTTTTAAATATTTTAATTTTTACAGAAGTCATAATCCCAGCTGCCCTTCACATTTTAAAGTTTCAGAGTGAATGGAGCAAGAAATGGTTAAAAATTAATTTGAAAAAAATCTTTGTGTATCAGCTTCAAATGAAAGTTTAGACTTTTTTTCGACTCTTATAAAGTTACAAATTTCAACACAAGATTCTGTTACAGTATCTATGGTCTCAGTTTGTTCTACAGTGTTCTCACTATCTGATGGATTCCAGCTACGCTTCACACTAGAACTAAACTCATGTTGCAGTTGCACGAACACTCTGAGGAGACGGTTTGAGCAGCGAGGAAATGTTTGCACACACCATGTAATAAGAATAGTTCACGAATTACATAACTGACTACAGTTACCATGAGCGCAGGGACTGACTCAATATTTGAATGGAGATATGTTCTCTACACAAAGCTCTTTCACACTGTGATCTTTTCTTGTATTCAAACAAGATTCATTTCTCCTCGCACGTCACATAAAGTCCAGCATGTCTGCAACCTCTGATGATGGTTTATGGTTTTATATTATATACGTGGCCTTGAGGATCATCTGTGAGCTCTGACTGTATTTCCTGACGTCTCCTCCTGCTGGACGTGTCTTTTCCCAACAGCGTACATCCCCCAGAGTTTATATGTGCTAAATGTACTGTAGGAAAAGTGATATTATGAGCCCCCCACTTTCCACCCCATCAGTAGGCCTGTCTCATCCTTCAGACATTTATATACGACACTAAGGAGGTACTCTAGACCGCCTCAGACCGCCGGACGAGAGTGGAACATTTCACACTGGTTTCCTGTCAGGTTTCATTTAGCCGCATTCAGCTCGGCCGCGTAGCGACACTCAAATGGTTCGGCTGGAGTGAATCCATCACGGCTCTCAGCGGCACGCTGATGGCGTCCTTCCTGCTAGGGCTCCTTTCCTCATCGTCTATATTTAACCGGCAGGAGGTAAATATTTAGTGAGCCGCGAGTGTGACGGTGTGCCGAGAGAAAGCCAGCCAGTCGCTCTAGGCTAAAACAAAGACACCGGAGTTGTCAGAGCGACTGGAGAGGAAGAGGAGAGCGAATGGAGAGTGAATGCTCATGAGTTCCTGAGACAGTTAAAGTCCACCGGGTATTCTGCTCTCACGCTAGTTACAAAAATCCATCCAGCAGCCTGAGATACAGCAGCCGCCTGTTAGTTATCTGGTGTCACTTTGTCCTTATTATTGTTTTCTTTGCTATGCGTTCATATTTTATTATGTCACTCCACTCGTTTCAGTGTTCGGTGAAGACTTTGTGCACAGCAGTAACTTCACATCAAATTCAAATCATAATAAAATATCTCCTCTTCTACTGACAGACACTAATGTAGCCTGGACTGAAAGTTTAGAATCTGCACTTTTTTCAATGAGCTATGAGTCAGAAATCATTCAACAGAATCTAAGAACACGGTTAGTTTTCTGGTATCACTTCACCCCATTACTGTTGCTTTGCTATGCATTCATATTTGATTACATTCTTGTCAGTGGGGTTATGTAGTTACTTAACTAATCACATCACTGGGCATTTGAATTACATTCTATATCAATAGGTTTGAGTCTGAGCTTCAAACTTTGCTTCATCCGTTTCAAAGTTTCTTTCAAAAAAATGATAAAAATGTAGCAAAACTGTAAAGGAAGTTCATCTGCTCCAGAGGTCTGAGCGGGATTGTTTTTTCAGGCCAACTCCTGCAAGATTTCAGCCCACTCCCGCCCGTTTCCACAGAAAATCAGAGTCATTTGTCCCGCTCCCACCCGCAACCAAAACGTTTTAGACCCGCTCCTGGCCATGCAGCTCTATCAAGGCGAACTGGCATCCAATATCTGACACAGTCTATTCACAAACACATTATTAACTGCTGAAATAACACAGCAGTCATGGCTCACTGTGAGTAACTTCACCAAACACCACTTATTACCAGTAAACACAAAGCAGGAATTAAACCACAGAGCGGGTATTTTTGGTGTTTTGTTGGGCAGCTGTGGCCATCGGACTATGAGAAGCTATGAGAAATTGTGTGTTGTTCATGTGATCAACTGCTTCACAGCTCTTTAGAATGACTTCATTCATTTTATTTATTTATTTTATTATTTTTCCTACTACATTGTTTATATATATGATTTAGTGATCGTTCTACTTTGTTTAGGCTATTTATTAATTTGTGGGATTTTTTTTACATTTTTTAATAATAAATAATTCAACAGAGTCTAAGCAGGAATCATGGACTAAATTGAAAAATGAAGACTGTGTAAGGAGTTGGTCGTTAACCCATAATCTTACAAAATGTGTCTTTAAAGTGTTCAACGTTTTATTTCTTGAAAACTCCCACAATGCACAAGTAAGATTGACTGTTCACTATAGTCTCTATAGTCTAAAGACAGCATCACCTCTCCAGCCTGACTTTCAGAAAGTTTTAAAATGTTAATTTTCAAAACTTGTGAATAAAAATAAACTGCCCAACAATAAAGTTTATGTCCTAGCATGACATTTTATCACTATCTCTATTTTCTACTTTAACGGAAATGTTTATCACCGCCTGTTAGTTACTAAGCTAAGCAGGTGCATTTAAGTCTCTGATTAAACTTACATGCCTAAATATTGTTGGGTGCTTTTAACTAACAGCTAGATAATGCATACCATTAGAGTACGCCGATTTGATCAGCAGATAGCTAACATGCTAAAAGCCTACATCAAAAATGTTTAAAAAAGCAAGCTTTCATATATGTTGTCTAATTGTCTATTCGCTCATCGCATAACTTTGTGCTGGGTTCAGCAGCAATGAAATGCTTATATGCACAGCACATAACATTAGAATCCCCATAGCAGTGCTAGCAGAAATCAGCATTATGCTAGCAATATTAATTGATAAAATGCTTCCCCATTACATGAATTGATTGCATTAAACATTGCTGTGTAATGAAATGTGTGACTGACACATGGCTGTGTATGGGTCTCAGTGTAAACAAGATGAAAAAAGTATTAAATGACTATCCATATGAATATGAATATGAATATGAATATGAATTTTCATCCCAAATATCACAACGTGACCAAGTGTAACATAATGAGTGAACTGACCTGCTGTTGATGCTACACCATTACGTGCAAACATCAGAGACTACCCTTCATTTTTTATTTATTTCTTTTTTTTTCGCCTGTCTCCTTTTCTCAGTGAGGTTCTTCTTGATCAGCTCCACATCCTTTCAGACCCACAGCGCTGAGTCGTCTTCTCACAGTGGAAGGATGGACAGAAACACCTGTGGATGTTTTCAGATCTGAAGCAGCTTGATTTTCTCCTCTCTCTCAGAGATGAAAGCTTTAAGTGCTGTTTATCTGATGGGGGCAGTTTTGGGCTCTACCATCTCTTCCAGGTGGCTGTTAGGAGCCCGTTTTCTCTGAGGCAGTTTTGGAAACCAGTATGTCTAATATCCTCAGACATATCTCCAGAAAAATGAAGAACCTTTTTACTTAGTGACTGTTTAAACTGGAAGTTGTCGATGCCTCAGCATCGCTGGCACCAGTAATGATTCAGCTATGGCGAGGAAATTAGACGTAACTGACAGGCATGTCATTTTTTAACAAACTTCAAGAGTGAAGTTCACAGCAGCTTGTCTGGCGTGACTGCAGCACGTGTTAAGCATTAGCGAGGCTTGGCCTGGAGAAAAGGCCACATTTGTACTGTTTACAAGCAATGAATGAGCAATCACTAAAGCTGATCAGCAACACTCTGTTTAAAGCACCGGGATGCTGTAATGCTCCCTAAGCCTCTGAGTGAACACACGCAGGAAGCACTCAGACATGGAGGAGCATCTACTCGGGGCTTTAATGACCCAATCATTACACTGGCACTCACTTCGCTCTTATATAAGTGATGGCTCCTTTCCAGACTGAAGAGGCTGCTTCTTTTGCGAATACTGCAAATACTGCGTACAGAAAAGAGAGCGCCAAGTCTTCAGCCAGCATTTAAATCACCCACCGGCAGCAGCGGGCAGAGACAGAATGTATTACAGAGTTCAGCATCCACCCACCAGGCCTAATGAAGCATACAGTATCCTTCACTGTCAGATACACTGGGCCTCCTGCTGAACGCTTCCTTTATCTTTGCTGAAGAAACGGAGGAAAGAATACAAAAAGAAATGCAATAATGATGCAAGTACACTGTCAACGTTTAAAGCCAATGTGAACTGGAAATCATAACAGATTTTTCTTCCATATCCTGATATCTTTGCAAGTGAAACACAGTATCAAAGAGGATCTCTTCATGATAGGTGGTGATATTATTAGTTAAAGGGCAGGAGTCGCCCTGTCAGATGGTCTTGGTCAATTTTCCACCCTTCTAAACAAACACTCAGAACAAAATTCATGAGATGTTGTGCTTAAAAGTAACTTAAAAGTAAGAAACTGGGTTAACTTGAAATTTTGAGTTTAATGAACTTTAAATACTAAAATTAACAAACGTAAAACACAAACTGTTCTTTCAACACAATATTACAAGTTCTTCATACTCAGATTCTCAAGTTAACCTGGTTATTTACTTTTTGAAGTTTAAAAGATCCATTTTTTACAGTATACAGCTGGTGGGTGAGTAGTTATATCAGCACTGGCAGCTATGACCACAACCCCTTATCTACTGCAGGTCGTTTAGCCTTGCAACGTTGTAAATATCTACGATTTCTCTGGAATTAACAAACTTTTTACTCTGAGTCAATCAATATGCATTTGTGCTGTTGAACTGTGTGCATATCTCACAGCACTGAAACACTCAGATGGAGGTTAAAATGATGATGCTAAAATATGACCTGAACAGCAATCTTCATTGGTCTTTTGGCACTTTTGAAGCAGATTGAAATCCAGCTTAGAGCTCAGTATTTCTGTGGACACTCTGCAGAGACAGAAAACCCGAGCTGAGCTGGGCTGCCTGTGTCTGAGTTAGCCCTGCTTTAGCTGCTGAAAGAGAGAGAACTTAACAACATTACAAAATGCTTGTCTCAGCTTCAAAGAGCTGAAATATTCTAAAGTCAATTAGTTTTTCATTCATAAGCTGAGCTCATCAAATCTGAAAACGTTAATGCATCTGCCATATTATACTCCAACTAACACTGTGGCTAGTTCTGTATTCCCAGTTGGTGTGGCTGCTTGTCCTGTAGTGAGTTTGAAGGAAGTGGGTTAATGGATGGTTGTGGACACAATTTCTGTCGTGAGTGAATTTGAGGAGGTTGAACGAGTAAATGTGAGTGACCGAAGGAGGAAACTCATAACACTGTGGTCATTCTTGGTAGATATTTTGTTTTTCATTCATAGACCCCACTGCCTGTTTCCTTCTTGTACTTCAGTTGCCGTTGTGTCTTCTTTCACTTCCAATGTGAACTTCTATCAACCCTAAGAGCCCCAGGCCATTCCTGGACATAAGCTGCTACCTTTGTATTAAGTCTATGGAATTTGCAGGATCGAAACTAGATTTAGGGACCATTTACACACTTACGCACTTTTTTATAGCATTAATAATAAATGAAAACTACGGAGCCCTGCTGGTGACATCCTGTATAAATAAAAATAATGCGTGGCCACACCTTATTAATGCATGGGAACGAGATCCTAATGCGTGGCCATGACTTAGTAAGGTGTGGGAATGAGACAATTAAGTCGTGGCCACGACTTAGTAAAGCGTGGGAACAAGATCACGGCTTACTAAGTCATGGCCACGCATTAGGGTCTCGTTCCCATGCTTAACTAAGTCGTGGCCACGCATTATTTTTATACAGTATGTCACCAGCGGGGCTCCGTTGAAAATTATATACATACATTGTCTAAACCGCTTATCCTTCTGGGTCACGGTGGGGTGCTGGAGCCTATCCCAGCTGTCATTGGGCAGAAGGCAGGATACACCCTGGACAGGTCGCCAGTCCATCACAGGGCAGACAGACAGACATACACAGTCACCCACACATTCACACCTAGGGGCAATTTAGCATGACCAATCAGACTGACTGCATGTTTTTGGACTGTGAGAGGAAACTCACATAGACACGGGGAGAACAGGCAAACTCCACACAGAGAGGACCCTGGTCGCCCGGGCCATTCTTGCTGTGAGGCGACAGTGCTACCCACTGCACCACCGTGCCGCCCAGAAAACTATATATATATATTTCAAATTTGAACACAGCAAAAAAAAATCGCTTGATACACAACATATATAACTGTCAAAGTCTTATGAAGCTGTGAAAAATGTAGTCTACATGTTTTCCAAGTATCAATGTAAATGTATTAGCATGGTCTTCATAGGCACTTTTTATGGGGGCCTATATGGGACACTAGGAACTTCATTCCTCCCTCTGCTGGACTGCTGCAGGATTAGGCAGATTCAACATGTGGATATACTGCTTTGTCATTCCCATTGGCTACTGGAGCCAAAACACAGACATCAATGAAGTGAAGCACATGACTTCATTAGCTTGTGCGACACTCGTCGAACAATTTCAGTGATTTTAATGAGTCAATGTAGCTTAGTTTTGTTTAGACCATTAAAGGTTAGCCGCAAGTTGTAGAGAAATCATTCAGCATTCATCGAAAACTAATCTAATTCATTTTATTAAACTTCTGAATGACAAACACCTGATCAGATCAGGCTGCTTGTTCTGTAGTGAGTTTGAAGGAAGTGGGTTCATGGATGGATGTGGATGCATAATTTCTGTCGTGAGGCTGAGCGAGTGAATGTGAGTGACTGAAGGAGGAACCTCACAAAACTGTGGTCATTCTTGGTAGACAAATCCTCTCTGTTTGAATATGTTTTTCCCCATATAAGCAGTGTGCATTCAGTCCATAAAATGCTGGACCTCTGAATGTGTGTGTCTATTGTGTTGATGCTTTATTTATGCATTTTTCAAGTACACAACATTGAGCTTCGCTCAGCACTGAGGCCATTTAGATTCAGTGGTTTTTGATTGTGAACATGTTTCTCCTTCTGATTTAACTTCTGTTACAGGCTAATGAAAGTGCCATTTGAACTGCAGAGTCATAAGGCTGGTATATTAGCAGTCCTTTTATTCTCCATTCTTCAGAGCTTGAGTCGCTTCTTGTAACTGATGTAGCCTTTTAGTCCAGTGTTTACTGTTCTAAATGCACAGGTTTGACCTTTTACCGTTTAGCAGAAGGGGGTAATTTACTGACTGCTGAGGCTTGAAATGGCAGCTGATTTAGGGAGACAGAAAGAGAGAGAGAGAGAGAGAGAGAGAGAAACTTAGGGACAAAGAGGGATAGATGCTGGGATGGAGGCAGGAGCCTCTTTTCTGTCCTCACCAACCTTGAAATCACTGGTTCTGCAGGGGGCGCTCTTATCAGGTAACATAGACAGGATCTACATTCACTCCATGCAGACTTTCCTCTGGTGTCCCACAAGGTTCAGTGCTCGGTCACCTTCTCTTATCAATTCATATTGGATCTCTTGCTGATCTATGTCTGGAATATACAGATTCTCCACTGGTGTGCCACAAGGCTTAGTGCTAGGTCCTCTTCTCTTTTTCACTTTATACTGCCTCTCTTGGTGATCCACATCTGCTCCATGCATACTCTCCACCGGTGTCCCACAAGGTTCAATGCTCAGTCCTTTCTCTTTTCATTTTATACTACCTTTCTTGACATTGTGTTATCTTCTTATCACTCACCTCATCTTTTGCACTCACCGTCTGACACTTCGGGTTTCTGCTCGCATCTCAGCATGTCTGGCTTTCATCTCTTCATGAAAGGCTGCCCTCCACCTGAAGCTGAATCCCAGCTACACAGCCCTTGAACACTGCTCCTCACTGTGATCTAGTTGTCGCCTTTGAGAACTCCTTGGTCACTCCGTCTAAAGAAGCATGGTGTCTTAGTGGATGACTACTTATTGTTCTGGGCTTGTGTTGCAAACCTGAATCGGTCTTGCAGGTCTTTCTGTTATGTGAATGATTCAACCCTTTCCCTCCGGGGAGGCTTGTGCAGCCCCTTGTCATCTCAAAGCTTGACTGCTGCAACTCACTCCTGGCTGGTCTTCCTATGTGGCCCATCAGGCCCTCGCAACTGATCCAGAATGCAGCAGCACGGCTCATCTTCAATCTTCCTAAGGTCACCAATGTCACTCCACCTCTGTGATACTGGTGACTGACTCACCGGCTCCCTGTGCTGCCCACAGATTTTAACCCCTGATGTTTGCCCACTAAGCCAAAACTGGAACATAGCAACAGTCAAATCCTGATTCATATCTCGAGCCCTTCAAGCTTCAAGTACAGCTCAGCTTGACCTGCTATGCTTCCAGACTTTTATAATCGTAAAATCGTGTATCTTTGTATCAATGTATGTAGGTATGAGCACTGACTGCTTCTGACAGTATAGTAACTCAAATATCTCTCTAGATTCTCACCTGCTTGTTCTAGATAAGGACTCATTCTCTAAACGGACAACAAAGCATCTTTGCAAGTGATCCTGAATAAAAGCATCTGTGAAATGCTGTATGAATGGGAGAGCGAGAGAGAGAGAGAGAGACAGAGACTGTGAGAGAGAAAGACAGAAAGAGAAAGAATTTGAGGGGTGGGGTGAGAAAGAGTGAGACACACAAAGAGAGCGAGAGACTGAAAGAGAGAGGTGGCTGAGAGAGAGATACAAAAAGAGAGAGAGAGAGGCTGAGAGACAGACAAGAAGAGAGAACGAAGGACTGAGAGAGAGAGAGACACAAGAAGAGAGAAAGATAGGTAGAGAGAAATGCTGAGGGAAACACAAGAAGAGAGATAGGCTGAGAGAAAGACAGAAGAAAAGAGAAAGATAGGCAGAAAGATGGGCAGAGAGAGAGCATGAGAAAGAGACAAGAAGAGAGAGAAACTGAGAGAGAGTGAGAAAAAGAGTGAGAAATAGGCTGAGAGACTCTGAGCGACTGTATCAGCTGGGTCGGTGCTGCTCTCTGAGTGACTGTATCAGCTGGGTCGGTGCTGCTCTCTGAGCGACTGTATCAGTTGACTCGGTGCTGCTCTCTGAGCGACTGTATCAGCTGACTCGGTGCTGCTCTCTGAGCGACTGTATCAGCTGACTCGGTGCTGCTCTCTGAGCGACTGTATCAGCTGGGTCGGTGCTGCTGTCTGAGCGACTGTATCAGCTGACTCGGTGCTGCTCTCTGAGCGACTGTATCAGTTGACTCGGTGCTGCTCTCTGAGCGACTGTATCAGTTGACTCGGTGCTGCTCTCTGAGTGACTGTATCAGCTGACTCGGTGCTGCTCTCTGAGCGACTGTATCAGCTGACTCGGTGCTGCTCTCTGAGCGACTGTATCAGCTGGGTCGGTGCTGCTGTCTGAGCGACTGTATCAGCTGGGTCGGTGCTGCTCTCTGAGTGACTGTATCAGCTGGGTCAGTGCTGCTCTCTGAGCGACTGTATCAGCTGGGTCAGTGCTGCTCTCTGAGCGACTGTATCAGCTGGGTCGGTGCTGCTGTCTGAGTGACTGTATCAGCTGGGTCGGTGCTGCTCTCTGAGCGACTGTATCAGCTGGGTCAGTGCTGCTCTCTAAACGACTGTATCAGCTGGGTCGGTGCTGCTATCTGAGTGACTGTATCAGCTGGGTCGGTGCTTCTCTCTGAGCGACTGTATCAGCTGGGTCGGTGCTGCGCTCTGAGCGACTGTATCAGCTGGGTCGGTGCTGCTCTCTGAGCGACTGGATCATCTGGGTCGGTGCTGCTCTCTGAGCGACTGTATCAGCTGACTCGGTGCTGCTCTCTGAGTGACTGTATCAGCTGACTCGGTGCTGCTCTCTGAGCGACTGTATCAGCTGACTCGGTGCTGCTCTCTGAGTGACTGTATCAGCTGACTCGGTGCTGCTCTCTGAGCGACTGTATCAGCTGGGTCAGTGCTGCTCTCTGAGCGACTGTGTCAGCTGGGTCAGTGCTGCTATCTGAGTGACTGTATCAGCTGACTCGGTGCTGCTGTCTGAGTGACTGTATCAGCTGGGTCAGTGCTGCTCTCTGAGCGACTGTATCAGCTGGGTCAGTGCTGCTATCTGAGTGACTGTATCAGCTGACTTGGTGCTGCTGTCTGAGCGACTGTGTCAGCTGGGTCAGTGCTGCTATCTGAGTGACTGTATCAGCTGGGTTGGTGCTGCTGTCTGAGCGACTGTGTCAGCTGGGTCAGTGCTGCTCTCTGAGCGACTGTATCAGCTGACTCGGTGCTGCTCTCTGAGTGACTGTATCAGCTGACTCGGTGCTGCTCTCTGAGTGACTGTATCAGCTGGGTCGGTGCTGCGCTCTGAGTGACTGTATCAGCTGGGTCGGTGCTGCTCTCTGAGCGACTGTATCAGCTGACTCGGTGCTGCTCTCTGAGCGACTGTGTCAGCTGGGTCAGTGCTGCTCTCTGAGTGACTGTATCAGCTGGGTCGGTGCTGCGCTCTGAGTGACTGTATCAGCTGGGTCGGTGCTGCTCTCTGAGCGACTGTATCAGCTGGGTCGGTGCTGCTCTCTGAGCGACTGTATCAGCTGGGTCAGTGCTGCTCTCTGAGCGACTGTATCACCTGGGTCGGTGCTGCTGTCTGAGTGACTGTATCAGCTGACTCGGTGCTGCTCTCTGAGCGACTGTATCAGCTGGGTCGGTGCTGCTCTCTGAGTGACTGTATCAGCTGGGTCGGTGCTGCTCTCTGAGTGACTGTATCAGCTGGGTCGGTGCTGCGCTCTGAGCGACTGTATCAGCTGACTCGGTGCTGCTCTCTGAGCGACTGTATCAGCTGGGTCAGTGCTGCTCTCTGAGCGACTGTGTCAGCTGGGTCAGTGCTGCTATCTGAGTGACTGTATCAGCTGACTCGGTGCTGCTGTCTGAGCGACTGTGTCAGCTGGGTCAGTGCTGCTCTCTGAGCGACTGTATCAGCTGGGTCAGTGCTGCTCTCTGAGCGACTGTATCAGCTGGGTCGGTGCTGCTGTCTGAGTGACTGTATCAGCTGACTCGGTGCTGCTCTCTGAGCGACTGTATCAGCTGGGTCGGTGCTGCTCTCTGAGTGACTGTATCAGCTGGGTCGGTGCTGCTATCTGAGTGACTGTATCAGCTGGGTCGGTGCTTCTCTCTGAGCGACTGTATCAGCTGGGTCGGTGCTGCGCTCTGAGCGACTGTATCAGCTGGGTCGGTGCTGCTCTCTGAGCGACTGTATCAGCTGACTCGGTGCTGCTCTCTGAGTGACTGTATCAGCTGACTCGGTGCTGCTCTCTGAGCGACTGTATCAGCTGGGTCAGTGCTGCTCTCTGAGCGACTGTGTCAGCTGGGTCAGTGCTGCTCTCTGAGCGACTGTGTCAGCTGGGTCAGTGCTGCTGTCTGAGTGACTGTATCAGCTGGGTCAGTGCTGCTCTCTGAGCGACTGTATCAGCTGGGTCAGTGCTGCTATCTGAGTGACTGTATCAGCTGACTTGGTGCTGCTGTCTGAGCGACTGTGTCAGCTGGGTCAGTGCTGCTATCTGAGTGACTGTATCAGCTGGGTCGGTGCTGCTGTCTGAGCGACTGTGTCAGCTGGGTCAGTGCTGCTCTCTGAGCGACTGTATCAGCTGACTCGGTGCTGCTCTCTGAGTGACTGTATCAGCTGACTCGGTGCTGCTCTCTGAGTGACTGTATCAGCTGGGTCGGTGCTGCGCTCTGAGTGACTGTATCAGCTGGGTCGGTGCTGCTCTCTGAGCGACTGTATCAGCTGGGTCGGTGCTGCTCTCTGAGTGACTGTATCAGCTGGGTCGGTGCTGCTCTCTGAGTGACTGTATCAGCTGGGTCGGTGCTGCGCTCTGAGCGACTGTATCAGCTGACTCGGTGCTGCTCTCTGAGCGACTGTATCAGCTGGGTCAGTGCTGCTCTCTGAGCGACTGTGTCAGCTGGGTCAGTGCTGCTATCTGAGTGACTGTATCAGCTGACTCGGTGCTGCTGTCTGAGCGACTGTGTCAGCTGGGTCAGTGCTGCTCTCTGAGCGACTGTATCAGCTGGGTCAGTGCTGCTCTCTGAGCGACTGTATCAGCTGGGTCGGTGCTGCGCTCTGAGCGACTGTGTCAGCTGGGTCAGTGCTGCTATCTGAGTGACTGTATCAGCTGACTCGGTGCTGCTGTCTGAGTGACTGTATCAGCTGGGTCAGTGCTGCTCTCTGAGCGACTGTATCAGCTGGGTCAGTGCTGCTATCTGAGTGACTGTATCAGCTGACTTGGTGCTGCTGTCTGAGCGACTGTGTCAGCTGGGTCAGTGCTGCTATCTGAGTGACTGTATCAGCTGGGTCGGTGCTGCTGTCTGAGCGACTGTGTCAGCTGGGTCAGTGCTGCTCTCTGAGCGACTGTATCAGCTGACTCAGTGCTGCTCTCTGAGCGACTGTATCAGCTGACTCGGTGCTGCTCTCTGAGTGACTGTATCAGCTGGGTCGGTGCTGCGCTCTGAGTGACTGTATCAGCTGGGTCGGTGCTGCTCTCTGAGCGACTGTATCAGCTGGGTCGGTGCTGCTCTCTGAGCGACTGTATCAGCTGGGTCGGTGCTGCGCTCTGAGCGACTGTATCAGCTGACTCGGTGCTGCTCTCTGAGCGACTGTATCAGCTGACTCGGTGCTGCTCTCTGAGTGACTGTATCAGCTGACTCGGTGCTGCTCTCTGAGCGACTGTATCAGCTGGGTCAGTGCTGCTCTCTGAGCGACTGTGTCAGCTGGGTCAGTGCTGCTATCTGAGTGACTGTATCAGCTGACTCGGTGCTGCTGTCTGAGCGACTGTGTCAGCTGGGTCAGTGCTGCTCTCTGAGCGACTGTATCAGCTGGGTCGGTGCTGCTGTCTGAGTGACTGTATCAGCTGACTCGGTGCTGCTCTCTGAGTGACTGTATCAGCTGGGTCGGTGCTGCTCTCTGAGCGACTGTATCAGCTGGGTCGGTGCTGCTATCTGAGTGACTGTATCAGCTGGGTCAGTGCTGCTATCTGAGTGACTGTATCAGCTGACTCGGTGCTGCTCTCTGAGCGACTGTATCAGCTGGGTCAGTGCTGCTCTCTGAGCGACTGTATCAGCTGACTCGGTGCTGCTCTCTGAGCGACTGTATCAGCTGGGTCAGTGCTGCTGTCTGAGTGACTGTATCAGCTGACTCGGTGCTGCTCTCTGAGTGACTGTATCAGCTGGGTCAGTGCTGCTCTCTGAGCGACTGTGTCAGCTGGGTCAGTGCTGCTATCTGAGTGACTGTATCAGCTGACTCGGTGCTGCTGTCTGAGTGACTGTATCAGCTGGGTCAGTGCTGCTCTCTGAGCGACTGTATCAGCTGGGTCGGTGCTGCTGTCTGAGTGACTGTATCAGCTGGGTCGGTGCTGCTCTCTAAACGACTGTATCAGCTGGGTCAGTGCTGCTCTCTAAACGACTGTATCAGCTGGGTCGGTGCTGCTATCTGAGTGACTGTATCAGCTGACTCGGTGCTGTTCTCTGAGTGACTGTATCAGCTGACTCGGTGCTGCTCTCTGAGTGACTGTATCAGCTGACTCGGTGCTGCTCTCTGAGTGACTGTATCAGCTGGGTCAGTGCTTCTCTCTGAGCGACTGTATCAGCTGGGTCGTTGCTGCTCTCTGAGCGACTGTATCAGCTGACTCGGTGCTGCTCTCTGAGTGACTGTATCAGCTGGGTCGGTGCTGCTCTCTGAGTGACTGTATCAGCTGGGTCGGTGCTGCTCTCTGAGTGACTGTATCAGCTGACTCGGTGCTGCTCTCTGAGCGACTGTATCAGCTGACTCGGTGCTGCTCTCTGAGCGACTGTATCAGCTGACTCGGTGCTGCTCTCTGAGCGACTGCATCAGCTGGGTCGCTGCTGCTCTCTGAGCGACTGTATCAGCTGGGTTGGTGTCAGACTAGAACAGAAGTCTTTCTCATCCTCGCTCAGGAAGTTTCTCAGAGATGTGTGTGTGTTTGTGATCCTGAGCCCTCGAGTCGTGTTTCAGTGCTGCTGCTCTGCAGGTGTTCAGCAGGTGGTTTTACCCCTGTGTTCTTGAGAAAAGTTAGCACACAAGCAGCAGCCTGAAAGTTGCTTTTGAAATTATTAATATTGTTATTATTATTGTTGTTCCTTCATATTAAGGATGAACTGACAGTAAATCAGGCATTAATTAAAACCTAGTGCTGCAGTTATGAGCACTCACTGATGAAGAAAAATAGCTGTAATTTTCTGCCATGGGACCAATTGTATCCAACTGCAGACCAGCAGTACCGCACTTGCAGACCCGCACTATCAGACCTGCACAGCTCCTTACAAGTACGCCTCTAGTGGTTCATTTCAGAATTGCAGTCACTGCTCTTACAAGAGAATTTTAATGTGACAATTTTTTTTAGCCTCAAAGTGTATACAGTACGCAGTAATGCTGCTTTCAAGTGCAAGTGAGGTGATGGTTTTGTACAAGGAGAAACTCATTAACCTTTTGTGCACATTAAAGTGGTTTTTCTAACAGATAAAGAGAATACTGGGTTGTGAACTGGGTGTTTATTAGCTTGCTGGTATATATCAGCCTATTTTACTGGTGTATTGAAACCATACACTCTTAAAAAACTATGGATAAAGGTTCTTCAAGGATTCCTTAGTAAACAAAATGATTCGTTGTAGAACTATGAGTTCTACATGGAACCATTTCATGTTTAAATAGTTCTTGGTGAAATGGTTCTTCAGATTGATATCTGAGGGTTTCTTAAACGTTATCCAGTAATAGCAGAGCCAGTTCTCTTGTAATAGGCATCTGTATGTACGTCTCTCATGCTCTCCATGTTACAAATGGCAAGCTTCTTGACCTTTACATGACGTCATATCCGAAGCTGACAGCGCGGGGCTGACAGTATGGGGCTCACAGTGCGGGGCTGAAAATGCGGTACTGCGGTTCAGCAGCTAGACACTTCTTGTGGGACTCGCTGAAAACCTGCACAACTTAACTCAAATAGTCTGTTTTCAACAAAACAAACACGAAACAGAGGAAAAACACAACAATTCACATACTGAGTCACTTAACCTAACCAGTAATTTAATGATAATCAATATACACCTTTTTTGTTTGGTCCTGCTTTCAGATTCCTGATTTCTTATTATTCCTGAAGTAAACGCCTCAGTTCCTGTTGCCGAACTGCAAAATCTTATTATTTTTATTGTTGTTATTGTTGATTATTATTACATGCACATTAGCTCTTTCTAGTATGCACACATGAAATGACACACTAGTGGTTCTGTAATCTTAGACAGGTGATGCGTGCTGATCGCTAGTTTTAGAATTATCACTGAGTTTGCTAAGGTATTGTTAGCTAGATAAATAATAACATGATGTCTGCATGTCTGGGAGCATCAGCTGATTTTCTTATCTATATTTCAAACAATGAAAAAAATGACATAGTGATCAGGACCAGTCACACTCAGGGGGAGGTCTCAAAACAAACATGGTGATTAGTACACAGTAAAAACGCAAACCAAAAACACACAGTTTTCCTTTGAATCATGTTGAAGTGCCAGAACTGAAGATGGTAAATAATGTATTGCAGATGCTGAATAATTCATACTAGTTACAGGATATTTTAAGTAGATATTAAATGATTTGCAAAAGATACAAAATAATTTATAGTAGATACTTTATAATTCAGAGTAGATACTGAACAATTCATAGTAGGTACTGAATCATTTATAGTAGATGCTGAATAATTCATAGTAGATACTGAATAATTCAAAGTAAATACTAAATAATTCATAGTAGATACTGAACCATTCATAGTAGATACTGAATATTTCATAGTAGATACTGAATAATTCAAAGTAGCTATTGAATCATTCATAGTAGATACTGAATAATTCATAGTAGATACTGAATAATTCAAAGTAGCTATTGAATCATTCATAGTAGATACTGAATAATTCAAAGTAGCTATTGAATCATTCATAGTAGATACTGAATAATTCATAGTAGATACTGAATAATTCAAAGTGGCTATTGAATCATTCATAGTAGATACTGAATAATTCAAAGTAGCTATTGAATAATTCAAAGTAGCTATTGAATCATTTATAGTAGCTATTGAATCATTTATAGTAGATACTGAATAATTCATAGTAGATACTGAATAATTCATAGTAGATACTGAATAATTCAAAGTAAATACTAAATAATTCATAGTAGATACTGAACAATTCATAGTAGATACTGAATATTTCATAGTAGATACTGAATAATTCAAAGTAGCTATTGAATCATTCATAGTAGATACTGAATAATTCATAGTAGATACTGAATAATTCAAAGTAGCTATTGAATCATTCATAGTAGATACTGAATAATTCAAAGTAGCTATTGAATCATTCATAGTAGATACTGAATAATTCATAGTAGATACTGAATAATTTAAAGTGGCTATTGAATCATTCATAGTAGATACTGAATAATTCATAGTAGATACTGAATAATTCAAAGTAGCTATTGAATCATTCATAGTAGATACTGAATAATTCATAGTAGATACTGAATAATTCAAAGTAGCTATTGAATCATTTATAGTAGATACTGAATAATTCATAGTAGATACTGAATAATTCATAGTAGATACTGAATAATTCAAAGTAGCTATTGAATCATTCATAGTAGATACTGAATAATTCATAGTAGATACTGAATAATTCATAGTAGATACTGAATAATTCAAAGTAGCTATTGAATCATTTATAGTAGATACTGAATAATTCATAGTAGATACTGAAGAATTCAAAGTAGCTATTGAATCATTCATAGTAGATACTGAATAATTCAAAGTAGATACTGAATAATTCAAAGTAGCTATTGAATCATTCATAGTAGATACTGAATAATTCATAGTAGATACTGAATAATTCAAAGTAGCTATTGAATCATTTATAGTAGATACTGAATAATTCATAGTAGATACTGAATAATTCATAGTAGATGCTGAAAAACTCATAGTAGATGCTGAATAACTCATAGTACTCACAAAAAAATTTCAATAGATACTGAAAAATCATCTACTGAAATCATTTACTGAAGAAGTCTTAATATTAATGGCTGGATAAAAGCCCTGCAGATTAAGAAAGCTACCCTGTCTGCCTGTGCTGTTAAGTTATGGATAAATTTATGATTGCTGCACACTTACAGCCTATTGCCTGCAGCCGCTCAGTGTTACACCATGAAAGTGTTCTTACATCAGTAGCATCGCGCGACTCCACGGCTCACCTGCTACATCCTCATGATCTTTCATTGTCAGTGTTTTTGAAGGTTTCTCATATATTAGTACAGAAACCTGAGCAGAGTTGCAGAGAGTCCTGAAGAAACTTAAAACACCTGGAGTTTGAGTTTAAACAGCTTAACAGTCAGATTGGGGACAGTGATTGCATCTTTTTTGCTCGTTTTTTTCCTGAAGATTTGCTTGTGCAATTTATATTTCAGAAGACAGCTCCAAAAGCCCCAGCAAAGGCAGGGCCAGGCGTGCTTTTGCATTTTAAAGCGGGGCGACTGCTTAATTTTGACAGTTCTCTGTGAGAAGTTGAGACGGCGCGAGTCTTTATTATCTCCTAATTACTAAAGAATCAACCCAGCTTACCGAGTTCTTCCCAAAGGCTCCTGCTGACAACATGCACGTCTCACCGCTGTGGCAGAAGCCTGCATGCTAACCACTGGATTACAATAGAAACCCACCACCATGCACACCACATTTCCCACACAGACAAAGAGAACAAAGACGATCCAAATACATCTGCAGGAGACAAGCGTGAAAAATAGAAACCTTCAAGTCCCAGAATAAACCTACGCTCAGAGGGAATTCCGCAGATTTTTTAGAGTTTGAGATGTAAACGGAGAGATTCAGACTGGTTTGGTGTGAAATGGTCCAGATGTCTTTACAGTGGTGGTGATAGGAACCAGGGGTCGCCATGACTACAACACAAATATAGACATTTTATTTACTATCCAGAACCACCAGTGAACCTACACCAGTCTTCTGAGTTTATATGGAATGTTGATGATGGAAAATAGAGGAAAATCTGAAATAATAAGTTTTCTTTGGGGACTATTTTGCCTCACAACACCCTGCATGTATCCCTCCACCATGAATGGCTCAAATAAGTGGATTAACAAGACGTTTTAAGCCAAAACGTCATTACAAAACTATCATAAAACAGTGTCTCAGACATCAGTCAGTGTATCTATAACCATTTCATGTAGTAACTTTCTGTGAGGGAGCTTTTAGAGGTGGACGTCTGGTTCCTATCACCACCACTGTGAACAGTTCTGACTCTAAGTTTCTCTAGAACAGCGCGTTTCACACCAAACCACTCTGAATGACTCTGTTTACATCTTAATTATGTAGAAATTTTGAGAACTCTTTTACGTGACTGCTAGTGGGTTTTGAATTAGCAGGTTGTCTGAGAGAAAGTGGAAGCAGCCAGAACCACTTTATTTGTGTCGCTCCAGTGTTATAAAGTTGAATAAAACGTCATAAGAACAGAATTCAAGGTTCATTTCACACCAAGACACTCTTACATGCTATGATTAAAGAGTAAATTTGCCTTTATTTCCAGAGAAAATCCATGTAAAAGTATTAAAAAGTCGAGCATAGAAGAGGGAAACCTACCCATGCGTGGCGGCCACTGCCTTCATCTGGGTGCAATCTCTCGAACAAAGAATGGTGCATTTCCTTTACTTTCATATGGATTAGTCCTGGAGGTCAAGGCATTTTAAATACTTAATCATAACATGTCAGGGCGTCTTGTTGTGCAGTGAACCTTGAATATTGAGATATCCAACCTTGTTACCTGACTCTCCATGATATACCTGGAATCAGTCACTTTAAGTCTTTGTTCAGACTTTCTCTCAGTCTCATCTCAGCTGTGTCTGAAACTGAAGGCCGCTGTCTCAATGCCTCGCTGCCTCCGCCGTCTCATACGTCAGTTCCTTAGAAGGCCGCATTGTCCACTGTGTCGGTGCTGGTGTTTTCTGCATTTGTTTCTAAATGCATATGAGAGGACACAAAGGATTATGGGATATATAAGGCAGCAAAGGACACATCTACGCTGCAAAGGGGCCTCAGCAGGAGGGGTTTTATACAGCCATTTGATTCAGACATGACTGGGAGCCTTCCTGCCTCAGAAAACTATAAGTGGGCAGTGTTTATGATGTTTCAGACATAGCCCTTAACAGCTGGAACAGCTGGAGTTTTGAATTTGTGCTCTATAGCAGTGGTTTCCAAACTTTTGCATGCCAGAACCCACAGGTAGAGTTAGTGTTTGTCCTTAGACCCACCAAATGTTCCGTAAGGTGAAATAAGATGTAAACAAATCGCTGCTGGCGGAATAAAATTAATTTTTTCCGTTTTTCTGTTTTTGAAATAGTTTGAATGTACCTGTTGGCCTTTACATTGTGTGTAAATTTCATGGTGAATAAACCAAGAGTAATGGCCAAAAAATACTTGGAAAAACGTCTGGTTCCATTGACTCACATTAAAAATAATGTATGTTTTTTCATTGTCCTGTAAAGTCATTTTATATTGATGCATGGGAATCATGAGATCATGCCTTATTAAGCAGTGATCAAGGCTTAATTATCTCGTTCCCATGCCTTACTAAGTCATGGTCACGACTTAATTATTTCGTTCCCACACCTTATTAAGTTTTGGCTGCACATTAGGATCTTGTTCCCAAGCCTTACAAAGTTGTGGCCACAACTTAATTATCTCATTCCCATGCCTTACTTTGTCATAGCCACAAATTAACGATCTCGTTACCAGGTCTTACTATGTCATAGCCATGACTTAATGATCTCGTTCCCACACCTTAGTGAGTCGTTTTCTTTATATGGGATGTCATTGACGAGGCTCTGTAGTTACATACCTATAGTGAGATTATGAATATGATGAAATGATGGTTTTCCCACCCTGGTATGCATTAATACCGCTGGACGTGCAGGGTGGTAGGATGGCATACATGCAATTAACTTCAGTTATATAAATGAAAATGCCTGTAACTTTACTTTATAACTGTTTCGTTTATGTGGTTGCCTTACTGTCTGTGTCACTGAACATGAAACACCAACAGTACAAATAAGACTAAATCAAGCTTGTTTTATTCAAGATGTGCT
This sequence comes from Colossoma macropomum, assembly GCF_904425465.1. Classification (NCBI taxonomy): domain Eukaryota; kingdom Metazoa; phylum Chordata; class Actinopteri; order Characiformes; family Serrasalmidae; genus Colossoma; species Colossoma macropomum. Next base: position 6,200,219 of record NW_023494784.1, read on the forward strand.
GTGGTACAGCAGTAAAGCTGTGACACTGATCTCGAGTGATAAACATTATTTTGCACTCCTATACTGTAAAAAACTATTCAATGTTTTAAATTAACCCTTCAAAATCTCTTATTACATACTAAGGCTTATTATTCAGTAACTACAGAGACTTCAGTGCAAACTGGCTGAGCTATTCTTAGGTTATAGAAGTGTGTAATAAAACTTTGGGACTCTGGCCTTTTAATGTGTTAAAAAAGTAAGTAACTTGGTTGCCTTAAAATTTTGTCATCACTGAACTTCAAATAATAGGTTAACAGAATGTAAAACTGTGATTATTGCTCTGTTAGCTTACTATTAGAAGTTCAATGTACTTCTAAAGCAACCAGGTTATTTTTTTTTTATACTGTTCAATAGTGAACGCCTGCTGGTGGACCCACAGTTTCATTACTTTATAGCTTGGCTGGAACTGAAATGTTGAGGAAAGACAACACTGAGATATGCTGGGATTTTAAGAGGTTAAGTAAGAACACTGAATAATTTTTAGCATGTACCTCAAAGCAAGCAGCAAAAAATAGACTTGAAGAGCTGCGACACCACGTCCATTGCATTGTTGTTGCCACTTGATACAGAAAGCGTAACCACTCTTTGTGCACACCGGAGTGCTTTGCAGTGCAGTTCTCCAAAAATATTCACTGATGCAGCTTCCTTTCAAGCAAATCGTCCCCACCATGGGACCCCCGGTGGGTCGCGACACTCAGTTTATAAACCACTGTAATAAGGTAACATATTCCAAACGTTCATCAGCAGAACTCTGCCTATTGACTTGTGTAATAAATGAGTTCTGAGTGAATAGCTTTTCGGTTCAGATGCAGATGGAGATGTTGAGAAGACGCTGGAGTCTTTAATGTCAGCAGACTCTTTTTTGATATGGAGCGTTGCTCAGATAATTAGATCATGCACGTCGGTTCAGGATCTAAATGGATTTCAGATTTCAAGATACACAGCATGGGTTCAGAAGCGAATAAGAGTGTGTTCATCATACTGCACTCTTTATTATTGTGAGTTATGAGCTGATATCAACGAGCATTTGCTCCTAATGATCAGTTCAGCCACCTGGTGTTCAGTGTTCTCAGACACAAAAGCATCTCAGCGTTAGCTTTCCTCAACATTTCAGCTCCAGCCTAGTTAACCAAAGGGCAGATACACAAGGGTTAAAATCCTTCACAGGCTTATTAGACAGTTACTAATGTTAATGTTTATTATTCTGATATTACTGAACTGCTCATTTTCTGTTTATTCAGTATTTATTTTAAAACCTCAGGCTTATTACAAACTAAGCCTTATTATTCAGTAACTACAGGGACTTCAATATAAACTGGTTGAGCTATTCTTAGATTATAGAAGTGTGTAATAAAACTTTGGCCATTTAATGGGTTAATAAAATTATTCATTAAAGACTGAATTATTCAATAAGGACTATGAATTACTCAGTAACTACTATGAAATTTTGGTATGTACTATAAATTATTCAATACTTAATATATTCATTACTACTACAAATTATTAAATGACTATGAATTATTTAGTAACTACTATGAATTATTATCATTATTATTATCATAATCAATATCATTAATTGTTTGGTGTCTAAATTGAATTATCATTTTTTAACATAAATGGTTGCATAACTACTATGAACTATTCAGAATCTATGATGAAATATTCAGTATTTAACATAAATTATTCATGAACTAATGATGATTAATTATAATAATGTTATAATAATAATTCAGAATAATGACTGAATTACTCAGTAAGTACTATTAATTATTTAATATATACTATGAATTATTTGTTAAATACTATTAATTGTTTGGAGTTTAATTTGAATTATTTAATTTGATAAATTAACAAATGGTTTCATAACTACTCTGAATTATTTAGTAACTACTGAGGATTCTTTGGTATCAACTATAAATCATTCAGTATTTATTTTAAATTATTCATTATGAATTACTCAATAAGAATTATGATTTTTTTTAGTATCTACAATAAATTCTTTGGTAACTAATATGAATTACTGAATGTATACTATAAATTGTTTAGTAGCTACTATAAATTATTTAATATGTGCTATGTTTCATACTTTGATGTCTACGGGTTACTTATAATATAATATTAAGTATTCAGTAAATAACATGAATCATAGCACCAATAAGAGTCTTTTCACTACACCGTGTGTCACTATCACAGGCTGTATCCATTATCCTGAGTTATGAGCTGATAATGGTGACTATTTGCTCCTAGTGATCAGTTCAGCCACCCGGTCAATGACAATAAGCACCCACTGCACAGCTCCAGTGTTCTCGGAAACAAAAACGCTGTAGTGTTGGCTTTTCACAGCATTTCAGCTCCAGCCTGAGGGAAAAGGCATCAACCTCTCGCCACACTACAGCACTTCCGAGAGAAAAACACGCTGCTACACCAGATACCATCAGCCGGCGGAGAAGTGGCGAAAAACACAAACGTTATAAAACTGACACCTCATACTTTATTTTCCCCACGAAAAACAAGAATTGCAGGGGAAAAAGGCGATAAGAGCTGATGAGAAAGAGGAAAAAGCTGAAAAACGCCGCGGTAACCACCATCCTGTTCTGAAGGGTGATTTTTATTTGACAGATGCAGAACCGCCAGCCTGCACTATATACACACAGATACACAGCTGGACAGACGTACACCGCACATCAAAGGCTTAGGGACGCTTTACCCTTAAAGTACCCCAAAGTCATCATTTAAACCATAGAAAAACAAATAAACTCTGCTGAAAGTTGTTAAATGTTCTTATGTTTTATTGTCAAATCCAAGAAACTACTTAAAGATCTATGAAAATAAACTCCCATTGCTTCCCCATTTATATCCCCACCCCTTTCCACCACTACCTATTAATGCAGAGCATCCAGATGGGGCAAGTTCCCATCAAGATTGAGTGGATTTTGGTTGGATTTGATTTTTTTGGTTTTTTAACTGCATTACTCAATAACCCAGCTGAACTGTGAATAGGCCCACGCATCCAATCAGGTATCAACATTTTGATTGACATATTTGAGGCACACCTGTTGAGAGGAGACTGTTGCCCAGCGGTTAACCGGTTCAGTTTATGATTGATGTGATGGATGTGAGTACAGGCGGTAATATTATGATTCTGTTGATCTGTTCAGCAGAGCCAATAATCTGTTCATGTGAGAGCTCTGCTAATTAGGGAAATATTAGACAAACACAAATCTAATTTCTTTATTGAAATCATTTTAGTTTCTTTGTCCAGGCATTTCTTAGATGTTTGACAGAGACACTAAAATACATAAAAAGCTTTTGGTTCTTCGTAGAGTGATAAAATAAACACATTTGTTTGAAAGACCAATAGTGCCACCTATTGACAACTTAAACACTTATCTGCATAGACATCAGAGGTTAACATACTCAGAAAGCTTATGAACCCATGAAGCTCAGTTTCACTTGCTCAGATTGCCTCAGTGTAGTGTCAAAGAGACAGAAATGCTGGTGGTGATTAGCCTTCTTGCTAAGCTAATGTTAGCCTTTGGTGCTAACAACACACACCTACCATAGCAATGGCCTAGCATCATCTTAGCAACCACCTGGGATACTGTAGCAACAGCCTAGCAACATTTAAGCATCCATCTGTAATACCATAGGAACACCTACCAACATCTTAGCAACCACCTGGGATAGCATAGCAACAGCCTAGCAACAACTTAGCAACCATCTGGGATAGCATAGCAACAGCCTGCCAACATCTTAGCAACCACCTAGGATACCATAGCGATGGCCTAGCATCATCTTAGCAACCACCTGGGATACTATAGCAACAGCCTAGCAACATTTAAGCATCCACCTGTTATACTATAGGAACAGCCTACCAATATCTTAGCAACCACCTGGGATAGCATAGCAACAGCCTGCCAACATCTTAGCAACCACCTGAGATACCACAGCAATGGCCTAGCAACATCCTAGCAACCACCTGGGATAGCATATCAACAGCCTACCGTCATTGAAGCAACCACCTGGGATAGCATAGCAACAACCTAGCAACATCTTAGCAACCACCTGGGATAGCATAGCAACAGCCTACCAACACTTAAGCATCCACCTGTAATACCATAGGAACACCCTAGCAACATCATAGCAACCACCTGGGATAATATATCAAGACCTCAGCAACCACCTGGGATTTCATAGCAATGGGTTTGTCAAGCCAACTTAAAGTTCACTCACAACCTTTTCCTATTCTAGTTGTGTTTGTCCACTTTAAATGATTAAATCTGTCGTCAGAGTAGTTTAGTCCACGATGGTCAGTAAAATGGATCTTCATGTGGAAATGAAGCTTCTGTGAGCTGCTGTGTTTCCTATCACTGTATAAAAGAAGCTCCATGCTGCCTTGATTGCTGGATGCACTGCGTTAGTTTCTGAGTGAGTGTGAACACATTCAGAACACGATTCACACCACTTTGGAAATGTGTTTCATGCATTTATCGTTTCTCTGTTTCATCAGAGAAACAATAAAGAGCCACTGAAGTGTGAAGTATATTGATATTCATGTTTGCTTGAGTAAAATGGATGTACTAAATGGCCATTTTGACTGGAAATTATATCAGTGAAAGGTGGTTTCTGACTTTTGCACCATACTGCATCTGTCTATCTATCTATCTATCTATCTATCTATCTATCTTTTTTATGGTGTAACAAACAGATCTATGGGTCCATTTGCGGTGTGCGTGTATGTATGTGTGCTGTTATAAATGGCTGCAGCATCACAGCCAAAGGACGCACTCTGGAGCGTGACAGCTTGAGTAGGTGCTTGGAATTGTTGACATGAAAAAGGTTGTTTGTTTCCGCCGTTGGACAGCAGCTAATAAATGGAACCGTTCAGCAGCAGGCCGCTGTTTCAGGACCCGTGTGGTTTAGGTGGGGTGTAACTCGTGGGAGAATGTGGCCTGACAGAGGAGAGTGTTCACCCCAGAGTGGGGCAAAAGCTGCCTTAAACCGCCTCCTATAGGGCTGGTTACCTCTCTCACTCTTTACAGCGCCTGACACTACAACCCAATGTGGCCCGATGAAGATGGCGTCTAGTTGATGGCTCAGAGTCTTTGTTCTCTTTGTGGTTCTTTTTGAGTCTTGGTTCCCTCAGTGGTTCTTCCGCTCTTTGGGAGTTTTTCCTTTGAGTCTTGGTTCTTCTCAGTTGTTCCTCCTCATGTTCTTTAGGAGTTTTTCCTTTTGAGTCTTGGTTCCTCTCAGTGGTTCTTCCTCATGTTCTTTAGGTGTTTTTCCTTTTGAGTCTTGGTTCCTCTCAATGGTTCTTCCTCATGTTCTTTAGGTGTTTTTCCTTTTGAGTCCTGGTTCCTCTCAATGGTTCTTCCTCATGTTCTTTAGGTGTTTTTCCTTTTGAGTCTTGGTTCCTCTCAGTGGTTCTTCCTCAAGTTCTTAAGGGGTTTCTCCTTTTGAGTATTGGTTCCTCTCAGTGGTTCTTCCTCATGTTCTTTAGGTGTTTTTCCTTTTGAGTCTTGGTTCCTCTCAATGGTTCTTCCTCATGTTCTTTAGGTGTTTTTCCTTTTAAGTCCTGGTTCCTCTCAATGGTTCTTCCTCATGTTCTTTAGGTGTTTTTCCTTTTGAGTCTTGGTTCCTCTCAGTGGTTCTTCCTCAAGTTCTTAAGGGGTTTCTCCTTTTGAGTATTGGTTCCTCTCAGTTGTTCCTCCTCATGTTCTTTAGGAGTTTTTCCTTTTGAATCTTGGTTCCTCTCAATGGTTCTTCCTCATGTTTTTAAGAGGGTTCTCCTTTTTTGAGTCTTGGTTCCTCTCAGTGGTTCTTCCTCATGCTCTTTAGCAGTTTTCCTTTTGAGTCCTGGTTCCTCTCAGGGGTTCTTCCTCATGTTCTTTAGGAGTTTTTCCATTTGAGCCTTGGTTCTGGCCTGTGATGGACTGGTGACCTGGCTCCAGCACTTCCCATGACCCAGGAGGATAAGTGACTTAGAACATGTGTGTTTATTTATATTGATTTTATATTGAGTTTAAATGCGTTGTATTGATTCTTGTTTCCTCTCAGTGGTTCTTCCTCATGTTCTTAGGGAGCCTTTCTTTTTTGGACTCTAGGTTCCTCTCAGGGCCTGCTATGTTTTTTGTGTTTCTTTTTTCGGTTTTTCTCGGTGTTGTAGCTTTTTGTGCATATAAACAATCAGCAGACTCACAAAGCTCAGTGTTCCCTCCAGAGGGAGAAACTCTGTCCTGCAGAACCCACTTTTCTCATCTGCCTCAAATGCCTCACTGGAATTCCAGCCCTTTTTTTGTTATAAGATGACATCATCTCATAACACAGGACTTAATTTACTTGGAACTTGTAGCCAGCCACTTTCAACCACTCTAGCGGTTGACCAATCAGAACAGATTGGGCAAGCTGACCAATCACAGCACGGTGGGCTCATCAGGAGGCGGGGCTTAAAGACACAGGGGCTCTAACAGAGCATTTCAGACAGAGGGTGAATAGAAATGAACAGTATGAGAGAAATAAGATGTTTTTGGAACATTGAAGCTGTAAATCTATTCTACACCCCCAAAAATGATCCTCCTGAGAGCTGCTAATTCATTCGTGTCCTCTGTGGTGGACATGAGTCCCCAAAGGATATTTCAAAAACCATATAAGCTACAGTGCCGAAACCTGGTGCGCCATGTAGAGACATCCTGGCCTTTACACTGATCTATCATTTGTTGTTCTCTGTCATTCATAACAGGAGCTCTGCCTTTTCAGAACAGCTGCCATCTCTGGACCATGTTTTATGGGTACAAGAGAAGTAAGTAGTAGAAAAATATGCATTTATGATGTTTCTAAAGCCTATAGTTGATCTGTTTTAGGCTACTTTTCAGAATTTTTATTGATATGCATAACATTTTAACCACCTAACAGTATTTTTATTTTTATTTATTTATTTTTTTTTGATGTCCTCTGTGGTGACACTGGAACTAACTTAATCTGTTTTTACAAGAAATTCATAACATCACAGATAACAGAGAAAATTAAAGGATGATCACAACTCTTGATCCAGTTTGAATTAGAAGCAACAACATGTAAGCTTAGCAGTTAAACACATTACTGTGATGTTACTGTATCTGTCTTTTTCTTTTTGGTCCTCATTTTTTTGTACCACCAGTATTTTAAGTTTTACTCTTACTGCTAAATGGACAACTGGAATAAGTGCATGCAGGCATTTAAGCTCAGGATCTGGGCTTTATTTAATTTCCGACTTTATTAGAAAATCTCCTTTTACATAATTGTACATTCAAAAAATCAAAACATTAAAAATAAATTAATTCTCATCCCTCTCCATTCATACCTACGATTCATCCCAAAGCCGAACTGACCGGGTGCCCTGGACTTACTCTGAGCAGCACATTGATGATCAGGACTTTGAAGACTGCTGACAGGGTTTTTGAAGTTGTTGCTGATGTTGCAGGTTTTGGTCTGATGCAGTATAAGGAAACAAGAAATATGACATTAACATAATTAGCATGCAACGTCCTGTTGTCCACTAAAGGGCATTAAGGACATTACCTAAAAATGAAATGAAAAGTGTTTTTGAAAAAAAAAATCTTGGTGACAATTTTTTTCAGCCAACAGATTTATTTTATCGTAAAGTTACTGAAATTCTCAAATTTCTAATTTTTTTTATTTTAATTTTTCTGGGTCTCAGGAGGACATGGACAGTGTAAATGAGCACTTTAAGGAGTTTTACCTGGCAGCAGCCAGACTTCCATCCTGATTCTGAATTAAATTAAAGTGAATAACTCAAATACCACATAAACACAGGTGTGTTCATCAGCTGTATGTTAGAGAAGAAAACGTAGTCGCACTCGTAGAAATACGGAGTGAGTTTGCTGGAAAATCTTTAACGTTGAGCAGCTTTTCTGTGCTGTTGTGTTTAATTTTCTGGCTGTATTTTACAGAGACTGAACACATTGGATAACATCATGTCCTTTATCAGCTGCAGCACCTCCTGCCTGTTTACCGTCTAACATCACCGCTGTGGTTTTTATCTGCAAAAATAAAGATACGTTTTAATTCCTCTGTCAGTCGTCTGGCACCTGCTGCCTTCTGTCATGTTTCACATTAACAGAAACACCTGATTTGTCGTATGACTTTATTCTGTCAGCTTTTCCATGAATTATTCCACAATGTATTTACATGATTATTTATTCATTTTCTTTTTTTTTTATCTGTAAAAGTTTATTCAGCTCAAGTGAGCATAAAAACGTTTATGCAAATGTTTGCTGTTTCCATCAAGTCTTTTTTATTAGATATGTCAAAATACGCAGATGGTCTCCCTTGGCAACACAACCATATTCCTAGACAACTGACATCAATATTAAAGTTGCATTTGCTTCTTCTGAGTTTAGAGCCACATTATGAGTCAATATGACAACACCACTCACTAATAATAATAAAATAAACAAAATAAAAGCCTCTTTTATCATCTGCTTTGCTTGCAGAGGCACAGATTAAGGTGTAGAGTAAATCAACTGTTATATTATTGTTTGTTTTGTCACTTGCTTTTGTTCTTTTCTCCATTATTAGTCATTTTTATTTGATTAATCATTTTTATGCCTGTTTGTCTTGTTTGCCTTGTTGCTGCGAGTGCAGAACAAGTTCTCCCTGCAAAGAAGAGCTCATATTATTATAAATAATACAAAGTCAGGTTAATATAGTTCCTCCATCCAGAGTTCTCTCTATGAATTTGAACAGAGAGGATAAAGACTCAAGCTTATAGCAAATAAAAACATACAGTTGCAGCTTGAAGACTTTTTTCTCATGTTCTAATCCTGAGTTGAAACTGTGCCATCTAGTGGCAGATCCAGGAGTGACAGTTCACTATAAATACATCCCCAGGCATAAATAAATAAATATGTTTGTGGGCGGCCTGGTTTAGTATATATTGATATCTTAATCCAATTTAAGCCCTTAAAGCCAGTCTATTCCTTCACTGCCAAAATGAGCTGAACGCCTGTCATAATCAGGACAGGGAGAGGAGAGAGATGCTGGGAAAGAGACACAAAAACATGATAAGAACGACAGGAGAGATGGGGATTGAGGCATGTGAAACTAGCACTGAGTGTGATTTATTAGCTATAAATCAAAAGCTTTTGTTGTCAAGGTTTTTCTCGGATTTAGGGAGGAATTCCACGGATTATTAAAAAAAATCAGTGGTTCAGATGTAAACAGAGTGATTCAGAGTGGTTTGGTGTGAAATGGTTCAGATGTCTTTACAGTGCTGGTGATAGGAACCAGGGGTCGCCATGACTACAACACAAATATAGACATTTTATTTACTATCCAGAACCACCAGTGAACCTACACAAGTCTTCTGAGTTTATATGGAATGTTGATGATGGAAAATAGTGGGAAATCTGAAATAATACGTTTTCTTTGGGGACTATTTTGCCTCACAGCGCCCTGCATGTATCCCTCCACCATAAATGGAGTTTAAGTTCTTAGAACTATCATAAAACAGTGTCTCAGTCATCAGGCAGTGAATTCACAACCATTTCATGTAGTAACTTTCTGTGAGGGAGCTTTTAGAGGTGGACGTCTGGTTCCTATCACCACCACTGTGAACAGTTCTGACTCTGTGAGTTTATCTAGAACAGAGCGTTTCACCCCAAACCACTCTGAACCGCTCTGAACCACTCTGTTTATGTTGTGCCTATAACTGAACTTGCACTTTATTTTCACTGCACTGCAGTTTTAGCATTTTATTTATTCAAGTTATTATTTATTATTACATTTATTATTGTACAGTAAATACAAAAAATGTTCAGGGAACATTAAAAAAAGCCCAGAAAGGGCTTGTACAAACAAAAAAAAATTAAATAAATACAAGAAAAAAAAAATTAAATAAATACAAACAGACTTAAAACACTTTAAAAAAGTAAGAAACCTAGATGCTTTGAAATTTTGACTTAATTGAAATTCTAACAGTGAGTTAATAATAATAATCTAAAAAAGTTAATAAAAGAATCTGTTTTACATTCTGTTCACTTATTATGTTCAATGAGCCCATAATTTTAAGGCAACCAGGTTACTTCCTTTTTACGTTAAAACACTGAATCAGAATTTTTTGACTGTATTTATGTTTATTATGCTTATTTAATTTCCAATTTTATTATGTATTAAGCTCTTCTATTTTAATTTTTAACTAAACTTAAGCATGTCTTTAATTTCCTTTTCATTTAGGTTTTTCTTTTATATTTGTAAAGCATTTTATGATTAAAAATTATGTTTCTAAAGCATTTTATGATTAAAAATTATGTTTCTAAAGCATTTTATGGTCAAAAATTTGCAACACTACTCCAACAGCTTTTGAGTTAGAACCCCCAAACTGTGCAGGGTCATAGAGCCTAAACTCAAATAGGTTACTTGTGTTTCTGTAACTGATTAGTTTTCATACATACATGATATTGTTCCCCAGAGGAAAGTTCAGACTTCATACATTCAGATTTCATATTTCAAATCTATTTGCCACAAATGATGCCACAAAGGAATCTCACAGACAATACCTACAGACTCACATAGACACTAGCACATATATACACACACGTTAGCAACCACCTGGGATACCATTTCATTGGCACAATGAAATTTTAACCTCTTTAACTCCTCGAGACCACCGGTGGTTCCAAAACGCACTTCATCATATTCTTCATTTCATAATTTTCATATTTTATAAGCTTCATTCTAAAGGTGGGGGTCATATGAGAGCTGTAACTGTCCTCTTCAGTCAAATAGAGGGGTGATGTAATTTGTAATAAAAGCTTCTTTTGAACTTTGTAATAAAAGAAGCTGAACTCATCGATTTTTGTTTTCTACTGAAAGTCGACCCATTTTCCACAAATCTGAGCTAGTAACTGGATCTCATATGGTGTCTCTTCAGCGATTCTTGGCTTTCAGCAGTAAATTGTAAGCATATAGCATTATGTTTATGATCATAAAACACATTTTCTGTTCATTTGAGGAGAACTTTTACAACATTTATTTCATGCAGTTACTGAATAATTTGCCTTACGATTTGGGCATGTAAAGATGGGAAATCCAAAATATACCTAAGAGCATAAGTGGTTAAAGAAGACACAAAGTAAGAGTAAAAGGGAGAAAGAAAAACAAAGTGCAAAATACAAATACTTAAGAAAAAAAAAATAAAAAGAAATTAAAAGTATAAATGAAACTTATCTAAGTGTCAAAAAAACTTAATGACCAAAAGGATAAAGTGAGGTCATTTTTATTTTGACTGTCCAGAAATGAGGACGCTTCACTCAAAATAAAAAAAGAGGACTTTTATTTTGAAAAAGGGTCAGTAAAATGACATAATAGTCCAAATTAATATCATGTAAACATGTATGCCTTATGAATTTTAATTGAAACATGTTATGAATGTGTCATGTAGATGCCCTTCAAGTAAAGTGCTACTATGAGTGCAGGTGTGCAGTGATGGTGAAGGGTGTGTGGTCAGTCTATGGAGGATGTGTTAAAGGGTCTAGATTAGTCCAGCTGGATGTTGCAGTCAGTAGTCTTACCACCTCGAGGAAGAAGAAGTAGTTTCAGAGTCTGTTGGTGGTGGAAAAACACAGGAACACAATACGGTCGATCTGCCGTGCGGTCTGTCTGTCTGAGGGCTAAAAATACTGGGGTCTGTGTGGAGGTTTGGGCAGGTATCTCTCTCTCTGAGCCCTGAACCCGCTCTGAGCTCAGAGGGTGTTAATGTGTGGTGGCATTTCTCACTTTCTCCCCGCGCGGGGGTGATTTAGCTTCTGTGAATCGGCCCTGACAGCCTCCTCCATCACCGCACCGTCCGGGCCCACAAAAAACTCCCATAACCCCCTGCTCCAGACTGCAGGTGCGTCTGCCATCAGCATCGTGAAACCTCTGAGGTTTGGGAGGAGAAAGAAGAAAACGCTGCAGGAAAAACAGGCGCATTAAAGGGTCCGCGTCAACCGGAATTCTGAAAAATGGAGAAAACAGCCCGATTTGAATTCAAGGCTCTTGTGATGTCCCACATTTACATATATCTTTAGGTATATTATTACATACATTCAGCCTTGAGCAGTTTTGCCCCTGAAGTCATAAAGCGCGTTTCAGTCTGGAGTGCTTTTTAAATGAGGGCAACCAATCAGAACAGAGCTGATTTGCATACATTAGTCTTGAAAATACAGTAACAAAAATAAGGGGTGGAGACTGGTCAAATAAAAATGGATTTTGACTGTTTTTTTGGTGAAAAATAAAATAAAATACAGGAAAAATATATGATGTGTGCTCATTAAAGCAATAGTTTGGCAAAAATAAATCTGATGTACATAGTTGCTTTTACCTCAATGCAGCTGAGACACATTTGGTGTCTGAAATTCGCTTTGGAACCATGTACCCCACCAAAGCACAAACGAGCTAGTGAAGTTTGTATTCTAATTCTCCGCTTCACCTTAAATGGTGCAGCAATTACTTCACCATTTAAGGTGGAACGGAAAAGTGTGGAACTACAGTGTAGAAAGCTCATTAGCCAGTGTTTTAGAGAATACTGCACAACTCCACACAGTTAACGAGTCGGTGAGTCTACACTGTGACCCAAAATTGTTTACACAAATAAATATGAATGTGATATAAATTTGCTGCTGTATAAAACTCCACAATGTCAAATTAAACAGCAGCTCACAGAGCATCTCCTCTCCTCTCACTCTGAGTTTATCAGCAAATCAGCTCGACTTTCAGCCCAGAGATCAATTCAGCTCAATCCTGCAGTTTTCAGAGAAAAGAGAATGAACCTAGTCCAGAGAGAGAGAGAGAGAGAGAGAGAGAGAGAGACGAGTGGAGAGAGAAAGAGATGGATAAATAGAGAAAGAGAGAGTGATGGAGAGAGAAAGAGAGAGAGAGAGAGAGAAAGAGAGAGAGAGAGAGAGAGAGATGGAAAAATGAAGAGAGGGGGAAAGAGAGAGAGAGAGAGTGAGAACGAGTGAGTGTGAGAGAGAGAGATGGAGAGAGAGAATTGGAAAATGAATAGAGATAGGGAAAGAGAGAGAGAGTGAGAAAGAGCGAGTGAGAGAGAGAGTCAGAGAGATGGAGAGAGAGAGAGAAATGGAAAAATGAAGAGAGAGAGAGAGATGGAGAGAGAGAGAGAGAGAGTGAGTGATAGAGAGAAAGAGAGAGAGAGAGAGAGAGAGAGAGATGGAGAAACGGAGAAAGAAAGAAAGTGATGGAGAGAAAGAGAGATAGATAGATAGAGATAGACAGAGAAGCTGACTAAAGCATTCGGGAGTGGCTCCCAGATAAACAGCTCTGTCCGCTGGAGGGGTCAGTAGGTTGTAGATTGGGGTGTTTTGTTGATTTCTTTGCGGGACGTATGCGGTGGTGGTGGGGGGGTGGGGATTGTGGGGGGGGGGTAGTGTACATTTGTCACACTAATTCCATTTTAATTGCTTCAGCGAGAGCACGGGTGCGAATTGCATGTGGCATGCAGCTGCTGGTGCGGCCGGAGGAAAGCGCCTGTGAGCGAGTGAGCTCCTGCCCGCCCGCCTGCGCAGCGAGACAGAGCCGTAATGAATCTGCCGCCTGCTCTTCTTAATGCAGCCCGGGGTGATTTGTCAAACCGCTGGAGAGGCCGAGTCTTTCAGCTTCCTCAGCCTTCAAATCACTCTCTGTCTTTAGTTTGGGCTCAGCGGGAAACTCACTGCAGCCTGAGAGCAGCTTCGAGCAGAGAGTCAGTGAAAGTTGCTGGCTTGCACAGATTTTCACTGAATAACAAGAGTACAGATTCACAACGTCCTGTGATTAAACACTGTGTTTGAGATGATGACCACAGGAAACAAAAGGCCTGACCAGACCATACAAAAGTTGACCTTAGAAGTCTCAAGTTATCACTACTGTTTTTATATTATTTTTACATATAATAACATTTTTGGAAAAATGCCACGTGCACGTCTCTGACTAAGCCGGTAATTTCGGTATTGGTTCCACCTTTGAGTTCTGGTGTCTTGAGCATCTTTCAGTGTAAGTACAAAAAACCTTCGAGTGCCCTTTTGGTGATTGCGTTCCCCTTTAGTTTTCTGAAGTTCTCTTTAGTTTGAAGACGTTGCTCTGGTGTTTCTTTTGTTTGTCCTTAAACTCCCCCCTTTTGTTTATCAGCCCTCCTGCAAGACCCTCTACAGCATTGCCACGGTAGCTCTGTAGTAGTGCACTTGCCTGTGAGGTTGTGAGTTTGAGTCCTGCTTGGTGGAACCTCGTCTTTCTTTTTTACATGCTCTCGAGTCTGTACTGCTCTGCACTTGTGTCCACCTCTTGTGCTTGGCCGGTGGCTTATCCCATAGTATTCTGGTATCCAAACAAGGGAAGTGCCAGTTCGATCCCCACTTGGGGTAAGCCAGCCCTCACACCGCAGTTACAGTCTGTTGTCACGCATTGCAATAATAAGTGCTGCACATTTAAGGTAGAATGTAACAATAACTTCAAGTAACACTATTAAAACCTAAATTAGGGTTAACAGTTACACAAAAGACAGGCAAATGAAAATAACTCACCCTGCCATGCCAGCCTCTTCGAATTTACCATTCCATCTTAAATGGTGCAGCAGTTACTGTAATGTCCTGGCCTCATGCTAGGCCACCTCCAGCCACTAGAGGGAGATAAAGCACTATTAAGGGGTAATTAGGGCTGAGTGATAACAGCTGTAGGCACCCTAATTAAGCTCAGTCTTGAGTTCACACTGCCACATGCATGTCTCTAAGCCGGTATTTTTGGTATTGGTTCCACTCTTGAGTTTCAAGTTCTGGTTTCTTGAGTGTCTTTCAGCATAAGTATAAAAAAACTTTGAGTGCCTTTTTGGTGACTTTGTTCCCCTTTAGTTTTCTGACACTGCTTGGTGTTTCTTTTGTTTGGCCTTAAACTCCCTCTCCCACAAAGGACCCGCCAGTTCGATCCCCACTTGGGGTAAGCCAGCCATCACAGTACAGTTACAGTCTGGTGTCAGGTATTGTAATAATAAGTGCTGCACATTTAAGGTGGAATGGGAATATTGGAACTGGACGCCAACTTCAGCCAGTAAAACTGTGTGTCCACACTTTTGTACACTTTCATTTGTGTTCTTGAGTAGAAGGACGTCTGGAGGACAAGGTAGCTGTTTATATCTGCTGCTTCGATAGCAGCCGAGTCTTTCAGTTCAACTGAAAATTCACTCCTCCTCATAACAGAAGGATCAAGGCCAACATATACTCTGTTTTTTTGTTTATACCTTTCTCTCGTAATATCGTCTAGGGTAGCGCAGTGCGGACTCGCCTCCATCACGTCCATTCTGCTCTTCGCTTCCTGCCCTCCATCAGGATTTCACACATCATCAGAGACAGTCACTGCAAACAACCTAATTAACATATTCGGGTGGGGTGGTGCTGTGCAAAATATTGGCACACTATTATTTTATATGCTATTTTTCCAATATGTTAAACTCAGCAAATAAATAGAAATAGTGCAGAAACATTTCATATTTAAGTGTGTTCCCTGTAGACCAGTGATCACTTATTTTAATTTAGAAAATCATCCAAACATGGAATTTCACCAGAGATGCCCAAACTTTTGCATACAACTGTATATTATTGCATAATTACATTGTTTGATGACATAATCACATAGTTGGTTATATAATTATGTTACTTAACTACACAGTCAATTGCATTGTTACGTGTTATTTAACTCTCTTAGGTCGACAGTGTCACATGCGACATCAAAGGACGTCATACACAAAAGAATAAATATCTCAGCAGCTACAGACTTACTTTCATTTTTGTCATTTCATCAGATTAAATAGCAGTAAAATAAACCCATAATGACAAATCCAGTGCTGAATGTCTTCTGGGATTATTTATCCATTTTTCTGTGCCAAAAAGAGTTATTGTTGTTGTTAGCAGGGCTGTTAGCCATCCACTGACACCATGGGTCAAGTCTGGCGACCGATCAGATGATGTAATCCTCACTTATTGACCAATTACAGCATTTCAGCTGACCTGCATTGAGTATGGCCTTTCGTAATTTGGTCAGCTTTTCTGTCTAAATGAAACAAGCTTGTGTAGCTCAAACAATACAATGACTGAATTAGCTCATTCTGCTAGTCCTAACATTGATATGTTGGTCTCTAAGGGGTATTATTTATGAATATTTAAGCTAATATGTAATATTACTGCACTTCATAGGGTTATTTAGATTTTTCAAGGGTCACTGTTGGGAGGAGTACTAACCCACAGCAATGTACTCAGTCTACTTTGCCAAGAATTTAACATGATTCCTTTATTAGGATGAGGCTGCATTTCACTGACCATCCAGTGGGTGGTACCAGACCCAGCATTAAACCATTACACTTAGTTATGTTATGAATTACATTTACTGTTATTGACACGGACAAGTGTGACTTTTTTCTGTTGGTTTTGATGTTGGAGGCAGATTTAATGAGTTTAAGGAAACACTATCAAATGCTTGGAAAGGACCGCCAGCGAGACGCTCAGTTCCACAGCATTCAAGAACCTCCACATGATGTAAAATTTTCGGGAAGAAACCTTAAATTGATGTAAAACCAATATCTTATATACAGGTTATTTTTCCTCACAAAAAATTCGTATTTGAAATAAGGTTCTTAAGGGGACCAAAAGTGGTTCTTCTGTGGAGTCACTCAAAGAACATCTGCTTTGTAGCTTTGAAGTTTATGTAGAAGCATCGATAAAGTTTCAGCTCCTGAATGAGGTGAGGAAACTCTCGCTTTTGCAAAATGTAAAACCCACCTGATGTGAAAGGCTTGAAAGACATCTGGCCAGTTCATTTGTTTTTTGTGGCTCCGCAAAAACAACATGGCAAATGTAGAATAAAATTGCGTGCAGTGTGATAAAGTAATTTCTGAAAGTGGTGCTTTTTATGATGTTTGTGTGGTTTTCCGTTTGTAATGGCCTTAAGGGTTAAGAACAAAGAAAAATCTACTCAGTTGAGGTCCTTGTGAGAATGACTTGTCATAACTGGAGCAGAATTGAGGGATACAGGAATGAACTTGGTGAGCTTGCATGCATTAAAACCATTAGTGGTGAAACCATTAGAGGTGAGGTTTTGTAGACACTAATTACAAAAATCTGGAACACAAAGAACTCAGAAACAGCTGGCTGTTCTACATTATTTGTCCTGTGGGCAAAATCTGTAAATGACAAATCCCCATTAGTCATGACATCCAATAGTTCAATATCTATGACGCACCAACCCCTTATGAAGCCTTAGAACTGGTGGAAATAACGCTGTGTACACTCGGCAGCATGCCCTCCTCATCACATACGAAGCGCCGTGTGACTCATACATCAACATGAGCATTCACAGAACAAGACTGCAGTTCCTAAAAGACAAACAAGTGAACAGAAAGCAATTCTGAGAAACTTCAAGGACTTCAGGGTGGGCTTTTTCCTTCAACACTAAGCACACAGTCCTGGTTCAGGCATGGACAAACACTCTTCTTTAGCCTTAAGAACTTCTACAACCCCATTTCCAAAAAAGTTGGGACGCTGTGCAAAATGTAAATAAAAACAAAATGCAATGACGGGCAAGTCATTTAAACACTATATTTCATTGAAAATAGTGCAAAAACAACATATCCGGGCTCGTGAGTGGCGCAACCGTCTAAGCGTTGGCCCTGTCATCAGGAGATCGCGAGTTCGATCCCTGGTGATGCTACAGCCGTCCGTAGCCGGGAGTCCGAGAGAGCACAATTGGCCTCGCTCTTTCTGGGTGGATGGGATGGCTGCCTTTCTCCCCCCATCACTCACTAAGCGTGATGCTAGTCAGCGCAGGCGTCTGTTAGCTGACGTAACAGATCTGGCGGTTGGCGCTTTCCTCCGAGCGCGTTCGGCTGTCCAGTGACGTTGCGTGAGCGGCAGCTCGAAAAGAAGCGGTGGCTGGTTTCACAGGTCTGAGAGGAAGCCTGTGTTAGCCTTCACCCTCCTAGCGTTGATAGCATCGTGTGATTGGGGGAGTCCTAACTAGCGGGTGGAATTGGCAAAGACTAAATTGGGGAGAAAACCGGGTAAAAAAAAAAAAAAACATATCCAATGTTTAAATTGAGAATTTTTATTGCTTTTTGAAAAATATTTGCCCATTTTGAATTTGATGCCAACAACACATTCTAAAAAAGTTGGGACGGTAGCAACAAAAGGCTGGTAAAGTTGTGTAATGCTAAAAAACACGTGGTGGTTGATTGGCAACAGGAGGGGTTCACCACTCTGTGAAAGACTGCAACATCAAATAGTGCAACAATTCAAGAACAACGTTTCTCAACATAAAATAGCAAAGAACTTTAACTTTTCATCATCTACGGTACATAATATCATTAAAAGATTCAGAGAATCTGGAGAAATCTCTGTATGTAAGGGTCAAGGCCAAAAACCAGTATTGGCTAGCCATGATCGTCGGGCCCTCAGGCAGCACTGCATAAAAAACAGGCTCAATCCAAACAAAAAGAATCCAGGTGCTAAACTGACCTACCTGCAGTCCAGACCTGTCACCACTGAAAACATTTGGCACATTATGAAATGAAAAATACGACAAAGGAGACCCCGAACTGTGGAGCAGCTGAAATCCTGTATCAAACAAAAACAGGAAAACATTTCACTTTCTAAACTACAGCAGTGTCTCCTCAGTGCCCAAACACTTACACAGAGTGTTGTTAAAAGAAGAGGTGATGAAACACAGTGGTAAACAGGCCCCCGTCCAAACTTTCTTGGAACGTGTTGTTGACATCAAATTCAAAATGGCATATATTTTTCAAAAAACACTAAAATTTCTCAGTTTCAACATTTGATACGGTGTGTTTGTAATATTTTCCTTCAAAAACTATGGTTTACATGATTTGCATATCATTGCATCCTATTTTTATTTACATTCTGCACAGCATCCTAACTTTTTTTGGAAATGGGGTTGTACTTTGAGTTTATTGAATCCAGCAATTGTAAAACCAAGCAGAGTTCTTATAAAAATAAAGAAACTTGTAAGTTCTTATGGGTGCAATATCACCTGTTAGAGGGCAAAAGTGTGCAAGTGTTGTTTGTTTGATGTTTGTTTATTTGATGTTCGTTAATAACACCTTTAGAGGACGGCAGCGAGTCATGTTTCATGACAGCTTTAGTCCCAGCTTCGATATGTTGGTCTCTAAGGGGTATTATTTATGAATATTTAAGCTAACATGAGACATTACGGTGTTTTTTTAAAAAATATGCATTTTGGAAAAAAAGGTTCTGTCTCCAAAGTCAGACTCTAACTTAGCTCTATTAGTTTCTGTGAGCCAAATCAGTATTTTGAATACACACAAGAGGACCAATCAAGTTCTGCTTCTTTGTCATGTCGCCGCTCTGCTCATTGACTGCGGAAAAAGTTTATAAAACTTTATGAAACATGAAAACGTAGCTGAAACTCTGATTGTCTTCTTGCAGCTCTTTAAAAAGTCTTATTGTCTTAAATTTTAAAAATACTAAGCCTTAAAGGTCATTAAATAGTGAACAGTTGAATTGATGGGGTCTTAATTACAACATCAACATTAATTTCATTAATTTATCCATCTTTTCTTTTTCTTTTTTCTCCCAAAATAAGACATTTGGGCTCAATAGATTCACATTTCTGATATAAAACAAAACCTCATAAGGCCTTTAGACCGACGTGCTACACTGACCTGCTGGGACAGTTTATTAGCTGGTTGCTGTCTAATCTAAAGGAAACTTAAACTAATGATTCCCACCTAAAACTGACCTCTGCACTGGACACAATATTTAGCACTGATCTTTAGACTTTAGAAGTTTTTGAAAAAGAAAAAGATGATTTGTCCTAAAACAAGAAATAAACGTCATAAAAATGTCATAGAAATCATTAAATGTAACGTTCTGACACAGACTAGACAGTCTATTACACTAATTTGATCGTTTAAAACAAATTACGAGTATAAACTGTTTGTTTTTCTTGAAAATTGCTGCTTCTTTTCATATTTTTCCAGGTAGAACCTCATAATTCCAAGCAGAAGGTGAGTTCTCAGGATTTGAAAGTTCTGTCTGCATTTGACCTGTTCCAAATAACTCTTTTACAAATTTGACCAGATTTTGATTTTGTACCTTTAGAATAAATGTATGATGTCTGTCATTCAAGGGTATTAAAGAAATGTGTTCCACATATCAGTTTTGCTAACTGGAATCCAAAATCTTCAAAGCTCAATATCTCAAAACTGCTCAGAACACAGACAGAACCTTATAATTCCAAGGGGACGAACTTCTAGCTGTCGATAACTGCGAGTCAGTGATAGAGCATTTGACAGTTTCTTGCATGTTTCTGCATGTGTGTGTAAGACAACAGACCTCCAGCCTCTTCCTTGAATGTTCTTCATACACAGTTTGGGGGGTCATGATGTTCCTCCTCTAAAATCATAAACATACAAAACCAAGTGGAGCTCCTCTTCATTAAAAGATGTGAGCTTATTAATAGCTCAAATGAAGATTAGTACTCCTCAGCTTGGGGACCTGGCCAGCTTAGCAAAGTGGAACATCTGATCAAGGTAATTAAACAATGCTAATTACGCTTCTTAATCAAACAGCTAATTACAGGGACCCTCACTGGTTCAATCTAATGCAAAATTATCTTGCACTTTAGCACAACGATGCGATTAGGTCTGCGAGTCTCAGGACGGACGGAAATCATTTCTGGGAGCCGCACCTATCGTGACGAGTGAGGAGAATTCAAGATCAGGCGTTTAACTCAGAGCATATTTTCATTATCTCGCCGACGTCGTCGCGAATTGCTAATGTGCATCTTTGCATCTTCTGCGAAATGCTGGTGTGTGTTGCCAGGCAACGTGCACTATGTACAGAGGGGGGGTGAGGCGTGTGCGAGGGTTCACTGCCGCGCTTCATGCACCAAGCCAAATAAACACAAGGCACAGTACTGTGAAAAAGTCTTCAGGAGATGTTTCTGAGATTAGATATTAGATAATCCACTTGCATAAGAAAGGAAGTGAGTAAAAGCTACAGAGAAAATGTGTCTCCTAACAACCACCTGGAAGAGATGGTAGAGCCCAAAACTGCCCCCATCAGATAAACAGCACTTAAAGCTTTCATCTCTGAGAGAGAGGAGAAAATCAAGCTGCTTCAGATCTGAAAACATCCACAGGTGTTTCTGTCCATCCTTCCACTGTGAGAAGACGACTCAGCGCTGTGGGTCTGAAAGGATGTGTAGCTGATCAAGAAGAACCTCACTGAGAAAAGGAGACGGACACATCAAACAAAGAAGCTGAACAATGGACTGACCACCCCAGAGTCCAGACCTCAACACCACTGAATGTGTTTGATTACTTCAGAAAATGATCAACCAGCTTCTAAGACTGAACTTTGGAGGTGTGTCTGCAGATTCTTTGAGGAACTGAAAGAGAGTCTCCTGAAAGGAATGGAAGCTGGAATAAAGGTAAAGAGTGACTCGCTGAACAATCAGACAGCTGAGATTAGATTTAGCTGTTGATGCTTCTGTGTGATTTTCTGATAAATGTTTTTTCTGCTGTTTTTATTGATGATGAAAAAGTTCTACTTCATGACCCTTTTGACTGGAAATTAAATAAACAAAGGACAGTCTTTGACTTTCATTATTCTAATGAGGAACCTCTACACTGATTAACAAGCTTTGTTGCCTTTTTACTGCCCACAGTCACCATACACTCTTAAAAAAAGATGGTTCTTCAATGGTTCTTTAGTAAGCAAAATAGTTCTATATACAACCATAAGCACTCTAAGAACACTTTGCATGCTGTAAATGGTTCTATATCGAACCTTTTTGAAAAGGTTCTATATGGCACCAAAAAGGGTTCTACTATTGTTAGAATGTCAAGCCTATAACAATAGAAACACTTTTTTGGTGCTATATAGAACCATCTACAAAACATTCTCCATCAATCTGAAGATAAAATAAGAAGAAAAGAAGAACCATTTCACCAGGCAAAGAACCTTTTAATCATGCAATGAGTTCTTAGTGTGTTCATGGTTCTATATAAAACCTTTCTTTACTAAACAACCCGGCTCTATATAGAACCTTTTTGAAAAAGGTTCTATATAACACCAAAAAGGGTTCTGCTATTGCTATGATGTCAAGCCTATAAAAATAGAAGAACCTTTTTTGTTGCTAGAACCATCTACAGCACATTCTCCATCAATCTGAAGAAACATGTCACCATGCAAAGAACCATTTAAACATGGAAAGGGTTCTCTGAGTGTTCAGGGTTCTATATAGAACCTTTTTCTTACTAAAGAACCTGGTTGTATATAGAACCTTTTTGAAAATGGTTCTATATAGCACTAAAAAGAGTTCTGCTATTGCAATGATGTCAAGCCTGTAACAATAGAAAACCCTTTTTTTGGAGCTATACAGAACCATCTACAGCACATTCTTCTCAATCTGAAGAACCATTTTACCATGCAAAGAACCATTTAATCATGCAAAGGGTTCTTAGAATGTTCATTGTACTCTATAGAACCTTTTTCTTTACTAAAGAACTTGGTTCTATATAGAAGAACCTTTTTGAAAAGGGTTCTATATAGCACCACAACAGGTTCTGCTGTTGCTATGATGTCAAGCCTGTAGCAAAGGGTTTTTAGAGTGTTCATGGTTCTATATAGAAGCTTTTTCTTTACCAAAGAACCCAGTTCTATATAGAACCTTTTTGAAAATGGTTCTATACAGCACCAAAAAGGGTTCTGCTATTGCTACGATGTCAAGCCTGTAACAACTGAAGAACCTTTGTTGGTGCTATATAGAACCATCTACAACACATTCTCCATCAATCTGAAGAAACATTTCATGATGCAAAAAACTGTTTAATCATGTAAAGGGTTCTCTGAATGTTCATGGTTCTATATAGAACCTTTTTCTTTACTAAAGAACCCCAGTAGTACCATCTTTTTTAAGTGTGTACTTGTTTAACCTGCATTCTGAATGTATAATAAGAGAAGCAGGACTGAAGGAAGAAACATTCATAACCTTCGATATGTGGAAAATACAACACTCAGCAGGAAAGTCAGGCAGATCTGACGGCCCTTAAAATAAAAGTTGAAGAACACACTGAAAAGATGGGACTTAACCTCCATATGAAGAAAACAAAGGTTATGATAATGGAAAAGACCATCAGCTTTAAACTTGTCAAGTAAAATGATCCTAAATATAGTCGAGAAATATGTTTCTCCTGTTGAGATTGTTGTGAGCTTAATTTAAGATTATTTAACTTAGACATGTTTCACTTGTTTTAAGTGATTTTATTAAGTAAAATTATCTCACTATATTGGCAGATAATTGTGCTTGTTTTAAGAAATGTGCAACATTATCTGACAGTATAGTGAGATAACTTTACTTGACAAAATGACCTAAAACAGGTAAAATTCTGGTAATAAGCTAAATAATCTTATAATAAGTGCATTACCATCTGAAAATGGGAAATATTAGATAGATCCACTAGATTTAAGATCATTTCACTTGACAGGATACCATTATTGGCAGTGTACCACTGATGGTGAAGATGTAGAGGTGGTGGGCAGCTTTTGCCTGCTTAGATCAATTATTAGCAACAAAGCAAGCAGCCAAGAAATACGACACAGACTGGAACAGGCATGAAGGAGCTTGGAAGGTCTTCAAATATAACGATTTGTCTCTACAAAGAAAGATCAAACCAAATCGAGCCTCAGCT
Organism: Colossoma macropomum; assembly: GCF_904425465.1. Classification (NCBI taxonomy): domain Eukaryota; kingdom Metazoa; phylum Chordata; class Actinopteri; order Characiformes; family Serrasalmidae; genus Colossoma; species Colossoma macropomum. The sequence continues at coordinate 6,224,010 of NW_023494784.1, forward strand.
CTCACTCAAAGCCCAGACAGTCAAACTGAAGCGCTCTTTTTAACTTTATTTACTGTTAGAAATAAAGGTTCTATGCAGGTATATTTCTCATTCATCAATGTACAAACAGTGTAAATGTTCCCTCAAAGGGACTACAGTGGTTTTAAGGTCTGATTGTGAACCTTAAATAAGTTTGTCTAGGTGAAAAGTTCATATTTGTACCTTTTCATAACCGAATGTTTTAAACAGAACAGTAAAATAAAAGCCTGGAGACGAGACGGGGTATGTGGAGTCAGTACAGCTTAGAACATACCATTTCAGTGGATTATGGTACAGTTATGTTCCCTGACTAAAGGTACTGAGATGGACCCTTGAGGGTCCCACCCCAGTGACAAGAGGGGCACTGACCCAGTGACAGTTTAGTACCTTTATTTCTGAGATTGTATGAAAAGAACCAGTTAATTGGAAAAGAACATTGGGCCTCGTTCACCAACCATTCTTAAGAATAAATTTCCTCTTAAACCCAGTTACGCAGCTGTCACAAAGATTCTGACATTCACCAATGTTTTCTTATTTGGGATTTGTTCTTAGGTACGCACTTACAAATAAAGGTACTAAACTGTCACTGGGTCAGTCCCCCTCTTGTCTCTGGGGTGGTTCCCTCAAGGGTCCATCTCAGTACCTTTAGTCAGGGAACATAACTGAACCATAATCCACTGAAATGATATGTTCTAAGCTGTACTGACTCCACACACCCCGTCTCGCCTCCAGGCTTTTATTTTACTGTTCTGTTTAAAACATTCGGTTATGAAAAGATACAAATACAAACTTTTCACCTGGAAAAACTTATTTAAGGTTCACAATCAGACCTTAAAACCACTGTTGTACCTTTGAGGGAACATTTACACTGTTTGTACCTTTATGGTCGAAAAATGTACCTGAACAGAACCTTTATTACTAACAGTGTAAGAACAGAATCTCTCAACTTTTTCTTAGGACCTTTATCAAGAACACATTTAAGAAGAAGCGTAGGAGGATATTGATGAATGAGGCCTAATATGCTTAGACCAGTTTAAGGTAAAAGAAGAACAGAACAGCCAGAAATTAGATAAATACAATCAGACAAATCATGAATAGCCATTAAAAAGCCTAAAGACCCAAACAAAAGACAGAACATTCTGCTGAAACACTTTCCAGTCGGTGAGCAGGAGTCAGGATCGACTTGATGGCACTTTATAATAATAGTCATTTGCGTCGCAGCTTGCAACCCCATCACAAATCATGTAATAAAATATTTAATTGAAGTTTTAACACATTCCCTAAAATCATTCACCTTTAATCGGTTTTCTTCTCAGCAGTGGGTCAGGTTTATAGAATTCAACCAATTTACATTAACATCATGACAAGCTTATTAATGGATTAATCAAAATGATGAACATCCGAGATTCAGGCTTGTGAGAGGGAACTAAATGAACTCAAGTGCCAGAGGGAATAATACGTCGAAACTCGAGTCAGTGGGGTTAAACAGTATGGGACGCCCGTCTCGAATCAGGCATCGCTATGGAGACAGTGCAGAAACCGAGCGGAGGCAAGGTTTCGGCTGCTGAACGTAATCAAAGGAAGCAGGCCGACGATTCTCCACACTTCTCCCGCTCCTCGAGACAAATCTAAAGCCGGCGTGCCTCCCACACAGTTGCGAGTTCAAGGCCGCGCTCGGCGATTAGCGTTTAGCCTAGCGTTTCAACAAGGCCTTAGCTGGAGGAGAACCCCATGGCTAGGCATTAGCATACATTTCCAAGTGAATGGTTTTCTGTGAAATTTGGATGAGAGTCAAAAGTGATGCACTGGAGGTTAGAAGAAGAGCTAGCGCTCCTCTCAGAGCCTCAGCACATACGTACGCTGTGTGCCGAGTGGCAGCCTGGCCATGTCTCATCCGTCACTGGAGACAGAGCAGTGAGGGACACTCGCAGTTTGCTGGAAGCTGTCCAGATTAATTATAAGGGGTGTGGGAATCCGTTTAGCTGACTAGCCGGCTAGCATTTGTTCCCATCCCATGACAGCAATGCTAGCGCTCTGGGGCCTAGCGCACCCGAGCTTTCAAGAAACCGGAGGTGCTTCTTGATTTATGGAAGATCGGTTTCAGACACTACCTGCTGAATCGGTAAACAACGTTGATCAATCTTCTTTAGTCATACAAACGGCCGCCGGTTTGAAGTATGGCACGCTATTAGCATAGAAACGCTGGATAATAACACGAATCATGGCCTGAAGAGATTTGTGGAGAGATTCTGAGTGAAATTGATTTTTTTGGCAGATTAAAAAGACCAAAGACCACCCGTACTGCACCAAGGATGACCTGAGGCCCCCAAATTTGCTTCTTTGAGATGTCATTATCTATCCTAGCTGGAACCGAGGGACCCCCATCTGTCCAGTACAGTAGGCTTGGACACACCAACTTAAAGAAGCATTGCTCTGGTCATTCTCCATTTGGAGGGGAAACCATGTCTCAAAAGTTTTAGGGCTTAAAAAGATGCTTAAAATATTAGATACAGCTGCAAAAGTTGGTGTTTACATTTACACAGTCGACCTAAGATTAAATAACACTTTTCCCTTATGATTCTCTGATTTTTCTTCATAATCGCTCTGCATCTGTAAAACAGCTCATCACAAAACCAACTTTCAAACCATTTTTAATATAAAACAAAATTTTCAACAGGTTTGACTGAGGAATTTGTAAAAAACAGATTCATGTTTACTTTTTGTATCATTCATCTTATACTAAATTGAAAAAATCTGTATTTTATTTTAAAAATTGATTTGTCAGTGTGATTTTGGTCACTGGTGCTATCAGGACTCTTATTTTACATTTTAACACAGTATTTTCAGCTCTATTAAACTGTTTTTTTGGGTCGAGGCTCATCAGAGAGGAAGCATCTCAAGGCTTGAGAGGGCGAGTCACACTAACTCACTATATTTCATTAATTTATTAATAATTTTGACCATCAGGCAGCTCAGAACTTCTATGTGTCACCAGTGTTTTGTGCTTTAATGGCTGGGTAATGAAAATTATCAAAATAATGCCAAACATCATTTTTATTACTGATTTTAAATACACAAGTTCACCTGATCAGCCAATGAGTCGGCCGATTTACAGAATCCTCAGTTTTAACCAGAATGTCACTGGAGTCACCGTCACTGGTGTTACACCATATTCATACAACACCAGTGACTGTAACATATGTTTGGAATTAAGCTCTCCTTTTTGCATATATAATGATAGGAGATGTTCATAGACATATTAACATTATTTAGTTTTGGGATGAAAGAAACTGATTTTTTAAAAAATGTATCCACCTGAATTCACCCTCCAAATGGAGAATGACCTGCTCATTATTTTCTGTATTTTCAACACCTTAGAAAAGCAGTGAAGAGATCGAAACTCTGAAAGACTACATATGGAGTTATGCAGTGACCAAAAACCAAACAAATCCAAACCAAATCAATCGAGCCATTTTACGAACACAAGTAACGTTCCATCTCTCTAGAAGAAGAGCATCTTTATTCTCTATAGAGTAAAAAAACACGCACACAGAAAAACAGGTGTTTAGAAATGCCAAAACATGTAAAGTCATATATGCAAATTAAGAAGTGGTAGTGTTTTTGGAGCTACAGTGCCAGTCAAAAGTTTGGACACACCTACTCACAAGGAACTGTTCTTTATTTTCCGTTTTTTACTTTCTATTTACCTTATTTCTTTTTATTTTTCACTTTTTTATTTCTGAATAATAGTGATGTTATCAAAACTATGGAATATGAAACTCTACAGTGATCAAAATCCAAATTATCTTCTTCAGTAGACGCCCACTCCACCCCACTTTGCCTTGATGCATCTTTGCCGAGCAAGTTCCCCTCTTGTCACTGGGGTGGAACCCTCAAGGGTTCATCTCAGTACCTTTAGTCAGGGAACATAATCCACTGAAATGATATGTTCTAAGCTGTACTGACTCCACACACCCCGTCTCGTCTCCAGGCTTTTATTTTACTGTTCTGTTTTAAAACATTCGGTTATGAAAAGGTACAAATACGAACTTTTCACCTGGAAAAACTTATTTAAGGTTCACAATCAGACCTTAAAACCACTGTTGTACCTTTGAGGGAACATTTACACTGTTTGTACCCTGATGAATAGAAAACGTACCTAAACAGAACTTTCATTTCTAACAGTGTAGGGGAAAAGTTTTTATGTGTTTTGTAAATAATTTCATACATAGGCATCAACTTCACTGCTTAAGCACAAGCCTAAAATATCTTTAAGATTATGAAAATCAAACACTGTGGCTTTGTCCATCATTACTACATACTGCTTGGTAGTGACTGTGCCTTAAAGTAGTAGGTAGTAAGCATAACGCGACATCAGTTTGTCTGCCAAAGATACCTGAATGATGTGCTACTCTGGCTGAATATTTCAGTGTGCAGCCACAGCACATCTTCTTGATATACTGCATTCCATAATGCGGCATGGGAAAGCTGCTAAGAATGGTTGCTAAGCAGTGATTGAAGAGCTAAGAAAATGATTGGCTCAGCCATTTATGTTGATAGAGTCTAGAAACGCCTCAGCCCTGCAGGACAGTAGTGGAGCGCAGGAAACAACTTAATGCGGGGCACAATTTAACACGGACGTTTACGTTGTTAAAGAAGGTCAAGCAGCGTGAGCTTCTGGCCACATTATCACATTTCCTAACTGCGGTCTCCCACCAAAATTCAGAGATATTAGTCAGCGTTTTAAAGAGATCTGAGCCAAAGAGAGTTTTCAGGGCATGTCAGTCATTTTTTTCAACACACGTTTTTTCGGTTACTGAGCTGTTTGTGTGATTCACAAAATCCAATCTTATATTACTGTAATCACCATCTCGTTTCCTACAGTGCAGCACCATTTAGAAAGAGCTGACAAGCTCACAGCAAGTGCAGCTGGGCTTAAGTCCAGCCTCCATACTGCGGGGTCAGTTCTTACACAGCGTTACAGCTCAGACACCTTCAGTACACAAAGACTAATGAATTGAATTCAGAACCATCAGCCAACTGTGTTTGCACACTGTGGAATAAGACCTCTGTGCAGTGAAACACCCACATACATGCACACTAGTGAACACACACACTAGGGGGCAGTGAGCACACTTGCCTGGAGCGGTGGGCAGCCCTATCCATGGCCCCTGGGGAGCTAAGTGCCTTGCTCAAGGGCACTTCAGTCAGGGACAGTACATTCAGTCTATTTGTTCCAGTTTACACAGATTTTAAGATGAAAAAGAGAAACTTCTGAAAACAGAGAGTTTCTCCTGCTTTATTAGAGTCTTTCAGATGTCAGTGTTTCAGTTTTAAATAAGTACAATAATAAAATTGACATTATCAGCTGGTAAAGCTGTAGTTATTCAGAAACAGTGTTCATATTTTACTGATGTGTGATGTTTTCATTTTCCTTTACTGGACAAAAATAAATCTGTCATTGTTTGACACACAGAATCATCACATATTGTTCATATATAATTTGATGTGTGTCTATCATTTGATCTGTCTGTCTGTCTTATAGATGATAATATATAATGCAGTATGGCTGGAGAATATATTTGTTTCTTATAACATTGAATTATACTGAATTGGTTGGTCAGACTTTTCTAGCAGGTGTTAAACTGACCCTCTGTCTGTTACACTGAACCCACCCATGGGCTAAACTGGAACACTGCACTTCCACTCATTTAGGGGATATGAGGAGTAGCATGCAGTATACCGTGTATATCAGTATAGTATGCAGTGTATAATACAAAGTATGCTATTTGACAAAGAACCTATGTGTCCAAAAGCATCTGGACAGGCCATCTAATGTGAATTCAGCTAATTCAGAGTTATTGTACGGACAAACTTGTATAATCTCTGTAGAAAAGCATTGACCAATAGAATGGGACACTCTGGAGCAGCTGCATATAAGCCTAAGGTCACCATGCCCAATGCCAAGTGTGGGCCAGAGAGGAATATAGGCCCCAGGGCTGTGGAGCAGTGGAACTGTGTTCTCTGGAGTGATAGAGCTCCATCCAGTACCTTTGGGATGGGTTGATCCAGAACTGACCATCCAACATCAGTACCTGACCTCACTAATGCTCAATCAAATCATCACTGCAATTGTCCAACATCTAGTGTAAAGCCTTCCCAGAAGAGTAGAGGCTGTTACTGTAGCACAAACTCACTATTAGGGTCTTTCTCCATTTGGAGTGGGAATTTAGGTGGATACATTAAAATATCCCAAAACTAAATAATGTTAATATGTCTGTTAACATCTCCTATTATCATATATACAAAAAGGAGCTTAATTCCAAACATATTTCACAGCCACTGGTGTTGTATGAATATGGTGTAACACCAGTGATGGTGACTCCAGTGACATTCTGGTTCAAACTGAGAATTCTGTAAATTGGCTGACTCATCGTTGGTCAGGTGATCTTGTGTATTTAAAATCAGTAATAAAAATGATATATTTGACATTATTCTGACAAAATTTTAATTACCCAGCCTTTAAAGCTCATAACACCAGTGACACATAGAAGTTATGAGCTGCTTGATAGTCAATATTATTAATAAATTAATGAAATATAGTGATCGAGTGTGACTCGCCTTCTCATGCCTCGAGATGCTTCCTCTCTGATGAGCCTCGACCCAAAGAGGCAGTTTAATAGAGCTGAAAATACTGTGTTAAAATGTAAAATAAGAGTCCTGATAACACCAGTGACCAAAATCTGAGACAAATGAATTTTTAAAATAAAATACAGATTTTTTAAATGTAGTATAACGTTAATGATATAAAAAGTGAACATGAATCCGTTTTACACAAATTCCTCAATTAAACCTGTTGAAAATTCTGTTTTATTTTAAAAATAGTTTGAAAATTGTTTTTGTGACGAGCTGTTTTACAGATCGACTATGAAACAGGATGAAAAATGAAAAATCAGAGAATCATGAGGGAAAAGTGTTATTTAATCTTAGATCAACTGTGTAAATGTACATACTGACTTCTGGAGCTGTGCCTGACATTTTAAGCATCTTTTTAAGCCCTAAAACCTTTGTGACATGGTTTCCCCTCCAAATGGAGAATGACCCATTAATACCCTTCATATCAGAAGATCTACAGACCGTTGGAGGTTGATCTAAACTTTTGACTGGAACAGTACATTACAGCTTCTGGCCATTGATTGATTTAGCCCCCCCCCACGTTGGTCACTGAGATCTGAGTATAGCTGCTCTACATGATGTGTTTTGCTGAAGGGCAAAGTGTGAGGAGGAAGCTGGAGGCTAGTGCTGGACACGGCCTCCGTTCAGGGCAGACAAATGAAAAGTAATTGAGTCAGGGCCCGGAAATCAGGCTCCGTGGAAAAGCAGCTGTCATCCTGAATACTGATCAGCAGGAACGTGATTGACAGGCAGTAACGGAAAACAAAGCCCCAAAGCGCAGAGGAATCCATCAGGGGAGCGAGAGAACATGCAAATTGTTAAACAGACAGATAGGGACTCCAGAATGGACTGGCAAGGAAGCCAGGAAGAGACTGAAGTGCGCTCCACTCCTGGGACATCGTTCCATAAATGAACAGTGTGTTAGTGGTTTTCTGACAGGATTCTGAGGCAATTACATCCTCAACGCCCATTTACTTCCAGCAAGCCTTCAATATCCAAGTTGAAGTGGGTACAAGGCTGTAGACTCAGCTGCCATGTGACCACTTTTTCAGACTCTTTCCATTTGGGATTGGCAGTGTGATTTGAATTAAAGTCAGATAGAAATCAATGCTGGAATCTTTGTTCACATTATAAGGTCAAATCTGGATTTTTTCTATCTAAATTGACAGAAATGTGATTATTTTTATCTACTATAAAAATAAAGATGCCAGAAAAGCATGAAACCATATAAGAACCTATTTTGGTTACCTATAAAGACTTTTAATGGATGGTCAGAAAGAAGATATGTGGGTGAGAAGAACCTTTTCATGTAAAGGTTCCAGGACGAACTCTTATAGTTGTGTAGAGTCCTTATATTAATGCTGTTAAAATGAGCAAACAAGTAAAAAAATGGTTTTATTCAACTGAAATAAATACTGCAAAGGAAACATTGTTAAGCAAAATGAAACACTAGATGCACAAATATATATATATATATTTATATATATATATATATTGCTTATATATATATATATATATATATATATATATATATATATATATATATATATATATATATAATATTACAGTTTTGATATTTACAGAGTTCTTTACACTTTTAAGAGGTTCTTCAAAATTACAAATCTCTTTTTTCAAATATGGATCATTAGGGAACCAAAAGTGGTTCTTCTTCAAAGAGTGTTCGTGCTCTTAGAACAGTGGTCATCAGCCCTGGTCCTGGAGATCTACCTTCAGTCTAATCAACCACATTGTGCCACACCTGCTTCAGATAATTAACATATTCAGAAGTCCTCGATTGGGTGGATCAGATGTATTATTGTGAGATAAAGAGGGGGGCAGTATGTTAGATGCAGGTTAGAACCAAACTCTGATGGAAAGTCAGTGGAGAGTCAGTGGTTGTGACTATGCTTGTGTGTGGTTTGCATGTAATTTTGAGAAATTGGCTAGTAAGAACAACTCAAACTGCAAGAGAAGTGAGAAAAGTACCCGACATTCATCTGACTGCTCGATCGGAGCTCATTTGGGCAGTTCATCAGGCATTGTCTCTCTCCTTATGGCAATTACAGGCAGAGAAAACTGTCATCTTAACCTCTTTTTGAGGAGCACAATGGAAATTACCTGAAGGCTTTACACTATATGGACAAAAGTATCTGTCTTAATTACAGAGTGCAGGTGTTTGGTCATACCCATTACTAACAGGTGGATCAAATCAAGCACATAGCCTAGCAGTCTCAATAGACAAGCACTGACAGTAGAGGGTCGAACTGATGAGCTCAGTGACTTTATGCACTGTCATAGGATGCCGCCTCTGCCACAAGTCAGTTAGTGAAATTTCTGCCCTGCTAGATCTGCCCCTGATAACTATAAGTGCTATTATTGTGAAATGGAAGCATCAGCTCAGCCATGAAGTGACAGACCACGCAAACTTACAGAGTGAGGAACAAAAATTTTATGCTTCTCCTGTAAAGCTGTAATTTAGGAGATAAAAGGTTTTGTCCCAATAAGGACTATACATATGGATCATTCTACCAAACTGGTTCCAAATCAGAGCTGAAACCATTCCATTTCATCACTACCAAACAATCATAACTCTACCCAAACCTTACCAAATGTTTCAGTTGTGACAGTTTTAGCTTATTTTGAGCAGAACCCAAAAACTCAGCCAGTACATGACCAGCAAACACTGCTTTGAACAGCTGTTCACACATAAAATCATCATTTTTTTCAATAACCACAAAAAGTTTACTTAACTGCAGCAATTATGTGTTTTGGTAGTGAGATTTCCTATTGTTCCACACTGATTCAAAGACTTTGGGACACATTTACTTCAAAACAATGCTATCTAACTGCTCACCGTGTGGCCATGAGGGACATGGATGCAGTCTTGCTTCCTGCTTTAAAATTCAGAGGTGTGGCTAAAATAAGGCTCCACCCACTGAGTAAAAAACTCTGTGTTTCGGTAGTGACATGAAAATGTGGGACAGCAATTTTAACTTTTTTATTCAAAAATTATACTCATGATAAGTCAGTGGTACCAGAGGAACATCAGAGATGAATGTGTGAAAGGCTGTGTTTCTACTGTGGCCACTACAAGTCCACTAAAACCACTAGCATTGTGTGGGTGAGTGGCACAGTTTCACCCCTCATGGACAGCAGAAAGTTCACTGTTCCTGTTCATCTAACCCGGTGCTCTGCTCACTTCTCTCTTCTCGCCTTGTCTGACTGTGGAACAGCAGGTGAGTGTATTGATAGAGCGTTTGTTCTCAGGCTGGAAATTCCCCTCACTGACTGTAAAACCCCTCTGCTCTTAAAAGGCCTGGATGTCCAGCCCATAGGATCTGGACACATCACACAATTCATCTCTTTACTTACTGTTCAGTCAGGCCTGCCTATCTCTTTCTTATCACTGAGTGTGTTTACATGCACTTAATAATCCGATGACTGCAGAAAATCAGGTTTTGTCAGTAATCCGATCAACGCGTTTACATGCACTTGAGTAATTAGATAATGGGGAAACTCCAGGTCTACATGAGTCAGACAGTAATCAGATTTCTGCTTTACAACCAGCCAGTCCTATAGTTTTAGGCTACCCTCGTTGACCCAACACAATCCTGTCATCTCCTGGTCAACTGGAGAGTTGACACAACTGAGCCTTGATCATTGCCTTTGCTGCATGACCAGCATAGAAAGCCCTGCCATTTGTAAAAATAAGCATTTGTTACAATTTCCCCCAAGTACAAATATTTATCTGAGGCTTTCAGTAAAAGTAAAGTGGTTCAGCTTCTGCTTGCAGCTACTTCTGGTCATCATGAATATTTAGTGATGGATTGGTAAAGGCCCCTCAGTCTTCAAAGCCTTCGTCAATGAGATACTCCAGGATTTGTTAAACTGATGGGTAACCGTCTACATGGAAGACATACTAATGTCCATGTTTGCTTCTCACCTGTAGCACAAGCATTGCAGCGCCCCCTAGACAACGAATTGTATATCAAATTGGAGAAATATGAGGTTTCACAAATCAGTTGTTTTGTTCCTAGGCAACATCCTCAGCACTCTCCTCCAGTGGATACATACCTCACCAAGTTCCGAGCATCCAGGCATACAAAGAACCACTGCTCTGGTAAGCAACAAATTTTAGGTGCCTTTTATGGCTAAAGATGTCTCAGATTACATAGAAGTAACATCAGATTTGTGCTCAAAATAATATCCCAAAGCAGTTACTAGCAGGACTCCTGGAACCTCTATCCTTTCCCCGTTAGCCATGGTCACACCTGGATGTTGATTTTAGTACTGACCTGCCCCATCACAAGGTTGCTATTCTCATTATAATTGACAGGTTCTCTAAGGCATGCTGACTGATTGCACTCAGTAAACTACCCACTGTGGTGGAGACTGCTGAAGTCGTATTTCAAGAGATGTTTAAACTCTTTGGGTCTTCAGGAAGACATTGTCTCCGACAGAGGAACGCAATTCACCTCTCAATCATTTTATCAACTATCGAACATTACAGTAAGCCTCATGTCAGGGTACCACCCCCAGTACAACCGTCAAGTAGAGCATCTGAATCTGGAAGTTGGCAGAGTCCTCTGTCGGTACTGATTCATATCATGACTGAAGCCACTTCTTACCCAGAACAGAACATGCATAAAACTCTACCTACTGCTTCTACTGGTCTCACACCCTTCCAATGCATAATAGAGAATCAACCCCCTCTCATCCCTTGGTCAGGTAAGCCAGTGGATAAAGCAATGTGCAGGAGTGAGCAGATATGGGAGGCTGCCAATGTTCATCTCCAAAGGGCCATCTGACATCAGAAGCTTCAAGCTGACACCACCGTAATGTCCCCATTTCCAAATGGTATGGCTCTCTACACAGGACCTATGCCCGCACTTTCCCTTAAAAAACTTCATTCCTTTTCCGAGTCTCCGTTTTATTGGCCCATTTAAGTCTTTAAGACAGATATATCCAGTGTCTTATTGGCTTCAATTGCCCCCCATCTATTGGATATAACCCACCTTTAATGTTTCATTATCAAAAAGCCTGTGTCTCCTCTAGAACATCCAGGTTCCACTAGGTCCCTTTGCCCACCTTTGATCCTTTTCCTCCTTTGGAAGTGGAGGGGAGCCTGGCGTATTTCATCTGGGATCTCCTGGATTCTCATCAACCAACCTGCAGACCTTTCTGCTTGTTAGACTGGGATGGACTTGGCCCTGAGAAACTGAGGAACTTTCCTGGGTGCCTGCTGAGGATTCTAGACCCCTCACTGCTCAACGAGTTTCACCCTCAACCACCATGATTGCCCTGCTCCCAGGTCCAGGAGAAGACCCCAGCGCTGAGTGCATCTGCCTTCAGGAGCCGCCTCTCGGGGAAGGGGGTTCTGTCAGTGGTAATACAGAACTGGACATCTCTCAAATTCTGAGCGGTTTCTATGGTTACACCTGATCATGTTCACCTGTTCATTTTCCTGATTGCTTCTCACAAAACACCCCTCACCCACACGCTCTTTATGAAGAATCGTCAGCTGTCTTTTCACTGCAGTCCTGAGCATTCGATTACCTTTACTTACCATTACCTTTGCATGTGTGTTTGACCTTTGCCTGTTTTGCCATCTGCTATTTTAGGACTGTATTTCTGTACTTTCACTTATATTTTTCTGACTGCTTTTTGGACGTTGACTTCTCTGCCCATTTCCCTGACTCTACCTTTGGACTGTGTTTATCCCCGCCAATCTTCCTGGGCCTCCAATGTTACAATCGGAATCTTTCAACTTCACTTTAAAACAGATAAAAAAGATCTTTTTTAAGAAATAACATTAAGTATTATTTTCACAAGTGTACATTTAGTGCTTAGGGTTTGAGACAGACACCTCCCAATAGAAAGGACCCTAAAAATGATGATTCTATATATCGCTGTTGTCAGATCAAAACCTTGTATCTCCAAATTGATAACTTTACAGGAGAAGGAAAAAACATACTTTACTTTTAATGTAAGTCAATGGAACCAGACTTCTTTCCAAGCCATTTTGGACAGTTTCTTTTGGTCCATTCTTTGCTAAATTTACACACAATATAAAGGACAACAGGCATTTTCAAATGATGTGAAAAACTGATAAACGACAAAAATGGAGAGATGAGGTTTTCTTCCGACAGTGGTGATATATTTAGCTTATTACTATCTCTGTTAATGCCTTGGCTTTAGATAGATCATAATGTAATCCTTGTATATATCTATTTGTTTATTGTCTTCACTGTAGGACTCCAATGAGCTAATTCGAATGGTCCATACACACATGTTCCTTTGAATAGGTGTGAACACAACGTCAGTATCTGTCTGTGCTCAGTCCCTCGGGGACATTGTATTGTACCCAGTTCAGTGGTCATTGTTGAAGACATTCGTAATGAGACTAAAATATCTGTTCTGACAGGGAAAAAAGCCCTCCCGCTCATCCTCACACATCAATGAGCCTCTGCCTCTGACACACAAGGCTCATTGAATCCTTTATTGTTATTCAGAGGAAATTGAACAGCCTGCAAATTAATTAGCTCACTCAAGCTTCATACTGAGAAGCGCATGAAGCATCTGTGTTCAATCGAGCAGCAGAATGACTTCATGAATGAGCTGGGCATCCGCGCTCGCTGGATCTTACTGAATACAGTGAGAGTGTAGGGGAGAGTGGGGCTACAAACAAACACATTTTGGTTTATGTTGGATAAGTTTAAAAATACTTAAGCTGGAATAATCATATTTTTATACAGGCAACACATACATCTCCGCTAAAAACAAACACATGAACTTTGCTTCCAGCTCCTACCTTTCATGTATAATTTCACCGAAAATGAGGGAAGTGCAGTGTTCCAGTTTAGCCCATGGGTGGGTTCAGCGTAACAGACAGAGGGTCAGTTTAACACCTGCTAGAAAAGTCTGATCAATCAGTGCAAACAGAGTTAATTCAGTATAATTCTGTGTTGTAAGAAGCAAATATATTTTCCAACCAAACTGCATTATATATTATCATCTACAAGACAGACAGACAGATCAGCTGATAGACACACATCGAATTATATATGAACACTGACATGATTCTGAGTCAAGACATTTTTTTTTGTCCAGTGAAGGAAAATAAAAACATCACACATCAGTAAATTATGGAACACTGTTTCTGAATAACTACAGCTTTACCAACTGATAATGTCAATTTTATTATTGTACTTACTTAAAACCAAAACACTGACATCAGAAAGACTCTGAAAAGCAGGAGAAAATCACTGTTTACAGATATTTTCTCTTTTTCATTTTAAATCTGTGTAAACATATGAACAAATAGACTGAATGTACTGTATCAGTCTTTGTGTACTGAAGGTATCTGAGCTGTAACGCTGTGTAAGAACTAACCCCGCAGTACGGAGGCTGGACTTAAGCCCAGCTGCACTTGCTGTGAGCTTGTCAGCTGCTTCTAAATGGTGCTGCACTATAGGAAACAAGATGGTGATTACAGTAATGTAAGGTTGGATTTTGTGAATCACACAAACAGCTCAGTAACCAAAAAAACGTGTGTTGAAAAAAATGACTGACATGCCCTGAAAACTCTCTTTGGCTCAGATCTCTTTAAAACGCTGACCAGTCTCTCTGAATTTTGGTGGGAGACGATGGCTGGGAAATGTGGTAATGTGGCCAGAATCTCACGCTGCTTGACCTTCTATAACAACACAAAAAGTCTATGTTAATTTGTGCCCCACTGTAACGTGTGACAAACAGAGATATCATCGTCAATACACAGGCATGGGTCATGTCCAGAGTTAGCAACAAAACACAGAAGGCGATCATAACAAAGTGGGGTAAGGCAGATCAGAGTCCAAAACACAGGCGAAAGTCAAAAACCGAATATCCAACAAACCAGGCAACAGTACCAAAAGGGCAAATCCGAAAATGAGTCAAAACACGGGAGATCAAAAACAGAAAGAACGCTCAGTAGTTTCACTAGGAAAGCAATACCTCGCACTGAACCTGACTATAGCCCGGGCTAATATACTGACTAAAACAGGTCATGTGAGAAAACATACAGGTGAAAATGATCAATATTCAGGAGAACTAGAGCGGTGATAGGCTGCTGATGATCTTCCCGGAGTCAGGTGATGAGGCGGAGGATTCTGGGAATCGTAGTTTTGAGTCACTTGTGTAGACGGAGGATTTGATGACGCGAGATCCTGAGTCACGTGAGCAGGCAGAGGATTCTGGGAATCATAGTTCTGAGGCTGGCTGGCCGAATACATGACACCCACATTAGGTTGTTCCTCGTGCTCCTCAACACTGAACATCAACCATTTAGGGACACCTTGTCTAAAATTTTTAAGTTTGTAAGAAAAAAAAGACGGCTGTAAAGGTTTGTCATTTATTTTCAACACTCAGCTTCATGTGTCTTCCTTTGGTCTAAATACTGATTTGTTTTCTTTTTCAAATTATTGTTAAAAGCACATATTGAAACTTGTTCTGCCCTCTAGTGGCCAGTATGGCCAAAGGATGGAAATTGCCTCAAATATTTGTAAATAATACAATCAAATAAAATCTTTTTTTTTTTTTTCGTAACTGTTATTGGACAATCTAGGACACTGTGTATCCATGTCTCTCTGTGTGAAAGGTGTGAAATGTTGAGCTGCTAGTGAGCAGAAGGGGTGAAAGGGGAGGGGTGAGAACTCCTGCTGTGAAAAACTATTCACACCTCTCCACGAAGATGGCCATGCTGAGATAATACGGATGCAGCTATCTTGACATCAAACAATCCTGAATAACTGGAACAATACACACACAGCATTTAAACACAATACAAACACTTTTATAGACGTTGAAGTGCTCACCCACCAATGAAGGTGAAAATCCAGCTCACTTTCAGTTCTGTAAATCACCATTGACCATCAAAATGTATTCCAGCAAAATTATTGAAGAAAAAAATGCACAGTTTAACTGAGGAACCTTCTCCAAAACAAGGAGACAAAACGTGCGGCCTTTGGTTTTATTCCCAAGCTTTTGTTGGTTGTTTTGCAAAGAAAACTGGTCAGAATTGTTCACAGTGGTGGTGATAGGAACCAGATGTCCACCTCTAAAAGCTCCCTCACAGAACGTTACTACATGAAATTGTTATGAATTCACTGCCTGATGTCTGAGACGCTATTTTACAATATTTTTAAGAAGGTTTTGAACTAAAATGTATATTTTTTTTATCTATTCATGGGGGAGGGATTCATGCAGGTGTTGTGAGGCAAAATAGTCCCCAAAAAAACTTTTTTGTTTTTTCTTATTTTAGTTTTTCCACTATTTTCCATCATCAACATTCCATATAAACTCAGAAGACTCGTGTAGGTTTACTGGTGGTTCTGGATAGTAAATAAAATGTCTATATTTGTGTTGGAGTCATGGCGACCCCTGGTTCCTATCACCACCACTGTAAAGACATCTGAACCATCTCACACCAAACCACTCTGAATCTCTCTGCTTACATCTCAACAATTAAGAGAAATCAGTGGAATTTCCCTAAAACATTTAGAAAAGGTAGATGTCCCCAAACTTTTGAGGAGCAAAAATAGTTTGTAATACATGTCGTTTCAGTAAAAGACCAAAAGACCAAAAGATTTATTATACAATTTATCACAAACCCTATTGTGTTGTGTTGTTTTCCCCTCCTGGTTCAAACAAAAATAGCTGCGTTTCTGTGTGAAAGGGCTCAGTGGGACAGCTTTTCCTTTTACTGTTCAGCAGTGGGATTAGTTCTTTCCACTAGTCTCCTCCAAGCAGGAGCTCTGCTCTGATCTTTCAGGAAAGGTCTAATTAAAAACACTCTTTATCTTTCACAGCTTCCTACAACAACAGGATCCTCCACTAAAACCACGTCACGTACAGCCTCGCTGAAATAATCAGGCTGGTCAGCAGAGAAGATCTGGCACAGTTTCCATTTGCAGGAAGTACAGAACTGGAACTGTTGTGGTCCTCTGTTTAATATAGTGTTGATTTAATGGAAGTGTGTGAACCATCATTGTCAGATCAAACCTGTAAAACTGCCTTTATTCACTCCATTACAAAGTGTCAGCTGCTCTTCACATTGTGTGAGGATTTCATGATGAATTTGTTGTATGCTATATGGCCAAAAGTATGTGGACAGTATGTGCTTTAGGTGTTTCTGTTGCATCCATTGTTAACAGTTGTACAAAATCAAGCACATAGCCTTGCAGTCTCCATAGACAAACACTGGCAGTAGAATGGGTCAAACCGATGAGCTCAGTGACTTTAAGCATGGGATGCCACAAGTCAGCCAAGAAAGACATGGAGTGACCCGTTTGGTGTGGAGGAACTCAAGTGGCCTGCACAGAGCCCTGAACTAAACCCCATGAACACCTTTGGGATGAACTGGAACGTTGACTGTGAGCCAGGCCCTCTCGTCCAACATCAGTGTCTGACCTCACAAATGCTCTTTGGATTGAATGGACACAAATTCCCACAGACACACTCCAAAAATTTCCCAGAAGAGTGGAAGCTGTTTAACCACAAAGGGGGCAACTCCATATTAATGCCCATTGTTTTGGAATGGAATGTCCAACAAGCTCATACAGGTGTGATATTCAGGTGTCCACTTTTGTCTACTTTTGGCCATACAAGATTTTTTTTGCTGTTCTTCTATAAAAGTTCCATTTCTGAGATATGGGGT
Organism: Colossoma macropomum; assembly: GCF_904425465.1. Taxonomy (NCBI): domain Eukaryota; kingdom Metazoa; phylum Chordata; class Actinopteri; order Characiformes; family Serrasalmidae; genus Colossoma; species Colossoma macropomum. The sequence continues at coordinate 6,241,396 of NW_023494784.1, forward strand.
TTTGTAATACAGTGACAATTAAAAAAGGGTGAATTAACCATATTTATATTTTTCAATTTAGACATAATGTCTGTATATTTAAGAAAAAATCTATGTAAGATATATTAAATAATATATATATATATATATATATATATATATATATATATATAGGTTTTTCATTTTTATTATTATTTCTCATTTATTGTTTTTCATTCATATTACTTTATCTTTGCTTTTACTCTTCTTAATTTTGTTACTTTTCCTGTGCCTTTGACTCCAATTAGACCCTTCTGTCAAGATTTGTATATTCAGATTTGTAGAAGCACTTCACATACCTGGCTTACAGCTCACTCACTCATGTTTAGAAGATTGTCCACAAGGGGGCAGTATTTTCACTGTAACCTTCAGGCCCTTTGCAAGGATGGTGTTTCAAATTCTGCATCTAACATCAAACAGGAACTTACACACCACCAATTAGCATGGTGCTAACTGCATATCTAAATTATCACACACTCACCTCACCGTGTAGAGTTGTCCAGCAATCTCTAAATGTTTTTGAATCAACCAATTTTTTGAGGTCACAAAAACTGTAGCGTTTCTGTATAGCCACCTCTTCAGCTTACAGTTTAGCTTTAGTTATAATGTAGTGTTTCAGCATGGACAGCTATTTAAAATGAGGTCCAATATAGGCCAGCCAATCAGAACAGAGCTCATTTGCATATGTCAGTCTTATCAGTAGTTAATATGTGACAGGAGCTTATACCCCACCAATTAGCATTGTGCTAACTGCATATCTAAATCATTACACTCTCCCCTCAAACCACGTAGTGTTGCTCATTAATCTCTTAAAGTCTTAATGATGTGATTTCTGACAGTTTATGACAAACTATCTATAAACCTGGACTAAAGTCAGACAAAGGCTTAAGGCTTAAAGATGGAGCTACTGTTTTTAGCCATGTAATGCATTTTTGCTTATTTTATGGCTTTAAACTGTGCCACAGGGACTGAATTCGAGCTGTATTGTGGTCTTTGGCTGGCAGGACCAACATTTCAGTGTCCAGTCAGTGTAGTAAATAAGGATATGTCTGGATTAAAGCGGGGTTTCAGGGCTCAGCGGTACACACCATAGGGGCTAGGAAAGGACACCAGGTCTGTATAAGCCCCCACATTCATCTGCTGTGGAGCAAATTGGCTGCCACTGGGGTCGTCCTGGCCCATCCCGCTGGAAATGAAGACTGAGGCGACTCAGATGGGCCTGTCAATTTGGCCGTGATATTGGGGGATGTGTTTCTCTCTCCTATGTGCTTCAATCCTCCTGCACTATTAGAGCAATCTCCATCCACACCCAGCCCGCGAAAACGGGTTAAACAGCCCTGTCAAAGCACAGCCTTATGGGTTCTTTTATTGCTGCAAAAAAAAGAGAAGGACTACAATGGCCCATATATGGGTCCACACTTCAGTTGACCTATCTAGGTTCCACCCACAAACGTGTTCTTTCAAAGCCAGTAATGTGAGGTTGGAAAAGTTTTGAAGAACACGGGTAAAAGCCCCATTAAGCCTAATGAGAAACTGTAGAACAGACTCGGTTTATATCACAATACCTACATTTAGAGTCAGTTATTCATTCAGCCTAATGAGAAACTGTAGAACAGACTCAGTTTATATCACAATACCTACACTTAGAGTCGGTTATTCATTCAGCCTAATGAGAAACTGTAGAACAGGCTCAGTTTATATCACAATACCTACATTTAGAGTCGGTTATTCATTCAGCCTAATGAGAAACTGTAGAACAGACTCAGTTTATATCACAATACCTACATTTAGAGTCGGTTATTCATTCAGCCTAACGAGAAACTGTAGAACAGACTCAGTTTATATCACAATACCTACATTTAGAGTCGGTTATTCATTCAGCCTAACGAGAAACTGTAGAACAGACTCAGTTTATATCACAATACCTACATTTAGAGTCGGTTATTCATTCAGCCTAACGAGAAACTGTAGAACGGACTCGGTTTATATCACAATACCTACATTTAGAGTCGGTTATTCATTCAGCCTAATGAGAAACTGTAGAACAGACTCGGTTTATATCACAATACCTATATTTAGAGTCGGTTATTCATTCAGCCTAATGAGAAACTGTAGAACGGACTCGGTTTATATCACAATACCTATATTTAGAGTCAGTTATTCATTCAGCCTAATGAGAAACTGTAGAACAAACTCAGTTTATATCGCAATACCTACATTTAGAGTCGGTTATTCATTCAGCCTAATGAGAAACTGAAGAACAGACTCGGTTTATATCACAATACCTACATTTAGAGTCGGTTATTCATTCAGCCTAATGAGAAACTGTAGAACGGACTCGGTTTATATCACAATACCTACATTTAGAGTCGGTTATTCATTCAGCCTAATGAGAAACTGTAGAACAGACTCGGTTTATATCACAATACCTACATTTAGAGTCGGTTATTCATTCAGCCCAATGAGAAACTGAAGAACAGACTCGGTTTATATCACAATACCTACATTTAGAGTCGGTTATTCATTCAGCCCAATGAGAAACTGAAGAACAGACTCGGTTTATATCACAATACCTACATTTAGAGTCGGTTATTCATTCAGCCCAATGAGAAACTGAAGAACAGACTCAGTTTATATCACAATACCATACAAGTTTCAAAATGTATTATCTACTCCCCAGTCCATGTATGGAAAGTAACCTGTAAAAACAGCCCATTTTAGAATTAATCATTTTGTGATGTCACAAAAACTATAGTGTTTATATTTAGCCACTTATTCAGCCTACAGCAGTTTAGCTTTAGTCATAAGTAGCATTTCAGCCTCGCCAGCCATTTGAAATGAGCCACAATATAGGCCAGCCAATCAGAACAGAGGTCATTTGCATATATCAGCCTTAAAGCACAGTAACAATAACAGCTTGTTTAATTCTAAGGGACAAAGAGAGGTCAAAAAATGATCATGTATCACTGTTTTGGTATATAAAACCACACCATCATTATAAATTGGCCTCATTTATAATGATTATAAGTAATAGCTGAATGATAAGCCTGCAATTTAACAGGTTAAACCACCACCCCCTTTACTCTCATAAGGCTGAAGATGAGAAAGTTAAACTGGTTTATTAGAGAAGCGTATATCAGCGAGGAATCTGAGTGAGTTTTGTTTATTAGAGCAGTAGTTTCTTCAGCGTACCTGTCAGCAGAATTTCCATTTAATTCAGATTAATGTTCCTTTGTGGCTGCGTCTTCTTTATTTTACTCTCCATCTGAGAGTTTTACTGTTGGGTGCAAACTGAAATGTGAGTGTGAGCTGGAATTGGAAACGGAGGACGATTTAAGCTTCAGCGTAAATAGTTCACGTGGTAATCGGGGTTATTTCGTGGGCTTCGGCTAAACAAACTGCACGGCCAGCTTCCCGTCACACCGCAAATCCAGCTGTCCAGTCTAGTAGCTTTAATTTGCGTGAAACCCATTTACCTGACAAGCCACCAACATTAAGAAAGACGAATGTCTTCATTCAGGCGCTGCGCTTGTCCTCTTTGTGAATAAAGGCGGTAAATATTTACAGTGATGAGGTGCTGCTGTCGAGCCCATGGGCTCTAAGCATGCAGTCACTGTTATTCAAAAGTGACCTGTTTAACTCTTATCATAGGTGATAAAATCATGCTGTGGTTTTATATTAATTATTTCTGACTCGTAGATCATTGAAAAAAAGAGAATTTATGTGGAAAGTGCAGATTCTAAACTATATTATATACCATTACTACATCTAAACAAAACCCTAACTATAACATCTCAACTACAACACCCTTACTACTACATCTTAACTACAACACCCTAACTACAGCATCTTAACTACAGCACCCTAACTCCAGCATCTTAACTACAACACCCTAACTCCAGCATCTTAACTACAACACCCTAACTACAGCATCTTAACTACAACACCCTTACTATAGCATCTTAACTACAACATCCTTACTACAGCATCTTAACTACAGCACACTAACTACTACATCTTAACTACAACACCCTAACTCCAGCATCTTAACTACAACATCCTTACTATCCTAACTGTAGCACCTTACTACAACACCCTAACTATGGTACCCTAACTACAACACCCTAACTACAGCATCTTAACTACAGCACCCTTACTACTACAGTATCTTAACTACAGCACACTAACTACTACATCTTAACTACAACACCCTAACTCCAGCATCTTAACTACAACACCCTAACTCCAGCATCTTAACTACAACATCCTTACTACAGCATCTTAACTACAGCACACTAACTCCAGCATCTTAACTACAACACCCTAACTCTAGCATCTTAACTACAACATCGTTACTATAGCATCTTAACTACAACATCCTTACTACAGCATCTTAACTACAACACCCTAACTCCAGCATCTTAACTACAACATTCTTACTACAGCATCTTAACTACAACACCCTTACTACTACATCTTAACTACAACACCCTAACTCCAGCATCTTAACTACAACACCCTAACTACAGCATCTTAACTACAGCACCTAACAACCAACTCCAGCATCTTAACTACAACACCCTAACTACAGCATCTTAACTACAGCATTCTAACAACCATAACTACAACACCCTAACTTCAATGGCCTAACTACAACACCCTGACTGCAGCACCTTACTACAACACCTTAATTATGGTACCCTAACTACAACACCCTAACTACAGCACCTTAACTACAGCACCCTTACTACTACATCTTAACTATAACACCCAAACTCCAGCATTCTAACATCCTAACTACAACACCCTAACTATAATTCCCTTTCTACAGCACCCTAACTAAATGACCCAAAACACAACACCCTAACAAGAGCACCCTAACTGGAACAACCAACAATAACACCCAAAATCCTTACTCCAGCACCCTACCTACAACACCCAAACTACAGCACCCTACCTACAACAACCAAACTACAGCACCCTACCTACAACACCCAAACTACAGCACCCTAGCTTTAACACCAATCTACAGCACCCTAACAACAACACCCTAAACAAGACCCCAACTACAACACCCTAACTACAGCACCTAACTACAACACCCTTACTACCCCTACCTACAACATCCTTACTACAACACCCTAACTACAATGTCCTAACTACAGCACCCTAAACACAATACCCAAACCACAATATCCTAACTACAACACCCTTAGGACAGTGCCTAACTACAATACCCTTACTACCCCTAATGCAACACCCTAATTACTCCTACCTACAATACCCCAACTGCAACACCATAATTCCAACACCTAACAACACCTTAACTACCCCTACCTACAACACCCTAACTACCCCTACCTACAACACATCACTAGAACACCCTAACTACGATATCCTAACTATGCCCCTAAACACAACACCATAACTACAACACCATAACTACAGCACCTAACAACATCACTATCTACTACACTCTAATTAGACCACCCTAACTACAATGTACTAACTACAGCATCCTAAACACCACACTCTAACTCCAGCATCCTACCAACAACACCCTAACTACCCCTAACTACAACACCATAGCTACAGCACCTAACAACACTCTTACTACCCCTACGTACAACACCCCAACTAGCCCTACCTACAACACCCTAACTACAGCACCTAACAACACCATAACTACCCCTACCTACAGCACCCTAATTACCCTGCCTACAACACCATAACTACAACACCCTAACTGCCCCTCCCTACAACACCCTAACTAGAACAACCTAACTACAATATCCTAACTATGCCCCCTAAACACAACACCCTAACTACAACACCATAACTACAACACCCTAACTGCCCCTCCCTACAACACCCTAACTAGAACAACCTAACTACAATATCCTAACTATGCCCCTAAACACAACACCCTAACTACAACACCATAACTACAACACCCTAACTGCCCCTCCCTACAACACCCTAACTAGAACAACCTAACTACAATATCCTAACTATGCCCCCTAAACACAACACCCTAACTACAACACCCTAACTATAACACTCTTACTTCCCCTAACCACAACACCGTAACTACTGAAGTGTGGACCCATATGCGAGCCCATACAATGTAAAGGGGAAAAACAGAGTGGAATCAGAATGAGTGCAGAAATGTAGCTGGACAGCCTGGCGAATTGTGTAATGGATATAATGTATCAACAACGCTCCGGGGGGGAGCCCGAGCTTGTGCGCAGCGCTTAATAATCATAAAGGAAGATAAAACAGTATTGCTCTGCGGGGAACTTTTTACATGGTCGTCGTTAAAATCTAATTTGATGGAAAATTGCCTCAACTGCTGGCGGTTTGTTTTCTCCCCCCAGCCGGTGACTGATAAATCTAACCGCTCTGGACGGCGGATGTGGCTCTGCGCTAAGCAGCCAAGGTGGACTGGGATTACTCTGAAAAACGACATGCTCGAAGCGTCCCACCGCACGGGCCGTGCAGTCATCCCATTGGAGAGCTTTCTCTTATTGCTCTGCGTTCCTTCCCTCTGTTTTCCGCCATGCTCCTTTACCTTCCGCTGCAGACTCGCTCGCCATCGCTGAATTACAGAGCGTGTTTGAGGCGGAGACTTTCTGAGGGCTTTGTAACGAGCTGTCAGTCAAACAGAGCCTCCAGTAGTCTGTGTGACAACAGCAGTCTTACATGTTTACTGCATGTCACACAGTACGAGATACTGGCAATAAAGTCTCGACCAAATTCTGTTTCGGACTGTGTGATTTGTTCTCATGAGCTGGAGCAGATTAGACGACACAGCTTCTCTGACCATCAGCTTTCGATACTGGGAAAAGACCACGTCATAACTTGGGTCATCCATCAGTTCTACCCACTAGAACTTGGGGTAAATTGTGTAAATTGGGCTACATTCCATGCTGTTCTCCTATTGGTGGATTTTTGCCATGCCATCCTCCCATTGATGGATTTTTTTGGATTTTTATCAGCACTATTCTCTAATTGGTGGATTTTTACCAGCACTATTCTCCTATTGGTGAATTTTAGCCATGCCGTTCTCCTATACATGGATTTTTGTCAGCACTATTCTCCTGTTGGTGGACATCAAGCCATGCCACCCTCCTATTTGTGGATTTCCATCAGCACTTTTCTCCTTTTGGTGAATTTCTAGCCATAGCGTCCTCCTATTGATGGATTATAAGCCGATTATAAACCATATAACTCTCCTACTGGTGGATTTTGATCAGCAGTGTTCTTCTGTTGTTGGATTTTGAGCTGTGCAATTCTCCTATTGGTGGATTTTAAGCCATACCATTCTCTTACTGGTGGATTTTTAGTGGTAATATTCTCTGAATTTAAACTCATGCCATTCTCCTATTGGTGTATTTTAGCACTACCATTTTCCTACTGATGGATTTTAAGCCATGACATTTTTCTTGTGGTGGATTTTAGCAGTAACATTCCCTTATTGATTGATTTTAAGTCAGGCTATTCTCCTATTAGTGGATTTAAGCCATGCTGTTCAACTGTTAGTGGATTGTAAACCTTGCTGTTCTCCTATTGGTGGATTTTTAGCCCCACCATTCTCCTATTAGTTGCTTTTTATCCTCACCATTCTTCTATTGGTGGATTTTAAGCAGTGTTGTTCTCCTATTGTTGGACTTTTCGCATTGTATTCCTCATGTTAGTGAAATTTTAACCATGCTGTTCACCTATTGGTAGATTTTTACCAATGCTGTTCCTGTATTTGTGGATTTTAAGCCATGTCACTTTCCTTTTGACAGATTTTAATCTGTGGTCTCCTATTAGTGGATGTTATACACATCAGCCTCACAATTTGGTCTAAAGTTCCTAAATGTATGTGGCGAACACATCACCTCTCATTCAGCCTAGAGTAATTTAGCCCCACCCATTCAGTCTACAGCCTGGAGGCCTGGAGGCTGCCTCAGAGTTCGAATCTTTCTTCACCAAGTAAAAATTGAATAAGGAAGTTATCTCGGTGTGATAATAAACTGAACTTAATTCAAGAACAACCAACAAACTAGGGAAGGCACACAGGAAGGAAGGGTAAGGTAAAGTAAAGACTCCCAATTACATCTGATAGTCATTACCGTTGACTCTTTTTTCAGTGATTTTTTTTCTCTATGGGAAAAATGAATGCCTTTTACATCCTGTGGTAAACCAAAATGTTCCAAAGCTGCTATGTAGGTTTATTCTTATTTTGAGCTCTTTTTAATGGTGTCAAGGTTGTAGGCCACTGTTCGCCACCACAGTGGCAGAATGACCTGAATGCAGGCTCAGGGCTCATTGGATGCTAATGACGACCCACAAAGCAATGACACGTCCTCAGAGGCCTACAACTGACTACGAATCATCCCACCAGCGAAGAATGACACACAGACCTCTTCTGGATCAGTAGTTCTCTGACTGCCTCCCAGGGTGCCATCGTTTCTGCTCGTTCACCTTTCCTTCACTAATCCCTCCCTCTTCCTGAGCATTAGCAGCACCCCAGACTGAGCTAATACAGAGTAAAGAGCCCTAATGACCGCGATTAAGATTCAGCGTTTGTCTTTCCTGACCAAAACAAACAAGCGCCATTCATTACACTTACGCTAACCAAATAAGCCCCCGCTAATCGCCATGGAGACTCATCACTTGTCGTTCCATTCCAAAGAGATTAAGCTTATTTGGGCCTTTTGTCAGCCAGCGGTGGACCCGTCCAGCTAAAGACCTCAGCTTCACAATGACCAGCTGAGAAAAGCTGAATACACCAGCCTGAGACTTTAAACTCCAGCTGTTTCGGTTATTGTTAAACGTGAGAAGATAAAAGACTTGTTTGTTTTTGGTCTTCGGCTGCGCTTTGCTGGGTTTCTTTACCACAGGTCATTGCACTGGACCATGCAGTGACCCTTCTCTCCAACCACCAAAGAAAAAAAAAGGAAAGAAATAAACCCTACTAGCTCATACTTACACATAAGCAATAAGCTTTTACTTTTTTTTTTACTTCACTTTTTTTATTTTTAATGGGAAAGAACACAAAGAGAGACAAACTGATAAATGTTTTATTTTTACCACCGTTCAAAAGTTTGAAATCATTTTAGTCGTATTAATAATGTTATGTTATTCACTTAAATTCACAAAAATGTATTGTACACACTATATTCAATATTTTAAGCGTTTGGGGATCAACAAGAAGCTATTCAGTGACAGATAATGTACTATAATTATCCATTTTCAGTTTTCAGTTTGCAATCTGCCTCGAGATTTGGGGCATTCTGATATTAATTTCATAATAATGTAACTAAATCAAGTTTAGTTACAGTTAGTTAAATTAAACTTTTTTATGGATATGAGTTTTATTATTGTGTTCATTTTGAATATTCATTTTATAAGTATACATACATATAATTCATGCCTGTTGTCCTTTACACTGTGGGTAAGATTCATGATGAATGGACTAAAAGAAATGGCCCAAATTTACTTGGAAGAATTCTGGTTCCATTGACTTACATTAAAAATAAAGTAGGTTTTTTTCCTGTAAAGTTACCATTTTGGAGATACAAGGGTTCCCAACAACAGCAATATATGACAAACTTATATATACTCGGAGTATATACTACTGTTGGACATGATACAGTCATATATATATATATATATATATATATATATATATATATAATGGTTCCTGGTTCTATATATACAGAACCCTTTTGCAAATGGTTCCACATAGCACCAAAAAGTTCTTCTATCATTACGATATCAAGCTTTTAACAATAGAAAAAACATTTTGGTGCTATCTAGAATCATACACAGCACATTCTCCATCAATCTGAAGAACCATTTCACCCTGCATAGAACCATTTAAGCATGCAAATTGTTCTTTAAGTGTTCATAGTGCTATGTAAGAACACTTGGAGAACCACTGTTTTAAGAGCGTTTATTTCTGTGTAAATGTAAAGAGATGTATGTAAGAGAATGTAAAAACCCTGCCTGGTAAAATGAGCCTACAGTTATAAACCACTCCACTAGGTGGCGACCATGCTAAGCTGCCCTGCTGAGTGTGACTGTCAGACTGACTCAAACACCGCATGAGGCTTTAAACCAGCATTTAGAAGTGCTTAGACTGATGAGCACTTACAGCAGCATAAACAGAGCTGCGCAAAGAGCTTGCATGATAAAAGCGTTCTTTGCATCATTAAATGGTTCTTCAGATTGATGGAGAATGTGCTTTAGATGGTTCTTCCACTGTTACAATGTCAAGCCTGTAACAATAAAAGAACCCTTTTGGTGCTTTTCAAATAGAACCATATAATACACATTCTCCATCTATTTGAAGAACGATTTCACAACGCAGGGGTCTTTGAGTGTTCATGTTTCTATATGGAGCCATTTTCTTTACTAAAGAAGCCTTGAAGAACCATTATCTTTAAAAGTGTAACATTACAATAAACACAAATAAATATATAAATATTATATATAACAGAAATATTAATATTTAATATTTAGCAGAAAACGGCAGAAGCCTCAATAGCTAAATCTAATCTTAGCTGTTCAGTGTTCAGTGAGTCACTCTTTCCCTTTATTCCAGCTTCCATTGTTTTCAGGAGACTCACTTTCAGTTCCTCAAAGAATCTGCAGACACACCTCCAAAGTTCAGTCTTAGAAGCTGGTTGATCATTTTCTGAAGTAATCAAACACATTCAGCGGTGTTGAGGTCTGGACTCTGGGGTGGTCATCCATCGTTCAGCTTCTTTGTTTGATGTGTCCGTCTCCTTTTCTCAGTGAGGTTCTTCTTGATCAGCTACACATCCTTTCAGACCCACAGCGCTGAGTCGTCTTCTCACAGTGGAAGGATGGACAGAAACACCTGTGGATGTTTTCAGATCTGAAGCAGCTTGATTTTCTCCTCTCTCTCAGAGATGAAAGCTTTAAGTGCTGTTTATCTGATGAGGGCAGTTTTGGGGTCGACCAGCTCTTCCAGGTGGTTGTTAGGAATTGCATTTTCTCTGTAGCTTTTAATCAGTTTTTGAGGTCCAGTTTTGGACTTTCTCCTTCCTTATTGAAGTGGATTATCTTACGTTTAATGTCCACAGCAACATCTCCTGAAAAATGAACAACATGGATCTGTTTTGACTGGACATTAAATTAATGTTTGTACTGTACAGTGTGTACGTAAATAAAAGCATATTGCATGTGAGTTATGCGTGCAGCCTCCGTCATGATTCATGAGTGGCGTGAATGTATTTTTGTTTATGAGCGTGTTGAAGCTGAAAGTGGAAGAAAACACCACGCACACTCACAAAGGCCGAGTACAGAGTGTTCAGAATAAGAGGAAGTGGTTTTGTCAGCAGGCAGAGTCACGCAATATCACTACTCCTCTGGATTTTCGTGTGTGAAAATCATCTTATCTCTATCTGTATTAAGCCTCACACAGAGCTGACAAACAAACCCGCAACAAACACGGCCGGAACGGACCATGTCACGGACTTCGGACACAAACACACCATCTTCTCTCGTTTACTTTGTCATTTATTCATAACACCAGTGGTTCTAGTGACCCCTCCTGTGTGTCTTGATGTTTTTATCTTAATAATTATAATTTAAAGCTTCAAATTGCACAGAACAGCCAGATTAGCTCTTCATTATCTTTCCATGCTAAAGTGCATGAAATGCCTAAACAATGATCATGCACACGTAAAAAAGATGGTTCTTCAAGGGTTCTTTAGTAAAGAAAATGGTTCTGTTAAGAACCACTAGCACTCAAAGAACCCTTTGCATGATAAAAGGGTTCTTTGCATTGTTAAATGGTTCTTCAGATTGATAGAGAATATAAAGAACCACCTTTAAAGGTTCTTTAGTAAAGAAAATGGTTCTGTATGAAGCACTTTTTTAAAGCATTGTTTGTAAGTCATTCTGGATAAGAGTGTCCGCTAAATGCTGCAGGTGTAACTGTTAAGCTAAGAAAATGGTTCTGTATGGAACTATGAACATGCAAAGAACCCTTTGCATGATTAAAAAGGTTCTTTGCATTGTTAAATGGTTCCTCACACTGAGAGAGAATATAAAGAACCATCTTCAAAGGTTTTTTTGGTAAAAAAAAGTGGTTCTGAATAGAACCATGAGCATGCAAAGAGCACTTTTCATGGTTAAAGGGTTCTTTGGATATGCAAAAGGGTTCTTCAGATTGAGGGAGAATATATAGAACTATCTTTAAAGGTTCTTTAGTAAAGAAAATGGTTGTGTATAGAACCATGAACATGCAAAAAAAAACCTTTCGCATGCTTAAATGGTCCTTTGCGCTGTTAAGTGGTTTTTCAGATTGATGGCGAATGTGCTGTAGGGCTTTATATAGCGCCAAAAAGGGTTCTTCTATTGTTACGATGTCAGGCCTGAAAAAATAGAGGAACCCTTTTTGGTGCTATATAGAACCATTTTTAACAATGATTATATAAAAGCACATTCTCCATCAAAAGGAACAACAATTTCATAATGCAAAAAACCCTTTAATCATGCAAAGGGTTCTTTGACTGTTAATGGTTCTATACGGAACCATTTTCTTTACTTAAAGAACCATTATTTTTAAGAGTGTGGCTACCTGTGGAGGCTAAATTGAAATCTTGTCTTCTGTTGTTGAAGCATAATGTTATTTGGAATAATACAACACACTTTAATTGGGAAAACTAGTATGTTTATGTTTTTCTCATGGCTATAATAGACATACAGGGAGTTCTGGTCAGTTGGTCCACAGTCATATTATATAAGAGAACCATTCTTTATAGAACATCTTCGGCTTCGAACATGCATCCCATTAACCCTCTGTGGTCTGAGGTCATTCTCTCGATTTGTTCATATCTTCTTAAACTCTCCTTTAAAGGCTCTTCATATATATGATCCTCATATGTTTCATATCTAAATGCTCCGTTATCTTCATCACTACTTTCCAAAACTGCTGCAGCAGCTTCAGCAGGATGACCAGCGACCACTTTGTGGAAGCTAATGGGCATCCAAATAAAGAATAAAGAATAAGAATAAAAAATAATTCAACCAATCCGACTACAAACACCTCACTTTACAGTTTCCCACCTGTCACCAGTCAAATATTCATCCACAGTTTTTTGGTTTTTTGCACATGAAAGCACAAACTAGTCTGGTCCAGTTCAGGTTTTGTTTAGGTCATGTGATGATGGTGAGGTTTGAGGTTTGAGGTTTTGAGGGATTGTTTGTAGCTGAGAAATGTGTGTGAAACTCTCCCGGCTTCATCAGCTTATCTGCTACTCTCCATTTTCCAAATCTGTAAGGTCTTTATTTGTCATGTAGTCTATACCCAGCATAACTAATATCTTACTTGGCCAATAAAAACTGATTCTGACTTGATTTACAAACTCAAAAGTCTTTTTCTTTTCTTTTGCATTACTTTAACCCTATGGAACCGAACGTCTCGCTGGAGATCCGCTCTGAGAATTTGACGATAATTCATTTAAATCTTCTGCCGAAGGAGTTAAGCCTCATTCATGTCCACGTTGGTCAGAGTGAAACATGTCAGCGTGTAGAATCAGAGCTTTCCATGAGCTGCCATGTTTCCCATCACTGTGTAAAACATGCACAAGGCCTCCTTTTACTGTTGGATGCACTGTGATTTTTTCCAATTGAGTTATTGATCTTATTCAGACCTCAGTTCAGATGAGAAAGAGCTTACTATCATCTTTTCATCACAGTAACAAAATAACATGACTGATGTGTGACTCATATTCTGTGGCTATTTCTGCTGTTTAATGCTCTTCTCTGGTAATCATGTGATTTCTCAGTGCTGTTGATGCATTTATGATGCAGTGTGAAGAACGTGACCAAGCAAAGCCAAGATTTTTGCCTTACAGTCACTTTGATAGGTTAAAGCAGTAGCTTTGTGAAAAATGCAACGTCACCCCAAATGTAGTCTGTCATCCGAGACAGCTACAAAGCTAATCAGCCTAAATAATAGAAGAAGCTATGAGCATGGTGCTAACTGCATGCCTGAATCATCACACTTGCCTCAAACCATGTTGACTTTTTTAATGAAAGCAGCCAATAAGAACCGAGCCCATTTACATATGTCAGTCTTAAAGGTGCTGTAACAACAACATCCTGTTAAATTTTAAAGGGTTTGAAAATTGTCATGTAAAAATGAATTATGACTGTTTTGGTACATAAAAGCACACAAACATATAAAAATTAAAATGCAATAAAAATGTGGGACATGGGCCGTTTAAAGCGATAGTTTGGCAAGAAATCAGATGTGCACCATTTCCCAACTTACTGCAAAATGTAGCTGAGAAATATTCAGTGTCTGAAGTTTGTTTCTTTAGTTTGAGCACTGGAGCTATGAAGCTAATGTAGCTAACAAATAATGAAAGCTTATACACCACCAATTAGCATAGTGCTAACTGCATGCATTGTCATGCTTCCTGATTCTCAGTCGGACTCTCACCTCACTACGAACTCCAACTCCCAAGATCCCTCAGTATGTCATGTGACTCCGTCCACCAATCACCAGCCGACTAGCAGATCCAAGTCACCTGAGTACTGATTGTCCTCACCTGTAGAGCTGTGTTTGTTTCTCTGTTACTTTGTGAAGTATCGCCCCTGTTCCATCAGTGAGTCAATTAGGGTTTTGGGTATCCCGTGTTTGATCTTGCTTTGTTTCTCTTTTTTCGTCTTCCGGATTATCCCCTATTGGCTTTGTTTACATGTTAGTTAGATCTCTTGGTTTCGACCTTCGCTTGTTAATGACTATGCTTTCACCTGCTCCCATGTGTTGTGTTTTTCTTTACTGGATTTTGATCTGGTCTGGTGTTAACCCTGTTTTTTGTATCAATCCTTTTTCTAATAATCCTTCTGGTTTATTTTATATCCACGTCTCATTCATCAGCCCAGTGGTACACGCATAAATCATCAAACAATCACCTCAATCTGATAAGTAATCTCTAATAGACTTGATCATGTTATTTCTGACCCTGTGTCCAAATGTGTTGTCTTGAGTGGCAAGTGCAAAACACACATATGAAGAAGGTGAATTCAGTAAAAAAGCACTATACTTTGTTATTAAAATATCATCTTAAATGGAAAATAAGAATGTAATTAGTTATTATAGAATACAAATATGTTTGGGGTCTGGCTCAGCTTTGAGCAGCCCTGCTGAATGATATACTGTTATCAACTACATTCGAGGGAACACTGGTTAAATTTGGCCTAACTATCGTTTTTTAGGCCCTTCCTGGGTTGAAGTGGGCGTGTTATTCCAGGACAGTAAAATGTGCAGGACAGGGGTTCTCCAGAAGCACCACTGCTTTATAAGTGCTCTTTCAATCCCAGTGTGATTGATTAGTGGGTTTTTCCTCTTCTTTTCTTCAGCCCAATTAGCCTTAAGGCCCTCCGTCCCGACGTTACAGACAGGCCTTTGTTTGCTTTGGCAGTAGCTCTGTGTGTGGATGGTGGGGCTGCGGAGCTGTGCCCACCCTTCTGTCTGATTTACGAGCCATAAACACAGAGGGAGGAGAGATTATTCTCCTCAGGAGAAAGAGGAGAATGAGGAGAGAGGTGGAGAGCAGGAAGACAGGCCGGAGAGAGGCCTAATTGTCACTGCAAGTTTACAAATTAAATGAAAGTGATTGGCCACCTTGCTGGTGTGCAGTTAGAGACCATCTGCTGATACACAGTTTGTGTTAGCCATGTTCTGGCCCCCCATAAAATGGTCAGGGTAATAAATTGCACATGGTTTAACGACTAATTATTGTTCTAGTTTAGGGTTCTTAAACTTTGCAATATACCCAGTCGAGACCCCAGTGCTGGCACGCACCCCAGACCTCAGTGCGTGCAGGTAACGTGTTTATCCATACGTACAAAGCTAAGGTGAATGAGTGTTACTGAGGAAAAACCAGCTCACCTCCACCACTCCAGACCAGCCCAAGCACGGTTCCTCCACCCCTCTCCCACGTGACTCTCTACTTCTGAGGCTTTCATGCCTCCCTAGAGTACCTGGAGGCAAGCTAGCACCCCCCCAGTGGATGAATTGTGTAGTCAACAGTGTACTGTCTAATTAAGTGCACCCTACCTATCCTAAAATGCAGCAATGGATGGGCTACAGATTCTTTAACTGTACACCTATGTGGTGAAACTATATGGTAGAAGTGTTGGGACACCAGCACAGCTTCAACGTGCTTTAGCATCAGACCTGGATCATCCTATGGGTTTCATGGGCACACACCCAGGAGCCTCAGCCACTGGGGGGCCACAGCGAGCAATTATGACAAAATGTATACAGCTACTGAGCTACTACCTGCCATTACCTTGGTCAAGCTTTCAGGTTTAGCAGCAAGCCAAAGTTTCCTGTCAACGTATTCTGAATGTGACGCTCCAGACATGCAAAAGCTGAGTCTGGGGGATCTGTAAAAGCAAGATCTGATTCCCCAACAGAGTAGAGGATTCTAATTTCCAGAGTAAGGCACAAAAATATCAAAAAAGGAGTCGCTGTGTTGTTGTAAGCAGTGGTGGTCTGTCCATGCATAGTCCTTAAATGTCATCAAAGGTAAGATATAAATGGTGAATAAGCATTTTTAATGCTCATCATGGCAGTATGCTTTAGCTTGGGATTAGGCTTTTAGGTTTGCTGGTGTTTTTCCTCATCTTTGTTATTGGATCTCAGCTTTCCAACATGGAGTGTTTGTAAAACTGCACTGTCTCGCAGCTTGTTATTGTCAATATGCAACCAGGGCAGGTCAATGGAGGCCCCCTGGATGAAATGGACAAGAAGATATTAACAGAATTAGCATCATAATGCCACACATGGTGCACAGTGTAATCTGTTTAGATTTTAATGTCAGTATATATTGGCTAGTACAGTTTAACACAGCTTTAATGATATTTGAATGACAATAAATGCCACTTTTCCAGCTTGAGCAGAGCATTTGTTTTCCAAAAAGAAAATAATAATAAGATGCTGCTCTACACTGCAGTTAATATGCTGGCATCATGGTGCTTTGCCAATAATTTGATGATCTGTGCCTGCTTAGCATATGTCCTACAAGTCTCTGGAACAGTACTGGAAGGATGGAATGCCATTCTTCCAAACGATATTGTCTCAGTTGATGTTTTTATGCTGGTGGTGGAAAGTGCTGTCTAACACGTCAGTCTAAAATCTCCCATAGTTTATGATTTACATGATTTCCATAGTCATTAAACCATTCAGTGACCCTTCATGACCTGTAGATAGGGGCACTGAGACCACTCCCATCAGGATAGAAATGTTTCATCATAGAATAAAAGTGGTCAGTCAGAATGACTTTGTATCGAGTTGGACCCAAACCATGATAGCAACATCATAACAGATCCATCAGACCCCCACACTGTAGGGGTCAATCATTCAGGCCTGTACTGTTCTCTTGGTGTACTTACATGGCAGTGCACATGCGCTCTCCCACTGGTGGAGAACATGGTGAAGGATCTGACCTGATCACATCTCTGTAGACCAGTGCTGATGGGTTTTACGCCACTGACCTCTCAGATGGTCATCGGTCTTTGTAATGAGGGGTTTATGCACTGCAGCTCTACGGTAATAATATCCCTCTTTTTGTAATTGTGGACGGACTGTCCTGACACGTCCACCACTGATGTTCTCAGCCACCAGAGGAACAGTTGATCGCTTTGTTGTGTGTAACCACAATTTCCAGCCCTGTTTACTGATGTCTTTCCCACAGATCTAAATGCAGAGGTCACTTTAGTCACTGTTCCTATTGCAACACTGGAAGTTATGCAGTGTTTGTGACTGAAATGTTCCATCTGTGCTTCAACAATGAACCATCTTTCTTTCTTTGATCCAAAATCGAGCTCAGCTGTGTCTGTTCAGCATTTTGTACATAGCACAGATCATGTTAGGATGGTAGTTGTTTAATAGTATCATGCTGTAAACCTGTGTGGAAGCATCTGGACTAATTTATGCAGGTTGTCTGTTAACCTGTCATTCGTATTGGATCATTCTACTGAATTGGTTAAAAACACACTGGGCCTCATCACCAACTATTCTTAAGAAGAAATTTCTTCTGAAAACCCACTTAATCAGTTTTCATGAAGACTCTAACATTCACCAGTGTTCTCTTATCTGGGGTTTGTTCTTAGGTAAGAACAGAATCTACACACACTCAAGAGCACAAAGGCGAGAACAGTTCTGCGCTTTAAGAACACGTCATGAATCTGACGTAGACTTTATCTTAGGACGTTTCTCAAGAACACACTTAAGAACAAACTTAGGAAGATATTGGAGAATTAGGCCCAATGATGTCTTCTAACTGATCTTGGACGTTAGACTCAAATCCATTTGCTCTGAGTGACCCTAAACCTTAATTATGTTTATTTTATTAAAACAAATAATTAAACATTCCATTTTGTCACTACCAAAACAATCATAACTCTACCGAAACTTTACTAAGTGTTTCAGCAGTGACAAGTTTGGCTCATTTAGAGCAGAACTCAAAAATGCATCCTGTAAATGACCAGCAAACACGGCTTTGAACAGCTGTTCACACTTAAATCACTTAATTCAGACCTTTGGGAAATATTTCACATAGCACAACAGAGTAAAGCTCAATAAAAAAAGTGTAACGCTTAGTTCACATGCTTTCGCGCCACATCACCACCATATCATCAAGTTTAGTTATTCAACATGAAAAACATTTTGTGTTGCTATCGATTTGCAGTGAAATTTGTCGTCCCCACTTATGTGGTGGGAATAAACCCAGCGCTATGATCGAACTCTTCTTCTTGTGTTTTTCGGAAGGCTACACGCTGCTACCTCTTGCTGTTAGGTTTGAGTGCTGCACATGCACAGCCATCACCAGCTATTTGCATAGTTTAGAGTAACAAACAGTACCAGTGTATGTCGAAACGCGTACAGGTTGGCAGGTCAGTTAATTACAGGAAATTTGTGTTTCAATAGTAACAATTCTTAATGTTCCACACTGATTTTCACACTTTGGGACACATTTTCTACAAACTATGGGATCTAACTGCTCACCATGTGGCCATGAGGGACAGGGTTGCAGCCTCACTCCCTGCTCTAAAATGCAGGGGCGTGGCTAAAATAAGAATCCGCCCCTGGACTAAAACTCTTTGTGTTTCAGTAGTGACGGTTCTTAATGTTCCACACTGATTTTCAGACTTTGGGACACATTTACATCAAAACAATGGGATCTAACTGCTCACCATGTGGCCATGAGACACAGGGATGCAGCCTCACTTCGTCTTGTTTTAAAAAATTAAACTCATGATAAATTTAAATAAAAAAAAGAAAAAGATCTTCTAAAAAAGTTGAAAAAATACGAAGAGTTTTAAAGTGTAAATTTAGGGGTTAGTGTTTGGGACAAACTCCTCACAACAGAAAGCACCCTGTAAATGATGATTTTGTATATATTTAGCTTATTACTATCTCTATTAAAGCCTTGAGCTTAAATAGATCAATACATATATAGATCAGTTAATATCTATGGTCTGAATCCTTCATTGTTTTGAATCTTTTTACTGTGGGATCACAGTTTGAACTAAATCAGTAGAAAGATCAATATGGAAACGTAGACATTGAAGTGGGGCTCTGTGCGCAATAAAAATAACTAAAAGTGATACAGATAATCAAAATACAGCTTAAAAGAGTTATTAATGTAGATAACCTAACATGATGTAACATAAATAACTCTAACGCATGCTGGCATTCATGTACTTATCTGCACTGAAACAACTACAAAGCAGTAAATGAGACATGAAGCAAATGTGATTTTCTAAAAAATCTGTTTTGTTGTGTCCAATCTGTTCGTCCTCCAGCCCCCCACCCCACACCCCTCCGTCAGAGAGGAGACCTGCTGTAAGCCCCCCTTTATCTGGCTGCCTTTCAGGGCTGTATGTAAATTTCATATGTTCAGATGAAAGAGAATATTCCTGCAGAAAGGCATAAAGGCCTCGCAGCCATCAGGCAGGAGAGACGAAAATGAAATCCAAAACCATAAGAACAGGGCATGCAGGGAAAGAGGGAAGCGTGTGGGTGGATGAGAGAGGAAGAGATGGAAAGAGAGAGAGAGAGAGAGAGAGAGAGAGAGAGAGAGAGAGAGAGAGAGAGAACGACAGACAGTCTCACACTCATTAGAGCGCTGGTATCTGCCAATGTTAATGCTGTACAGCGCTGTGATCACAGATTAATGTTAAAATCCTGAATAATAATATGACCCATATATACTCTCACACCTCCTTGTATTTACACTCACTATGTCCACTGTATCAGCTCCACTGACCATATAGTTTCACTCTGTAGTTCTACAGTTACAGACTGTAGTCCATCTAGTTTTCTGGATACTTTGTTACCCTGTTCTTCAGTGCTCAGGACCCCCATGGACCCTCACAGAGCAGGTACTATTTGGGTAGTGGATCATTCTCAGCACTGCAGTGACACTGACGTGGTGGTGGTGTGTTAGTGTGTGTTGTGCTGGTGCAAGTGGATCAGACACAGCAGTGCTGCTGGAGTTTTTAAACACTGTGTCCACTCACTGTCCACTCTATTAGACACTCCTACCTTGTCGGTCCACCTTGTAGATGTAAAGTCAGAGACGATAGCTCATCTGCTGCTGCACAGTTTGTGTTGGTCATCCTCTAGTCCTTCATCAGTGGTCACAGGACGCTGCCCACAGGACACTGTTGACTGGATGTTTTTGGTTCTCAGTCCAGCAGCGACACTGAGGGGTTTAAACACTCCATCAGCACTGCTGTGTCTGATCCACTCGCACCAGCGCAACACACACTAACACACCACCACCATGTCAGTGTTACAAGGAGGTGTTCCTAATATGAAGGTATTAATAGTGAGTTTGTGCTGCAGTAACAGCCTCTTCTCTTCTGGGAAAGCTTTACACTAGATGTTAAACATTGCTGTGAGGATTTGATTGAGCATTAGTGAGGTCAGGTACTGATGTTGGATGGTCAGTTCTGGATCACTCCAACTCATCCCAAAGATATTGGATGGAGCTCCATCACTCCAGAGAACACAGTTCCACTGCTCCACAGCCCAATGCCTTGCTTGTCACGGTGACTTTAGGCTCATGTGTGGCTTCTCAAAAGTGTCCCATTCTGTTGGTCAGTGCTTTTCTATGAAGATTACAAGCTGTAATGCCTGTGTCAGCAATAAGTGAACCTTAGAGTAGCTGAATTCACTCATTAGGAGAGATGTTAGGACACTTTTGGACATAGAGTGTATATATTTACATGTATGCAATTATGATAGATTTCATACGTGTTTTATATGTAAATACCTATATGTAATAGTAATAATATATTCCAAATACATTATATATTTAAGTATATCTGTATACTAATATGACCCATATGTATCATATATCAGTACCTATATGCGATAATATATCTCATATGTAATATAAGTACCTACATGTTCCTGTATGTATTATATATAAGCCTAAACCTTAACCTTAATAGTCAAAAACAATTGGTTTTTCCTTTTCACTATTAAAAAATTAAACATGGAGCTTTTTAAAAAAAAATCCATTTTTTGTCAGGACCTTTTTACTGGTTTCCCTGCAAAATTCTGGACATTTTTGGCCTGGACATGTACAAAAACAAACCCAAACGCTTAAGCATCTGCCACAATTAGGAGACTTTACTGCCACCTGCTGGCTGTCTCTTGGTGTTACTTCATATACGGTTCTTCATGTTGCAATCAGTGAAAGCTGATGGTGAACTTTAGATCATCTGACTGTGGGTCAGATGATGTTTTGAATGTTTTGATGTAGTTTGTTTATTACATGACCTTTCACCTGGAGCTGTGTCAGACTGCCACCATGGTGCCCCTCATCTGACCTCCCGAGCTCAAGGGAAGTGAGAATTTTTTACATGCTCTGTTGCTTTTCTTGTCCAACCAACAAAGACTGTGACCACACAGACGTCAATAGTGATTACCACAAACACGCAAATGCACAACACCGAGCTTCTCTTCACAGCTGGCAGAGCGTTATTATGACCCTCTCTGTTGAAATACAATGAGAGATCAATATCTTTCTCATAGAGTTCATGTTGTGAAGAACAACCAGTGGTTTATGAAACACTCACTGCAACTCAGAAGGTCATCAGATCTCCATGTACTCACCTCAAAAACACATAGTCATATGCAAAAGTGTACTGATATTAAAATTTATTATACCTCTGCCCCCACACACACATACACAATATACGTGTATAACATTATGACCACCTCCTTGTTTCTACACTCATTGTCCATTTTATCAGCTCCACTTACTATATAGGTGCACTCTGTAGTTCTACAGTTACAGACTGTAGTCCATCTGTTTCTCTGATACTTTATTAGCCCCCTTTTACCCTGTTCTTCAGTGGTCAGGACCCCCATGGACCCTCACAGAGCAGGTACTATTTGGGTGGTGGATCATTCCCAGCAGTGCAGTGACACCGAAGTGGTGGCGGTGTGTTAGTGTGTGTTGCGCTGGTGCGAGTGGATCAGACACAGCAATGCTGCTGGAGTTTTTAAACACTGTGTCCACTCACTGTCCACTCTATTAGACACTCCTACCTTGTCGGTCCACCTTGTAGATGTAAAGTCAGAGACGATAGCTCATCTGCTGCTGCACAGTTTGTGTTGGTCATCCTCTAGTCCTTCATCAGTGGTCACAGGATGCTGCCCACAGGACGCTGTTGGCTGGATATTTTTGGTTGGTGCACTATTCTCAGTCCAGCAGTAACACTGAGGTGTTTAAAAACTCCAGCAGCACTGCTGTGTCTGATCCACTTGCACCAGCACAACACACACTAACACACCACGTCAGTGTTACTGCAGTGCTGAGAATGATCCACCACCCAAATAGTACCTGCTTTGTGAGGGTCCATGGGGGTCCTGACCACTGAAGAACAGGGTAAAAGGGGGCTAATAAAGTATCAGAGAAACAGATGGACTACAGTCTGTAACTGTAGAACTACAAAGTGCACCTATATAGTAAGTGGAGCTGATAAAATGGACAATGAAACATTTGAGCTGCTCTACAGAGCACACACTCCATACCATGCATGACATCAGGAAGGAAATGCTGGGCTTGGAGATGGGACAAATGAAGCTAGATGCGGTGGCAAGTGGTGTATTCCCCCCAACGGTGGTGGGCAGCGCACTTGAGCAGCAACCACTTTAGCAGCAACAACGCTGGACGATGGGAAAATGAAAGGCAGCTTAGAGAAGCGCTGCTGCTGCTCTTGTTGCCCCCAGTTGCACCAGACTTGACACTGTGAGCTGTGAGAAGTTCTGTCGTGCCCAGGAAGGGGATGCAGAGCTCTCTTGGGTGCACAGATGGCTCCAGGTGGGACGGAAACCCAGCGTGGGCAAGATGCTGAAGTAGTTGCGGCAGAGGTTCTACTATATGCGCATTGCTGTGACCAGTGCATGGCAATAAAAGTGCACAACCGCAGCAGTCGCACACCCTGCTCAGTCTCTCTGATGGAGAGGTTGCCCATGGAGATGGGGTTCGGCTGTCTGCCAGGGTCACCGGAGGACAGCGCACCCAGAACAGAGTACACTGAGGAGCCCAGTCGCCGTTTCCATGTCGTGCACCGAGACAGGAGGTGCCATTACACCAAAAACACTACCCTGAGAGAGGACTGAGGGTGCCCACTGCTGAGGTATGGGCTTCCTGTGGCACTTGTGCTGGCCTAAACGGTGGAAAGGCCAGAATTCTGGCTGCAGGGAGGCCAGGGTGTGAGCAATGCGCGACTATGTGACTCAGAAACTTTGTTTGGGCTGTGTGGTTTCACTGCAATGGCCAATCCTTAAGGGTGGGCCACACATCATCCAATAGTGGACGAGTTTGGGTCAATTTGGAAAGCACACACACTAACACGCCACCACCACATCAGGGGGTGTTCCTGATAAAGTGCTTGGTGAATGTACACATTTATTTATATATATATATATTTATAAAACAGCTTTACACTACATTTTGGAACATTGCTGTGAGGATTTGATTGAGCATTAGTGGGGTCAGGTTTGGAAAGCAGAGAGGAGCACATAGAGGCGTTCCAGATTTTCGTGCACCTCTCTACAGCCTTTTTTAGATCAATTTAATGTGCTACACATTGTTGTTTTAAAGTTGAGATGTGTGAATGTTTTGGTTGTGGTAAAACGTGTCGTTTTTCAGCTAATTTGCGTGCTGGAAGTGCTTCACCATCGTCGGGTTATGTTTGCCTTTTGATAACCTGTCCTTGTTTCCCCCCTGAGTTTAGTTCCCCTCTCTGCCTGTTCTGTTAATAAAGAGCATTGTCCTAACTGAAAGCGGCAGACTCCGGGTCTTCTTCTGCACCAGCACTACAGTATGTTCTGCACTGGTCTCCTACTGTCATGTATCTGCACTCTATGTTGTCATGGAATGATAATGAAGAGCACTTGACTTGACTATAAGTCCTGACCATACTTATCACATAGTCACGACAGAGACATAGGTTATCACAATAATCATTAGATGTCGTGATATTTCCCACCACTACTTTGTCTGTGCATAAAAATAACGGAAAGCAATGGCTGTGTAGATCATGAAAACAGAGAGGCAAGAGAAACCACACGACCACAATAAGGTCATGATAAGAAAGAGAAATTATCTATGCAGGTCCTGAAAACAAGCTGTTTCCAGACTTTCAGCACTCCCTGTTTCAAAATCGGAGGTAGAGAGAGGTGGAGGAACGCTCACGGAGTCACTACAGAGGAGCAGCAGTTAATGATAGCAAACACATCAGGTGAAGGTAGCACTGTGGCTCATCCCTGCTCTCTCTCTCTGACTGATACCGCTGCTGGGCTGAACTACATTTCCCACAATGCACCAGCATCTTTCAATTGAATGCTTTCAGTTTCCAAAGTCAGGCGGTTTGGTAGCTGTTCTCAGTACAGAGCCTGTTC